>NW_027411866.1:159523537-160123537 GCF_047663935.1 Musca autumnalis | reverse complement strand
ATATCGACGTCGTATGAACCACGAGCTGTATCTGCTATACAACGACATCAATATAGTTAAACGTATCGAGATGCAGCGATTGCGTTGGCTAGGCCATATAACACTGTGCAACATTTTTAAGGTGATCTTGTGCAAACATCTTGAACTGAGGATTTTTTGAATGTACAGACCCAAACGACAAGAAACCCTAGTTGGGTTTTGTTTTGTCAGATCCAGCTCGGATTTTTTGACCCCATCTAAACATGGTTAAATATTGAGTTTTTAAAGAAATTCGGGGCTATATCTCTGAAACCGATGCGAATCTTCGTCTGACCTCTGAAGAATATTTGTAGATAACAACAAGAATAAAATATTTGGAGAAATAATGAACTCGAAAAACTACATTTATTGCCTCAAATTTCAAAATATATGCAAAATTCCACAATTTTTATACATTTCGCACCGTATCTCCAAAACCGTTAATTTTTTCGGAATATTTTGTTTTGGAAAAATATTCCCTGGAATGTAATACACAACTCTTCAGAACATGTCATTGTTGTAAAATGTCTCTATGCCGTTGTTTTCAGCACATTTTTCAACGACGATTTAATAAAAATGTCAATAATGTAGTGAAATCCGAAATGCGAGAATAAACTGTTGGTGTGAACTGTGTTTGAAATACGTGCTGTAAAAGATATGATGCAAAATACCGCCGAAACAACGTGAAGCAAGCATTTTAGAGTTTCAGAATGTTCTAAAGAATTGTTGAGAACTTTATTCGGAAGATTTTAGCAAAAGGTTACTTGGTTCAACTCCCAATAGTTTAGGCGATACTGACCAGAATTTCAGCAATTACGTAAAATTTTCTATATTTCAAGATTTTGATGTCCTAGATGGAGTTTTTCTTATGTGGTTTTTTCAAAAGATAAGTTCTACTAGTTTAGGGCTACAATATTGCTAAAGATAGCAAGGCCAAATTCCGATTCGTTTCTGAGATAAAGGCCTGATCAGTGTAAAAAAGTGTAAATTTAGCCCGGTTTAGATGAGGACATAAAGTCCGAACTGGATCTGACAGGACAAACCCCTACGAGGGTTTTTATAGCCTAACTATGTACTTTCAAAAAATGCACACTAGAAGTTGTTTGCATTTTCAGTGTTGCATAGTGTAATAAGAATGAGCGATGATGAGCCCGCTAAAAAGGCGTATAAATTCGAGGCACATGGCGGTGCACGCAGAATTGGCAGGCGCAAACAAGCAGATGATGGCGCGGTATTCCAGAAAACAAAGCACTAAAAAGAGAGAATTGGAGATCTTTTCTTAGTTTGGTCTATGGAACAAATGTTCTGTAATGGGCCAGCAAAGTAAGTAAGTAATAAACATGAATAAACGAAATATCCTTAAATTTTCTTACCTATTGCAGCTGTATAAACAATGGATTTTTCCCAAATAATCCTTCAACATTGTAACTCATTTCTATGTTGTGTCCAAATAACAGATGTAAGTTGCGTTCAGAATTTCCAGCGAGAGGGGACAAAATATTCTTCTGGCTTCACCATCTTCTCTAAAGGTTCCACAAAATGTGTAATTGTCGAAGTTTCACCACAAATGTTGTCAGCCGTATTTTGTATTTTGATATTGAATTGTCCATTTTTTTACTTGCTTTTATAATTTCTTTTGCTCATACCTAATCACTCGTTAAACTCACGATATTTTATTGATTTTTTCACAAAAGCACATTTTTTACGAACCGCCAAAATTATTTTACACCAAACAAATAAGAAAATGAAGAATAAATAAGTATATGCTTTGTTGGGCTATCAGCTGTCAATATAAACAATGTCAATTGTTGACAACATGTTTATAAAGTGTTGACTTTGTCACCATTCCAAATGCCATAGAAATTCTAAAATACCAAGTTACATTCATTTCAGAGCAACACTGACTAAAATCTTAAAAATCTTAAATTGAATACCCTTACATGGGGCTTTTGGGAAAACGTGGACGTATGCTGCCTGATTTTTTGCAAGGAATGCTTGTACCTGTTATAATGTTTTGTACCCCTGGTTTAAACTTTCAAAATATCAAAAACCCGTAAATGCCGTTCTATGGGGGCTATATAAAGTCCTATACGACAAATTTCTTGTGGAATGTTTTATACACCCAATGAAGACTAAATACCAAATTTGAACAATTTCGGCGGAATATTGAGACAACAACCTTCAAAATACCGAAAATCGGGAGGTACAGTTCTATGGGGGCTTTATGAATACCTATACCGACAAATTTCAGGTGGAAAATTGTATAGCCCACAAGGAAGAATAAATACCAAATTCCAGCCATTTCAGTGATACATTGAGCCTAAAACCTTGGAAATACTGAAAATCGGGAGGTACCGTTCTATGGGTGCTATATGAAGATGTGGATCTATGTATATCGACAAATTTCGGAAATCCATGAGTGCGGTTCTATGGGGGCTATATAAAGACCATTACGACAAATTTGTGGTGGAAAATTTTATACCCCCAACGGAAATTTCAGCCATTTCGTTGAGATAATGAAGTTAAAACCTTCAAAATACCGAAAATTGGGAGGTCCATGTTCATATGGAACTGGCTTAGCTTTTGGTTTTTGTTTGTTTTGAGTCTATTATTACACCTATTCGTTACGAAAGGAAATGACGTAATACATATTACCGAAAACAACAAAACTAAAAACCATCAACATTTAGAATAACAAAAAAAACACGACAAGCAACATAAAATGTGTGTGTAAAAATGTGTTGAAAACATTTAAAAGAAAAGATCTAACAATTAAGATAAATCAGCAGCAGCAGCATAATTTTGCCATGATACTAAGCAAAGTTAATGAACATAAAAGCAACGGCGGCAAATACAAAAACAACAAATTATCAATAGGTAATTTTTCACTTCTCTGGCTTGTGTAAATTCTTCATTTTTATGGAATTCGAAAGAAATCTCATTCAAAATATTTAAAGAATTGTTTTGGAATAATTTGAGAGAATATGGAGCAATAGATTACTTCAAAGAATTAATACACCAGGCGACAATAGAAGAATTTTAGTACAAAGTACTGGTGCCAACAAAGATAATACAAAACCAATTCGGGAAGATCTTTTCAAGATTCTAGATTCTAGTTCTAGTGATATATAAAACTGTGCAGCAACAAACATAAATGGAAGCGGGAAGCGAAAAGTAGAAGACGTGTATCGCCTATTTCAAAGCTTACGTAGGAAGGTAGCCTGAGTGAGGGCCCAATATTACCCTTTCAATTTCATAGCTAAATATTCAGCCCAAGTTTCCTTAAAATTCGGTCATTCACTTCTTGACTGGAATTTATGCTGGTTCCTCTTCCATATCATGTTAATACTGGCATCCCTTGACATCACCTGGAGAAGTAGAGACCTAACATGTGCACGCGTTCACCCATCAGACGAAATAAACTTGTATTGGGCTCGGGTTAGCAGCCCACCGCTTTAAAAAACATCGTATTATAAAAAACAAAGAAAAATAAAAAGAAACCCCTCTGAAGTTAATGACCCCCTTAACTAACGTTTTGAGAACCATCATCTGCGAAGCAGTTGTTGTAACAAGTGCTATATGTACGTATACATTAGAGCGAGCCAAAAGACTTTTTTTGATTTACACCCCCCACCCCCCATTTTTTCCATTTGATCTAAAAACCTTATAAATAAAATTTTATGCCGATCGGTTAACGTTAACCCGTACCAACCCAGCGATCTTTGTTTCCATATTAATTTGTATAGGGCACGAAAATTCGCTAAATGCTACAATTACGGTCCGACCGATGAAAAAACTTTACCAGTTCATTATTCTGGATAAAAAAGATTACTACAACAATTTTGAAAATCGAACCGGATCTCAGCTACCCCGAAACAACTATCTCTTGTCTAGGCGGCAGTTCTTCCTCCGCTGCCACGGTTGATGGTTGATCTCTGATGACGGTATTTATACGGTAGGTTCTTATAGCCTCGTGGACTGAATGAATATCCCTCAAATAAGCCTACACCGACAAAATTCTGTCGGAAAGGGTTTTACTTCCAACGTATACTAAATACCAAATCTCAGCCATTTCGGTGTGTTGTTCTGGCCACAAACTTCAAAATACCGAAAATCGGGGGTACTGTTCTATGAGGGCTATATGAAGGCGTGGACCTATACCGTCAAATGTCATATGGAAATGTGTATACCTCAAATGAGGACTAAATACCAAATTTCAGCAATTTCGAATACCAAATTTCAGCAATTTCAAAATACCGCAAATCGGGAGGTACCGTTCTTTGGAGGCTATATGAAGGCCTGGTCCCATACCAACAAATTTCTGGGGGGAAATTGTATACCCCCAATAAGACTAAGTACCAATTTTCAGTCATTTCAATGGATTATTGTGGCCATAACCTCCAAATTACCGAAAATCGGGAGGTACCGTTATATGGGGGCTATATGAAGGCGTGAACCTGTACCGACAATTTTTGGGGGGAAAAGTTTCGTAGCCCCAACGAAGACTAAATACCAAATTTCAGCCATTTCTGAGCAATATTGATACCACAACGTTCAAAATACCGAAAATCGGGAGGTACCGTTCTATGGGGGCTTTATGAAGGCGTATACCCATACCAACAAAATTCTGGAGGAAAGCTTTATATCCTCGACGACGACTTTTTGGTGTGTTAGTGAAGCCAAAACCTTCAAAATACCGAACATCGGGTGGTACCGTTGTATGGGGCCTATATCAAAACGTGGACCGATATAGCCCATTTGCAATACCAACCTCTTAGGAGTAATAGAAACTTCTATACCAAATTACAAAGCTCTATCTTAAAAAATGCGAGCTGTATCTTGATTTCAACAGACGGGCGGGCGGACATGGTTATATAGTAGGGTGGGGCGATTTGTGTGGAACGAAAAAAACCTTAATGAGCCCTTCGCGTTTCTGATTCCTGGGATTGAACTGAGCAAAAAAGTCCACTGGGCCATATATCTACCGTGAAAATCGAGCCTCCCGATTTTGACCTTAAGTTTTTTATTGACGTTTTTGGATATTTTGGCATATAACAGCCAAACCATTGAGATTTTCGATTCAACACAAAGACAAATCGGGAGGTACCGTTATATGGGGGCTATATGAAGGCGTGAACCTGTACCGACAATTTTTGGGGGGAAAAGTTTCGTAGCCCCAACGAAGACTAAATACCAAATTTCAGCCATTTCTGAGCAATATTGATACCACAACGTTCAAAATACCGAAAATCGGGAGGTACCGTTCTATGGGGGCTTTATGAAGGCGTATACCCATACCAACAAAATTCTGGAGGAAAGCTTTATATCCTCGACGACGACTTTTTGGTGTGTTAGTGAAGCCAAAACCTTCAAAATACCGAACATCGGGTGGTACCGTTGTATGGGGCCTATATCAAAACGTGGACCGATATAGCCCATTTGCAATACCAACCTCTTAGGAGTAATAGAAACTTCTATACCAAATTACAAAGCTCTATCTTAAAAATGCGAGCTGTATCTTGATTTCAACAGACGGGCGGGCGGACATGGTTATATAGTAGGGTGGGGCGATTTGTGTGGAACGAAAAAAACCTTAATGAGCCCTTCGCGTTTCTGATTCCTGGGATTGAACTGAGCAAAAAAGTCCACTGGGCCATATATCTACCGTGAAAATCGAGCCTCCCGATTTTGACCTTAAGTTTTTTATTGACGTTTTTGGATATTTTGGCATATAACAGCCAAACCATTGAGATTTTCGATTCAACACAAAGACAAAAATTGTAGCCAAGACAGTAATTGAAATCTCTCTAATACATCGCAAAAGCATTGGTACGCTCCTTCAGGCACTTTTGGGCTTGAGAAGGTGCAAACTTTTCGAAAAATGTCGATAATTGACACTGTGCTACAAAAGTTGACCAGAAAAATATTCAAGTGTTCTGATGCAAAATTATATCGTGTTGGGATCCACGGACAACGACAATGCCGTTAGATCGTTGGGGTCACTTCGTTTTATTTTTTTATAACGGTAAAAGTAGTGAAAATCTGGATTTCTTACATTTTCAAATTTAAACGGACATATCTTCTTTTTTCACAACGGATTTCTAGTGATCCTTTTAAAGGGGTGAATAATATCTTTAAAACAAGTTATTATTTGTTGAAATCGGTTAACAAATGGCTAAGTTATAGTGGTTTAAGTCTGAAAACCCCCCTAAAAAACTATAACTGAATTTCTCATAATTTTGAAAATAATTATTCAACAAAACAAAAAAACATTATATTTTTGAAAATTATGAGAAATTCAGTTATAGTTTTTTAGGGGGGTTTTCAGACTTAAACCACTATAACTTAGCCATTTGTTAACCGATTTCAACAAATAATAACTTGTTTTAAAGATATTATTCACCCCTTTAAAAGGATCACTAGAAATCCGTTGTGAAAAAAGAAGATATGTCCGTTTAAATTTGAAAATGTAAGAAATCCAGATTTTCACTACTTTTACCGTTATAAAAAAATAAAACGAAGTGACCCCAACGATCTAACGGCATTGTCGTTGTCCGTGGATCCCAACACTATATAATTTTGCATCAGAACACTTGAATATTTTTCTGGTCAACTTTTGTAGCACAGTGTCATTTATCGACATTTTTCGAAAAGTTTGCACCTTCTCAAGCCCAAAAGTGCCTGAAGGAGCGTTCCAATGCTTTTGCGATGTATTAGAGAGATTTCAATTACTGTCTTGGCTACAATTTTTGTCTTTGTGTTGAATCGAAAATCTCAATGGTTTGGCTGTTATATGCCAAAATATCCAAAAACGTCAATAAAAAACTTAAAGTCAAAATCAGGAGGCTCGATTTTCACGGTAGATATATGGTCCAGTGGACTTTTTTGCTCAGTTCAATCCCAGGAATCAGAAACGCGAAGGGCTCATTAAGGTTTTCAAATCGCCCCGGCCTATTATATAGATTTATGTAGATTTTTACCCTGATCAAGAATATATATACTTTATAGGGTCTCCGATGAATAGTTCGATGTTTTACAAATGGAATGACAAATTTGATTATACCCACCATATTATGGTGGAGAGTTATACTCTACAAAAGCAGCATATCTTTCAGAAAGGGTCTATAAAAGCACCATATCTCTCATAAACGACCTATAAAAGCACAATATCTTTCATAAACGACCTATAAAAGCGCCCTATCATTCAGAAAAGGATCTATAAAAGCACCCTATCTTTCGGAAAGGATCTATAGAAGCGCCCTTTCTTTTAGAAAGGGTCTATAGAAGCACTCTATCTTTCAGAAAGGGCCTATAGAAGCACCCTCTCTTTCAGGTAGGGTATATAGAACTATCCTCTCTTTCAGAAAGGGTCTATTGAACCGCCCTTTAATTTAGAAAGGATCTATATTTAAAAAGGATCTATAGAACCACCCTTTTCATGTTTTACATAACGGGGTTTGGGCTACTTGTTTTCGAATTCCAATTATGACTGGGGACCACACATATAGTTCGTGATCCAACGTTTGAAACAAGGCCGGAGGTTAGTATTCTCGAACTGCTTAGCACTACTGCTTACTACTACTGGCTTCAATGTTACAGCACTTCAGATACTTTAACCACTTTTCCGCTTGGGTTCACCGACTAATCTGTTGACCATTGCCAATTCTCTAAATCTGGGATTCTTACGTCGTCTTTGAGGTGAAATTAGATCTTATTTCAGAAATCCGATCAGCGGGAATATGGCGAGAGGCTGCAACAGTGATAATGTCTCGGAAATTTGTCTCTACTACCCGAACATCACAGGAAGTGGACCGTTTTCTGAAGCGTTAATTGGTGAATTCTTGCAACTTGGATCTCCCGTGGTTAAGGAAAGTACGGCGCACAGTGTCACGACCGTGGCCAAAAATGGTCAAAATCAAGTACTTCGGAATACAAATTTATTGATGAGAATTTATAGTAAGCACTTCAATTTGAAGGAATTTTATTGATGGTATTGATTTGTCGAGTAGTTTTGTCCATGTGAAGGTTCAAACCCGATATTTGTTGCAAATATGTATTTTTGTCCTTATTTTACTAAAATTAATAACTTGTATTATGGTCCAATATTTTAATATTTAAAGTAATTTATCACTCTAAAATATTTTTTTGAGTTGCTTTGGATGTAATAAACATGGATTTAATTTTGTTTGGAAATAAATAGTAATCATATGGTGTTTATAGCTACCCAAGTCTGTGGTACTTAGTACATCGATTTTATGAACCCAATTTCAAAATTAGTGGAGTGGGAAAAAAGTTGTATAAAAGTGTATATCGATATTATTTGCTCTTTGAGTTGTAAAAACTGAGTACTTCAAACGTATAAAGGTTGTAGATGCAGAGGTTTGCAGGGGTTACCCCCTTTTTTAACAAAGCGTTTTGCGGTGTTGGCTATAGCGCGAAAACGAATGAAGCGATCATCATATATTTTTGTGAGCTTATTAAATACGTAATAATCTTGCTTTAAAAAGAAAGACTTTTAAAAATAATAATTTAAAAAAAATGGTGAACAGCGAAAGTCAAAATTCGATATTTTACAAAAAATGGGCCGTTTTTGACCATTAGTCGTTCAAAAAACGTTTTTAAATGAAACTTCTCATATTTAAAGACAAGAGTTTGAGGTATTCAATAAGTTCACAAAAATTTCAGTCATTTCGGATGGATATTAAGGCCATAACCTTCAATATACCGAAAAAGGGGAGGTACGGTTCTATGGGGGCTATATGAAGACGAGGACCTATATGGCCAGATTTCAGGTGGAAAGTTATAAATCCCCAACGAAGACTTAATACCAATTTTCAGCCATTTCGGTGATATAATGAGGCTAAAACCTCCAAAATACCGAAAATCGGGAGGTACCGTCCTATGGGGGCTATATGAAGGCGTGGACCTATACCGACAAATTTCAAGGTGAACGTTTTATACCCCCAACGAAGACTAAATATCAAATGTCAGCAATTTCGGTGTAATAAGGAGGCTAAAAGCTTCATATTCCCGATAATCGGGAGGTACCGTTCTATGGGGGCTATATCAAAACGTGGACCTACACCCACAATTCTCTGTTGGAATGCTGAAGACTAACTACCAAATTTCAGTAATTTTTGATTGGTCATTGTGACTAAAACTTTCAAAATACTGAAAACCGGGAGGTACGGTTCTATGGGGGCTATATCAAAACGTGGACCGATCATCCCAGTTTTATGTCCTGAAGATTGTAAGTCAATAATAGGTACGTGTACCTAAATTGATGCACCTACGAAAACTCCTTCTATTTTTGGCCACAATTAATGTGAGGTTCAGAGGTTATGCAGTCGGGTGGTCTATTGATGGAGATGAGGATAGCGAGATGGTCTGACCCAAGGGAAATGACGGTTTGCCAAGTCACGTCATTCGTCAGACTAGGTGACACGATGGAAATGTCAGATGAACTACGGCAATCTCCTCTGATCCAGTGGACAAGTTTTCGTTCACGTTGTTCAGCTATATATTTGCTCAGTCAACGCTATTCGTCTCTGGTCATTCCGTAGGATTTTATGCACAACTTATGATGTGCATTGAAATCTCCTAGGACCAGCCGATTATCACATTCCAACAGTGGTCTAAAATCGGAAGGTAGAGTTATATGGGGGCTATATCAAACCATGAATCTATGTTGACAATTAAAAATGTAGTTAAAACACTCAAAATAACGAAAATGGCTTGGTACCGTTATATGGGGGCTATACCGAAACATGGACCTATGTTGACAATTTTGGTATAGAAGTTTTGCGATCACTAGGAACCTCCAATTTCAAATTACAGCTATTTCGGTTAAAAATTGTGGCTACAATCCTCAAAATACCGAAAATCGGGAGGTGCCATACCGAAACTTAGTAGTGAAATAAAAAAGTGTAGCTATAACCCTCAAAATACGGAAAATATGTATGTACCGTTATATGGGGTCTATACCAAAACATGGGCCTATGTGCATCCACAATTTTTTTGTGAAGAAGTTTTCTAACCACTGGGAATCTTAAATGTCAAATTACAGCTAGTTTGGTAAAAAAGTAGCTAAAATCCTCAAAATAATTAAAATTGGGAGGTACCATTCGGGGCTATACCAGACCTTGGCCTGTACTCACCCATGTTCGGACTTGACGTCAAAGAATCTCTAGGGTGCAAAAATAGGGTTCTAGCTCAATTATTGTGGACGCTTGAGTGATTACAACAGACGGACAGTCGAATATGGGTAGATCGACTCAGAATTTTCTGCTGATTAAGAATATGTGTGTTCGTTTATTCAAATTTTGTACAAATTGTTACTGGATGTTGTTCGTTTACTCTACAGTACAATGCAAAAGACCTTAGACGATTACAAGAAATTACTGAACTTGTACAAATTTGTACGAATTGTTGAGTAGACGAACACACCTAATATATGTAAACATTATGCCTGTTCGATAACTTTGCAAGTAAAAAGTTTTTGCAAGTTCTTGCAACTACTTGCAAGACTTCTCAATTCTCTTTTACTGAACAAGTTTGTTATCGAACAGCATTTTGTAAAAGTTTGTGCAAATTTGTACAAACTTTTGGGTTATCGTACAGACCTACATATATACTTTATAGGGACGCAAATGATTATGTATATGTGTTACAAACGGAAAAAACATACTTAATATATGTATTCCCAGTATGTTATTCCAATTTACAGGAAAAAAATATAATTTCACTTAAGTCATTTTCCCAGTTTTTTGTTTTTCTTTCTATTGGCAAACAAAAATATTAGATTGCGTGTCGTTAACAATTTCTTTTATAGGCAACAATTGTTAATTAAAATCGAAATCACTCTGACAACAATTTTCTGCAGCAACGAAATCGAAAACGAAATCATATGTTTCGTGTTGTTACGTAGACAACAATTGTTGTTTTTGTTGCTGCTGCAGCTGCGGCAATTGCTGTTTTTGCCGATTTTGATTACAAATCAGACATGCGCGAAAAACGGAAATCATAACAAACAGACGTTCGGCCCACATACCTTGAAAAACATGCATACATCGAGTGTGACACCGTCTCTGGCGTTACAATCGGTGGCCCCGCCATGGAAAAAAGACAAAAACAATGGAAAATAAAATCAGCACAAACAGCGACGACGCGGACAACAAATGGAAACTGTGTCAACTGCGCAGACTCAGCCAAGTATGTAAACGCCGTTGTCTACAACACTATGACACACAGACGACGAAGGTAACGCCAAAAAAAAATAATAGCACCAACAGAAACAACGAAAACAAAATTGGCTTGGCTTGGATGTTACAGCGACAATGGCGACGACGACGTTATGTCTAAACGTTTGTTTATCTGACTACGAGATTGTCGGATTTACAGTCAGTTTGTCAATTCATGTGTTGTTGTTGTTGTTGTTTTCTGGTCTGCCATTCATGTGAACATTTTGCAAGAAAACGTCATCAAATTCAGCCGCAACCAATCATGGATTTCATTGCAACTGCATCTGATTGCAATAACAGTGGTGCAGTTGTAATATTTATTTTTCTTTCCAAGATTTTGTTGGCAAGTTTAATAAAAAGGATCGTCAGCCAAAAATAAATTTGACTGAAGGAGTTTACATAACATAGATGGTGTTTGTGTAGGACAAGAATTTTAAAGGAAATGCGCTCGTCGTCTTCTTCAAATCGTTCACAGAATTATGCAATTGTTTAACCTCCAAACCAAAATCTCAATTGTCATCCCTGTAGCAAAATCGCCTAACTTCGACGATTGTTTCAACAAGTTTTATGGATGGATAGATGAAAGGATGAATGTAGTTTTCGTTCGTGAATGAAAACAACAACAACAATAACAGATACTAAAACAACATCATTAAAAATAAAGAAAAAAAAAACTCTTCGCATTCTTCTCAAACAGAAAAATCATAACAAAAATCCCAAGTGATTGCGAACGAAGAACGAACGTAGTATGAATGAAATGAAAAACTAGTACTACACGTACATATGTACATAAATGCATTCACAAGACGTAATTGTTGTGGCTGCAGCAACTGGCTATGAATGGAAAGTAGTGAAGTACGAGTGTACAAGCGAATGTAATAACTTCCACTGCAACTGGCATGCAGCAGTCCGTCAGTCTGATTGTTATTATGTTACAAAATCTATCAACATTTTCATGAATGAATTTCATAATTTTTTAATGTTTTAATTACTCGATTATACTTATATAAACAACAACAACGACATTTACAAACCAATAATACTGGTTGCAATTTTTCCAAGAAATGTAAAATTTAGGTTAATAAAAGTTGTTTTATTTGCCAACCATATTTTTTGTATAAAATATAAAATTCATATGCAATGCATATGAAACCGCAAGACCTATCGTAATAGCACTAAAGAAATTGTTGTAGCAGTGAAAATTCTCTATAAGATTGACCTTTATGGTATTTTCGTAGGTTTTACCATTTTTGAGATATGTATATAAGTTCTAACCCCCCGTTTACACATGCAAGTGGCAGTTCGAAAAACACAAATACACTCACACATATTCATTGCCACACCAACTAACGACCTCACTGCCGACAAAATTTTCTTGTCAGTAATCAATGTAAGTGCTTTGAAAGTAACTTCAATTTTTTTCCGAACGTCTACACATGCAAGTGTCAGTTCGAAAAAATTGAAGTTTCGACTATAATATGTATACACAACTGTCTGTAAGTTACTTGCATGTGTAATCATTGGGTAATTGGGACAATACACAGACTGTATCGCCTCCTTATAAAACAATGTCATGCACGATGCGCCTTAATTAATCTTAAACAAAAATTGCTTACACCTGGGATATGTTTGCGGATTCTGAAACAACAATGTTCATACCCAGCAAAAATTCGTATCCGTTAGTCAATATGTATCCCATTACAAAGTAATGTATACAAAACTAACTACTTAAATTACTCCTTATTAAGTTATGAGTACGGTGGCATAGAGCTATTATGTCCGACTACAATTCAGAGTGTTGTGTGTTCAACACTCACCGCCGCACACTGGTCGAAACCACTGATCTAGCGGCGCGAAAGTCAAAAAATCGAACTATAAAATTGCGAAATATTTTCCATTGTATCGATTACTGACACTTTGCAGACAAAGGTTTTTTTTCATTTTTGTTGCTGTAAATATTCACTCAGTTATTCACTATCAAATACAAGAGTTTTTGTTGAATCAAATTTTAAAAAATTGTAGCAAAAAATTAACTTCATATTTGTTTAAAATGTTAAATAAATTCGTAATGAAACTGAACACGATTTATTTTTAATTAACCCATTTCGTACTTGGTGTTCGATTTTTCGAACAGTAAAATCACTTATTTCCAAAAAAATATTTATGGATGAAAAGGGTTAAATTTTGATTAAGTTTTGGTATATGCATAAAGTCTAATCTGTCAGCATATAAAAAAAAATTGTTCCCATGAAAACCCACCTCCCCCTCCATGTTAAGGGTAGATTATTGAAACTTATATTTTTGGATACTGTTTAAATTAATTTTAAAAAATTATAAAAAAAAATGAAATTAAAAAAGTAATCATGGGGAATTATTGCCAATACATGTAGCCGTTTCACAAAATATAGAGAACTTGATTTACATGCGCAAGCGCGACTTTACAGATGTGCAAAGTTGACTGTTCGAAATTTCGAACGCTGGTACTTAACCTACATATCGATGGGTATATTAAAACGTGGAAATTTACTGACAAATTGCAGGGAAAATTGTGGCTAAAATCCTGAAATACCCTAAAATCGTTAGGTACCATTCAACGGAGGCTATATAAAACGTGGACCTATGCCGACAAATTTCTGGAGGAAAGTTAAGTAGCCTCAAAAAGACTAAATATGTATTGATTTACAACCATTTCTGTAGGATAATGCAGCTAAATCCTTGAAATCTCCCGAAAATCGGGCGGTACCGTTCTATGGGGGGCAATCCAAAACGTGGAACAGTGCTGACACATTTCGGGGAAAAGTTTTGTAGGTCCAAAGAAGTGTCAATACCAATCTTCAATAATTTTTTAATACAAAAATGGTGAAATAAGTCAATAAAACTGCAAATAAATTAATTTTATTTTACTTCTATACATATAGCTTAAGCGCCAGTGTTCGAAATTTCGAACAGCACTTTCCGGAAAAACGAATAATCGGAAAAATTGTTTCAGTTGATTTTTGACATCAGTGGGTCCTAACATCAGTTACCCTAAAAAAGTGTTTTGTTAAAAAAAAAAAATAAAAAAAAATTGTCTCGGTACGATATGGGTTAATAGCATAGGGTGTGCTTTAAATTATAAAAATTAGTTTGGGGTCTGGAGGTACTTAGTTATATAGCAATAAATTTTTATGGGTTTTACGCGCTTGTTCCATAGAGTGCATCTTGTAAACTTGGCCGAACTTGGGTTCGATTATTTTTTGGGGAATGAAACTGGGCTCTCTGGATACGGAATAACCATATTAGGGCTGCAAATATTTGCAGATCTTTGATGACTGCACTTTTAAAATAAGGGCTTTTGCATGAAATTCTGAAATTCTATCTTGAGAAATATTTGCAAGGAGGAGTTCTACCCCCGGAGTCACTAAAATACCATATTATAGCTAAATATGTTATTAAATATGGGATAACAAGTAAAAATTCAACGAATCGGGGGTACCATAAAAGGGGCTACATCGAAACATAAATCCGTACTGAAAATGTTTTGTAAGAAGATTTTATACGCAGTGAGAACACGGAATGCAAAATTACAGCCAAGTTGGTTTAAAAATGTGGTCATGATATTCAAAATACCTTAAATTGGGAGGCATGATTACATAGGGGCTATATCAAAACATGCACCTATGTCCATAATTTTTGGTGGAATAATTTTGTCACCACTAGGAATCCTAAGTACCAAATTACAGCTTATTTACAAAACCAAGGAACACTTGGTGGTGCACATGTAAACATTGAAACAACCCTTAATGTTCGTGTGCGTGGCCTAGTATGTAGTGTGTTGGGCTACAAAGCAGAAGTACGTATGTTCAAATCCAGTAAGGGGCGAAATAAAATAAAAATATGAAGTGTGTTGAAATTGAAAACAAATTCCTTTCCTATAAATAACTAGTAATTCGGTGCGACATGCCCTTGTTAAAATAATGGGTTAGTAGGGGGATTTGTAAATAGTTACGGCTGCCAAAAATCGCTTACAAAACCCATTATGTTATATGTTTGGATAAAATCCGTTTCAGACAATTTGGAGTCGATTTAGCAATGTCCGTCCGTCTGTCTGACTGGCTGGTACGCACGATATCTCTCGAACGGATGAACCGATTTGGTCCAAAATTTGGACTTCGTAATATTTTGTCCAAACTTAGTTTAAGTTCGAAGATGGGCCATATCGGTCCACTCCCTCAGGTACCTCCCCCACAAAAGTTCGAAAATGTTCGGAACATTTGTGCGCACGATAACTCTTGAAGGGAGCAACCAATTTGGTCCAGACTTTGCATATCGTATAAATTCTACCAGACTTAGATGAGCTTCAAACATGGACTCTATCGGCCCACTCCTGCGGGTACCTCCCACACAAAATTTCGGAAAAGTTCAGTTTACGACTTGCGATTCGAGGCTTTGATTTTTGTTGTAGCAACACGTATTCACTACCCATCATACGATGGTATAAGTTTCATCAGAGGCAAGTCCATACTTCATGAGAAAATAGTCTGAAAGCTGACACCGTATGTAGTGGTGGGAGCGCAAGATAGCTCTCGAACGGATGAACCGATTTGGTCCAAACTTTGGCCTTCGTAATATTTTTCCAAGCTTAGTTTAAGTTCGTTCAAAAATGTTCGGAAAAATTTTACGCATAACTCTTGAAGGGTGTAACCGATTTGGTCCATACTTTACATATACTAATATTTCTATCAGATATATATCAGGTTCGAATATGGACTATATTTGTCCACTCTTTCGGGTAACTCCCACGGAAAATTTCGGATAAGTTCACTTTAAGACCTGCTCTCGGATCACTTTGATTTTTGTTGAAGCAACTTCAATTCCCTACTTCAAATACGAAAGTTTTTTTCAGGGGCGAGCCCATACTTCTTGAGAAAACAGCTCGAAAGGTGTAGAAACCCCCACCATAGATAGTTGCTGGAGAGCAACTGATCAACCGATTTGGTCCAAAATTTGGCCTTCGTCATATTTTGGTGAAACCTAATTTGAGTTCGAAGATGGGCAATACCGGTTCCTAACTTCCGGTACTTCCCCAAAAAGTCACTAAAATGGTATGCACGATATCTCTTGAACGGGGCAACCATTTTTGACCAAACTTTGGATCTCCTGATATTTTGTTCAAATTAAGTTTAACTTCTAAAATGTTCTATATCGGTCCTCTCTTTAGGGTACTTCCCCCACAAAAGTTCAAAATTTGTATCTAGTGCAGTTTAGGGTCTGTTCGAAGATCCTTTTTAAATGTATACTGATGCTGTTCGTTGTGGTCCTGTTTACAGCGATATTATGTTGTCCGTGGACAAGTCCATGCTTCATGGCATACTGGTCCAAATTAAAATGACTAGTGGGCTGATATCTATCGAAAAGATATGACTCCCAAAATAAGATCCACTTCTATAATGGACTATGTCGGTCCATTTCTGTAAGTACCTCCTTCGCAACACTTTTGAACTTTAATCCTAATCCACATTTTTGTCGGTTCATATGCCCATAATTTTGAAAACCACCTTAATACATTCGTTTTTTTTTGGGAAAAAGTGTTTCAATTTGCACAGGCTGAGGGTATATCTCTGATTTTGCTCATCTATGAACATTGTAGTTTCATAATCCGCAAAAACTTCCCAGGTGTAAGCACCTTACACTTAAATTTAGTAAAGGCGCACCGTGCGATGTGGACGATTGGAACTACGTAGTGGACTAAATCGTTTAATTGAACTAGATTGGCCCACCCCTAGCGTTTTTTAAGGACAAAACGCATTTTATAATATATAGCATTAGCTCTTGGTGTATCAACACAAATATGTTCGCTCGTATATTTTACTCAGTTATCTGGTTCTGGTTCCCATGTATCCAGATTTAAAAATGCTGCAACCTGGACCGGCTGCGTCCATAAAGAATCAAGGGACAGGTGTCGTGTGGCCCCAATGCATGTGGATTGGGCATATGTTGGGTATCGTGCCATCATTTCGGGTCCAATATGCATTGAGGTGGCTGCATCGTCCGGATCTAATCAGGGCTCGTGTTTACCTTGGAAGTTGGCATTCTTTTGCTGCGAAAGATGAGGGATGGTCTCCTTGAACGGCATGTAAACTATGTACCGCCTGCGCAAATGCACCAGTGTGAATGATATTTAAGCCTACCTGATAGGCTCGTTGATCTAGAGGTTCTTGCTTATACCATTGGACCTCTCTGACACTAGAGGCAGGGATGCTCACGACGGTAAGACCCAAGCAGGTATTTTACCGACAACATCTTGTTGTGATGATGTACCGGTAAAATCTTCGGCTACTCATGAAAATGGTTCTCTGGTGTCATGAGAAGGCAACTTGTTGCAGTCCTCAGGGTGGCATTGTGACAGGTTTGAATATTCTTCCACTACGTCAGCATACCAAATGCTGCCGGTCAGCGACTTGATAACCTTGTTCCTACTTCGGATGTTGTCGCAAATAGCTGTGGCTTCCGACTAAACATGCTGTCGACGGCTACAGCCAACATCTTGGGTAGTTATATATAATTGTTCTACAAGCATCCCACACGGGACAAGGGAGAATTCTCTCATATTAATGAGTGCACCCCGATTCATATTAGCTCCATGATATGGACCTACTGTTTATCCCCGAGTCCGAACGGCGTGTCTCAAGACACTACTTTTAGAGAAGTTTTACATGGCTTAAATACTCAGGAAATGACGCCAACATTTCTGGGGTATTTTGCCACCGTTGAAAATTTGATGCTGTCTGGCCGGGAAATCGAACCCACGACCTTCTGCGTGCAAGACGGGTGTGCATATCATTGCACCTTGGAGTAGGTAGTGGTCGGGATCATGTCATCATCGACCAATATGTTCATTTATACTCTCATTTCTGCCATCCAGTTGATGAACAGTGTGGCAGTACATTTAGCGGCTGATTTTTTAATGTCCTCAGATGGAGAAGCGCACTAAGTCAGTTATGTAGACATTTAAAGAAAGAAACATTTACGGAGATATCACTCAGTTTTAAGGTACTCATTGTTTCACCCTACGGGTTTTGGACTTCTTATTTCTGAAGTCAACAGACGACTGGCGTCCACACATAAAGTTGATTATTCGACGTTTCAAACACGGCCGGAGAGAACTCTTCTCTATATACTCGAACAGCTTGGCTTGGTTGACGGTATCGAAAGCTTTTGATAGGTCAAGAGCTACCATAGTTGTTCGGTCGAATGGCCTGCTCTGCTTCAGTCCTCGACTGATATGTGTGAATGTGGCGTGTAATAATGTAATGTGGTGGGAAAATTCTCTCAGCTACCCGAGGATCTGAGGGAATGAACTGCTCTCTTAAGCGGTGATTATTAAATTCGCTAAACCCTTGCCAATGAGCTTTTCCACGGTTCTGAAAAATACTGCTGTTAGAGGTTATGGAGTCGGGTAGTCTGTTTACGGAGACAATGAACGGAAGATGGTCTGAGGCAAGGGAAATATCGGGTTGCCAGGACACGTCATTTATCAGACAGGGTGCAACATTATTGATGTCTGGGGAGCTGTGACAATATCATACTATCCTCGTAGGAACGTTGTCATTCACCGTGCAGAATGTGGAGCCATAAATTTTCTCGGCCAGCGCAGTATCCCTCATTGTCGTTGCCCAGGACGGAATGCCAAAGCTAATGGTGAGCGCAAGACGGTTACTAATTTCCTATATCGAACTAATTTCGGGTATATAACAATGGTGGTATGTACACATTCAGGAACTCTACCTCGGTAGTCCCACACTTTACTGCTACCCCATAGATTCTATGGCAGTCAAGCTAAAGAGAGATAGGTCTGTACTGGACAGACGTGCGTATAAGGAAGGCAAGTTCTCCTTCTCCGCTTATTGAACGATCCTTTCGAAAAACGTTGAAACCATCGCAACGTTGCCAGCTGCAGATGACGGTGAACTTTGATGTTCCTTCGACTCATAAAATCTACTTTTTCGCTGACTTTGTTGCGGAGATCATTGCATTTCCGTCGCAATGAATAACATCTTTGGGTGTTAGATGCTGCGTTTCTTGCAGTTGTCATCATCTATGTAACTATGCCGATGTACAGTGGTTCCGTCCATTGGCTAAAAATAAAACAATAAAATTCAAAATGTTGATTCGACATACATATGTCATAATCAGCTCCTAAGGGTTCGGACTTTTCAAAAATGTACCCGTTATTGATATATTCCAAGGGTATTTTTTAAGAAGATCATCTCAATAGAGATAGTTTTGAGGAATATTCAAAATCTATAAAAATATTATGGCCTGTAGTGGGATTCTCTAACTCACTTTTTGAAAGAAAATTGTAAACAACCCCTATAACACCATGTGTGGTGGTTGGAGCGTACGATAACTCTGGAACGGATCAGCCGATTAGGTCCAAAATTTGGCGTTTATAATATTTTGTCCAAACTAAGTTTAAGTCCGTAAATAGCCTATATCGTTTCACTCCTTCAGGTTCCTCCCCCACAAAAGTTCAAAACTTTTTTCTTAAATGGTGCGCACGATAACACTGGAAAGCAGTAACCGATTGGTCCATATTTTTCATATCGTATTATCTCTACGGGACATAGATCAAGTTCGAATTTATCCTATATAGGTCTACTCCTTCGAGTACCTCCCACACAAAATTGGGGAAAAGTGCAGTTTACGGCCTTTCCTCGAATCGTTTTGCTTCTTTTTATAACAACTTACACAAACTTACAGGGAAAGGTCCATACTTCCTGAGAAAATGGTCCGAATGCTGTACCATGTGTAGTTGGCACCATGTGTAGTCGCAGGAGCGCACGATAACTCACTACAGGAAATCATTTTTGAGAAATAAATTCCAAAAAGGCATACCCCTAATGTACACCCGTCTTGCACTCAGAAGGTCTGCGGTTCGATTCCCATACCAGGCAAAATTAAATTTTCAACGGTGGCAAAATACCCCTTAGTGTGGTGTTGGCGAAATTCTGTGAGCATTTCAGCCATGTAAAACTTCTCTAAATATAAACAGTAGGTCCCATATCGGGGTGCACTGATTGACGGAGAAGTCTCCCTTGTCCCTTCCGGGATGTTTGTGGAACAATTATTTTATTATGTATATTGTGCCATTTCCTTAAACGTTTTCCAACAGGATGTTGAAAAGATCACATTAAAGCCTGTCTCCTTCTCTAAAACCTCTTTGATACTAAACTGTTTCGAACGGTTTTTTTCCTTTTTTAACTGAGCACTTGGTCACGCCTTACAAAGCGGAATGAGTTTTGCGGCTTTCGAGGCTATTTTATAATTAACAAAAAGATGACAAGTGTCAATACGCATTTCTTGGGTCTTCTCCAGTATTTGCCCCAAAATATCTGATCACTGGTGTCGTGCCAGGTCTAAAGCCGCACTGATATGACCTAATTACTTCATAGCCTTTAATGTGGAAATAGCAAAAATTCCCACAAAGCTCTGTTAGTGGAGAGCTACGATTTACTTTTAGAAGCAATGTCCTAAAAGTACCCATCGATTGCATGTGCACCCGAATAACTTGTTTGGAACTTTTGGAACAGGTGAACAAAATTCGTCTCGTTATGGTTTAAAATTGTCGCTTACTTTTTACTTTTTTGTAGAATTTAGTGATGTATATATATTGTGGGGTATCTCTATAATTAGACTTAATGTTATTGTTTGTTGCCAATAAAGCGATTCACGTCTTCTGTATTTTTAAGAACCACTTCAAAATTTGTCTATAAATAGAAAACACACAATTCCAAAACACATTTCTAAAGATACCTACAAAACAATTGAAAATCGTGACGATAGTTTTTTCGTATTTCAGGATATTCCAAAAAAAAAAAAAAATACATGATTAAAATCAACACAAAATCACAATTATATGTTATTTACCTATGAAAGATGGAGCTAATGGCGAAATGTTTGGCTCAAACTTATTAGAAAGTAAATATTAAATTCTCATCACTCATTTTCGTTATGATCCCACCATGAATGATGCTATGTTATGGGATTTTGTGTGTCATGATTATCTTGATTGGTCGGAATCGAAAAAGAAAATTCAAACGAATTTTAAACATTAAACGTGAGAATTATATGGTGATCTTTAATCCGATCTAATTTTTGTTTTGTTTTAAACTTATAGTTTACTTGGTATACAACAATTGAAAAAAAAAACTTGAAGTAAAACAACAAACAAATTCTCTAAATGGAATGTTTATACATAAAACTAATAAAAAACAAAAAACAAAGCAATATATAAAATCTCACAAAAAAAAATGGCCTTTACACTGATCATCCATCTATCCATATGTAGATATATGTTTTATGTTGTTGTCGGTAGAAGAATATGAACGAACCTAAATGATTTCCAATGAAATGGCAAATAAAAGCCTTTAACGCAAAAAAAAGTAATAATACCGACCTCTTCGAAACAGTTCAGGCATATATGTAAGCACAAATGAAGAAGAAGAAGCACACAAAACAATAAAAACAACAACAACTAAAAGAAACGCTTTAAGGGCAAAACGTGATCTTCAAACATTTCTGAAAAGAATTTCCAATTCATTCAAGAAAAAAGATCTACAACCTTTATTATTGTTTGTTGTTGCTGTTGTTGCCGCTTTTGGTTGTAGAATTTTGTTGTATGTAGAAAACAAGCCTCACACACAACACTTCACAATTCACAAGTAGACAACAACATTGATAAAAGTGGCAATGGAATGAATACAACAACAAAATTTGGCCACATAATTTGGATGGACTTTAAGGGGAACGTATGATCAAGTATGGGAAATAATAAAGGGAGAATGAAGTGAAAAGAATCAGTCGGCTGCGCCGATAGCAAAATAACCGCAAGTGGCTGTACAAAAACAAAAATAATATAAAAACCTATGTAAGGAGTCGAGGATCTAAATAGCTGAATAACCCATTACAATGTAAATTGTCCATAATGTAATTTGTCTCTTCAACAATATACATGATAAAACCAACAATACAAAGTGTTGGGCCAATTATGTCATTGGTCCCTTTTACAACACGTATGAGAGACTCATGAGTGGGTATGGGCGGTCAGTTAAATACCCAGCAAAATACTTATTACTAAACTCTTTACTAACCCATTATTTTAAGAAGTAAGAAAGTATCAGTCAGATGTGTTGACGGATATATACCCTCAGCCTCTGTAGCTACAGTAATGTGGGGCTATTCCAAATCACTGACATACAAAAGATGTTCAATAAGCAAACTTCTGATTCAAAGAGAGTTATTTTGCACACTACACGCAGAGAAAAAAATATGTTTGATCCAACAATATTCCAAGAGCAAAATATGTATTGTTAACATATTGTTGGATTCCTTATGTAGTATTGTGAATCCAACAATCGTTTTTGTTAAATCCAAAAATTGTTTTTATCTTTGTTTTTGTGTGTATGTATACCAACAATGAGACTCTTGCTTTTATTTGTTTCATTCTTCTTCTTTATTTCATTCTTCTTTCCTTTTCATGTTTGTTATAGTGTTTAATTATTCCTTATGTTGTGGTGGCTGGTGGCTGTTGTGGCTTTTTGTTTGTCTTTGTTGTCAGCTAAAGTAGCAAACCATGTATTGCGTTTATCAATGTTCGTAATATTATACGCGATATTTATATCAAAGTTGTGTGGAAAGTGTATATGAGAAGTATATACACTCAAATCAAAAAACGTAGTATCTGGTTTTCAGGGCTGATAATATGTTTTGTAAAAAATGTAGATTATGATTGTTCCAACAATCGGTATTGTTAACGATTTTTACAATATTGCGAAAATTCGAAAGTTGTTTTTGTTTTCTATGTTCGGAACAAAAGATGGTATTTTTGGATTTGGATTACAATGTTTGTACAAAACAAACACATTTTTGGAACCAAAATAGATATTTTTGTTCCAACAAAACCGAAAAATATTTTTTCACTGCGTGTAGGCTTTGCCGGCAGGGGTTTTCGGCCATTGTATCAGGATGTATGGAAAAATGTTACTATTGTAAAGGGAGCTGCTAGGACAACCTATTGAAAAAATTTCAAAACGATCCGAGAGCAGATCTTAAACTTCACTTTTTCCGAATTATGTGTGGGAGCTACCCGAAGGAGTGGACCGATGTAGTCCATATTCTACCCGATCTATATCTGGAAGAAATAATATGACGTCCAAAGTTTGGACCAAATTGGAGTTATCGTTCACACCATTTTACAGAAAAAATGTGAACTTTTGTGGGGAAGGTACCAGACGGGGTGGACCGATATAGTCCATATTCCACCCTGATACATAACTGGATCAAATAATACGATGTGCAAAGTTTGGACACATCGGAAATTCTCAGCGAGAGTTATCTTCCGGATTTTCCATTTTAGTTGGTGCCGTCAGGGTGTCTTAGAGATTTAAGGCTATTATTTCAGGAAGTATGTACTTGCCCCCGAAAAGATAGTATCGCTGTAAAAGTACTATAAAAACCCCATTATTTTGGGAGTACTTTTTTTTTGCTGGGACGGTTCAGGAATGTACGGCATTCAGATGTTATGAAGTCGGGTGGTCTATTTACGGAGACAAGGTGATCTGAGCCAAGGGAAATGGCGGGTTGCCAGGATATGTCATATATCAGACCTGGTGTCACAATGGTGATATCTGGCGAGCTGTGGCAATCTCCTCTAATCTTCGCGGGAGCGTATTCATTGACTGTGCAAAACGTGGAGCTATCAATTTGATCGGCCAGCACTGTACCCCTCTGGTCATTACCTAGGACGGAATGTAAAATATCATTATGGGCATTGAAGTCCCCTAGCACAAGACGGTTATTGCCCTCTAAAAACGATCTAATATCGGGCATATAATGCAGGGCACAACTATTTACCGGCGGTATGTACACATTAAGCAAATCTACCTCGGCAGTACCACACTTTATTGCTACCACCACACATTCCATGTATGGGTCACTAGAGCCAAGCTCAAGCGAGATAGGTCTGTACTGGTCAGACTGGTGTTTTGGGTAGGCAAGTCCTCCTCCTCCGCATACTGTAACTTAGTAATTATTGAGCTAACGGCCCTTGATCGAAGAGTCCTCAGAGTCAATGCACAGAACTGGCTGCCGTGTGAACCCGGGCTATAAGGAAGCTAGGTGGTTAGGCAGCCTGTTAAACAATCACCATTTGAGGAGGCAAACCAATTTCAACGACACAAAACTCTGAAGTGTGTTCGTACCTCCGAAGACACGCAGTCTTCGCTAAAGAAGACGATGGTTTGACGAATGGTCAATCTATCGACCTACTACGCAGTCTTGACCAAAAAGCCAAAGAGATACATATATTTATAGCAACGTCGGGTGAAGGACTGGGCTGCTTCTAATCTGTCGAGTTATATAAATCTCACCTTATCTTCCATGTGATATTTGGAGAAAATCAATCAAGGAAATTAAAAAAAATATCCTCATACGCCTGGAAACGAGCTTCAGGTTAATAAAATCTTATTCCCCAACCCGGACCAGCTCAACCCAAAGTCTATAAGGAGGAGGCTGCGTCGACTAGCAAACCAATTTCAACGACATAAACCTTTTAAGCGTGTTCGTATCTCCGAAGGCCCACAGCCTTCGCTGAATAAGACGATGGTTTCACAGACAGTCAATCTATCGACCTCTTACGCAGCCGCCTTACCAAAAAGTCAAGGGGACTGTTTCCAATCAGTCGAGCTATGGGAATCTACCCATAGCCCTCGTGTTAAGTTGGGAGCAAATTAATTTGTTCGGCCATCGTTTTACACCTTTAGTCTGAGATCTAATGTTACAGACGGTTATTGCTCTCCAAAAGGTAGTACTGCCTGTGCGTAACTGCATCAGTGTGAATGCCAACCTGATAGGCTCGCTGATCTAGAGGTTCTCGCTTGCACCTTTGAACCTCTCTCTGTAGATCGTTAAGATCTCCCTAACGTGTCTGGATGGGAGAAGCCTTTCCAAGAGATTGAAGCAAGGATGCTCATGACGGTAACACCCAAAATGGTAACGCATAGGTGATGATGAACGGATAAATTCTTCGTTTCCTCATGAAGATGGTCCACAGGTGTCATTAGGAGGCAAACAGTTGTTGTCCTCAGACCGTTACACCCAAAATGGTAACGCATAGGTGATGATGAACGGATATATTCTTCGTTTCCTCATGAAGAGTGTCCACAGGTGTCATTAGGAGGCAAACAGTTGTTGTCCTCAGACCGTTACTATGGCAGGTTTGAATATTTTTCACACCAAGTGCTGCCGGGCAACGACTTGAGGACCTTGTTCCTACTTATGATCTTGTCGCACATTATTGTGGCTTACATTGTGGTTACACCCAATATCTCAATATCTTGGTGTAGTTTGTACACCATCAATCAATATGTTTAGGGAGCCTCATTTTTGCCGTCCAGATGGTGTTCAGTTTGGCAGTAGATTTTGCGGCGGATATTTTCATATTCCTCTGATGATAGGCTGTACTAAGTCAGCTATGTAGAGAGTAAAACTAACACATAGCGATTATTATGCCATCTAGAAGCTGTGGAATATAAGAAGGGTAGATGTTAAACAGTTCCGGATATATCACCCCGCCTTGTGGAAATCCCAGTTTAACTTATCGACTTCCGATTTTGAAATTTCACAAACGACTAGCATCCATACATATGTTTGGTTGATTGTACAATGTTTTAAACACGGTTGGAGGGAATCCTTTTCCATGTCCTCAAACAGCTTATTCTGATTCAGCCCTTGACTGATATGTGTGCATATGACGTGTAATGCTGTTGTGATACTGTAAATTTTCCGGAATCTATGCTGATGTAGGGCAACTAGAAAGAACCAGGAGGGGGGGAGGTGTCGCCTGCTGGTACGAAACAAACATGTACGATTTGCCGTTGCTGGCATCTTTGCCTGGCTTCAGTAGCGGGACCAACCGCCAGGGGTTTTGCAAAACATGGGAAGCTAATGAGAAAATTGAGGACATTTATCAAACACTCAGCTCCGGGTTCATCCAGTGGCTTAAGCATTGCCATTGAGAATCCATGTGGGCTCAAGGCTTTGGATTATTTCGCGTTTCGGATGATATCTGCAGCATCGCAAATTGTAAATTGTGGAGTTACTTCCTCGGCTGAGTGGGCTCTTTTACCGCGTAGCACACTCCTCTTCGCCCTACCACTGTCGGCTCAAATAACTCGTGCGCCTCTTAAGGAATGTTACGGTCATGCGACTGTCCCAATTCGAGTCCAGAAATAATGGCCTGTAGAATGTAAATAACTAATTTGGTATTCTGGGTCTCAGATTCCCATCTCTATTATACTCTTCCCTTTTAATTCCCTTTAACTTCTTGTAAAATGACAAAACATTTATTCCATAATTATCAAATGTACCCGGTAACCAAAAAGTAGAGCTTTGATTAACATTGGCGCATGCGCACGCTGATTCTGTGAATTTGTGCGCACAGGTAAATGACGATGTTTTATCTCTTTATGCCTGAAGTAGATTATGTTGACTATGTGGTTGTTGTAGTAGACCGTCTTTTTTGTATGCTGTAGTACCTCTTTTTCTTATTTTTGGAGGCTTCAACCAAAACATTTTGTTCAAAAGAGAAGATTACAACAAGACATCCCAGCCAGAGATGAATGTTGCTCAGTTTGAAACTTGAAATTCACAATGGAATGGTGCTACGTTTCTTGGAGGGGGGGTAGTGTCCAATTTTAGAAGAGAAGAATTTGTCTGGTTTGCGGAACTTATTCTTTCAACTATCTTTAGTATCAACAAAAAGATGATTACGATGAAATTGTAGATGAAGCGGAGGATGGTAAATGAGATTAGTTTGTACGATGAATGGATGGATGGTTGGTTGGTTGGCTGGGACACCTTATTTGGGAACTCACCTTTTTCGGCTATTGGCATGGTATGTTGATAGCTTTTGGCAGGGGCAATAATAGTGGCGGTGGCGGCGGCTTATTTTTCATATTGAACATTGTTATGTAGGAAATTCATCCCCTCACAGTTCTTGCCCTTCTTAAATGCAGTGGCCCAAAGTTCAGTGCTTTTTGTTTTAGTTTTGAATCAACCAAAGAAAATCATAGCTTGATTGCCTTTTGTGTGCCAGCAGTTAGCTACTACAAGGCAATTCAACTTCCTTTATTTTGTCCGTCCACCTTTCTCTCGAAGAGCATCCCATTGTTAAGATTTTATTTAGATCACAATTGATCATTTTTTTCCTCGTTTCGGTTATTTGGTTTGCCCCGTTTTTTCGCATCTTCCATTAAGTCGGGGGCGTTTTGAATATCAATGGATATTGTTTTCCAAAAGGGTAGCGGTGGCACACTCAATAATCATCCCATTATGGCGGAGAAGAAAAAAGATAGAAAAAATTGATTTCACTGGTGTGTGACGGCTATGTTTAGAAGCTTAACTCTTTCTGGGGAATTGTGTGAAAATATTAAATGGAATTTTAATAATAAAAAAAAAATAAATAAAAATACAGCGTAATACTAAAGTTGTGGGAATTATTTGTGGAGACACTGATGTAACAACTCAGAGGGCAAACCAGAGGACAGTTGATGTGCATTAAAAACGAACAAGAAACGATTATTTATTTAAGATTCTAGGATTAACCGAAAATGACATATGATTGGATTTTTAAAATATTCTTGGGAGCAACCAAAGAGAACAAGCAGCGTGGATTTTTTAAATATTTTTAGGAGCAACCAAAGGGGACATTCAGCGTGGATTTTTTAAATATTTTTAGGAGCTGCCAAGGGGACATTAATCGTGGATTTTTTAAATATTTTTAGGAGCAACTAAAGAGGACTTTAAGCGTGGATTTTTTAAATATTTGTACGAGAAACGAAAGAGGATCAACCAAAGAGAACAAGAAGCGTGGGTTTTTTTAAATATTTGTACGAGAGACGAAAGAGGATCAACCAAAGAGAACAAGAAGCGTGGATTTTTTAAATATTTGTACGAGAAACGAAAGAGGATTAATAAAAGAGAACAAGAAGCGTGGATTTTTTAAATATTTGTACGAGAAACGAAAGAGGATAACCAACGAGAACAAGAAGCGTGGATTTTTTAAATATTTGTACGAGAAACGAAAGAGGATCAACCAAAGAGAACAAGAAGCGTGGATTTTTTAAATATTTGTACGAGAAACGAAAGAGGATCAACAAAAGAGAACAAGAAGCGTGGATTTTTTAAATATTTGTACGAGAAACGAAAGAGGATCAACAAAAGAGAACAAGAAGCGTGGATTTTTTAAATATTTGTACGAGAAACGAAAGAGGATCAACCAAAGAGAACAAGAAGCGTGGATTTTTTAAATATTTTTGGAGCAAGAGGACTTTAAGCGTGGCTTTTTAAATATTTTTGGAGCAAGAGGACTTTAAGCGTGGCTTTTTAAATATTTTTGGAGCAAGAGGACTTTAAGCGTGGCTTTTTAAATATTTTTGGAGCAAGAGGACTTTAAGCGTGGCTTTTTAAATATTTTTAGGGGCAACCAAAGAGCACAATATGCGTGTGTTTTTTAAATATTTTTAAGAGAAATCAAATAGAATATTATACGCGGATTTTTTAAATAGTTTTAGGTGCAAGCAAAGAGGGCAAGTAGCGTTGATTTTTTAAATATCTAAGAGTCGATTTTTTAAATATTTTTAGAAGCAACCAAAGAGGACAATATTTTGTAGATTTTTTAAATATTTTTAGAAGCAACCAAAGAAAGGACAATAAACGTGAATTTTATAAAAATGTTTAGCCAAAAAGGACATTAGTCGTGGAGTTTTTGCACATATTATTAGGATAATAAGCGTGGATTTGGTACATACATTTAGGAGTAACCAAAGAGGTCAGAAAGCGAAGATTTTGTACTTATTTTTAGGATTGAAAACAGAGGACTATAATCGTGAGTTTTTAAATTTTTTTAAAACCAACCCAAGATGAGGGGAAGAAGAGAATAAAGCTGTAATTTCAGAGATTGTTAGGAGCAACCATTTTTTTTAACGATTTTTGGCAATCGGTGAGATATAATGGATGTAGGAAATGGGTACAATTTCGTGGCTGGAAGTTGTTTTTCAGCGCCACGAAAGTGCATCATTCCTGTCTCCTTACACAAATCAGCGAGATTGTCAATTTTTTTAGTCAAGAAACAATAAGGAAACAAATTTCACGTCAGCTAAAGTATCTTAAAAGAAGGGGGGGAGGAGGGCCTGTCTTCCTTATATCGGTTAAGCTTGACTCTAAAGTAGAGTGTAGGACTGCCGGTAAAGATGCTTTCCTGCAATTCAATTATAACGGTCTTCGCAACAAAATCAGAAAAACATCATGATAACTGTGATCTAGGAAGACAGCCCGTTGTACTGCAGCTTGCAATATCGCATGCTTACACCTACAAGAAGCCCTGAACCATCTTCATGGGGATGCAAAGATTTTGTCGATGTTGTACGTGCTTGGGTCTCGCCTGGAGAGGCCAAAATGATCTAGAAAGAGGTTCAAAGGAACAAGACGGGAACATCTTGATTAACGAGCCTATCATGCAGGCTTGAATGCAGGTAACATTCACCCTGAATTGTACAGGCAATTAAAGGGTATAGTGTGAATGCCGTACTCGTAGGCCATCCATGGCAGCAGAACAACGCCAGCTGCCAAGGCAAACACGAGTGGTTTTAGCCCAAATATATCCACAATTCGTATTAGGCCCTAATTGACCACACGATACCCAAATATATTCTGCATGAAGTCTGTGACTGATGTTATATAGATGAGGCCAGTGCTGGTTGCAGAATTTTTTAATCTGGACACAGTAGAACCAGATAAATATACATATATTTGCGTTGCTACAACAGTAGCAATAAACGTGGATTGTTTACGGGTTTTAGCAGCAACTCTAAGGTCTAAGGCGGGATTAAACAAAATGCAAAACAAATTGCGTTCGTATCCCCCAGAAAACAAACATCAGTAAAATGTCATTGATGTCTGGATAAGTCGGCATTACAGGAGTTGTTCCTGTTCGCTCCTAGTACCGCATCGCCTTGTAGAGGTAATTGAATACAATTGGGATTAAAATGGAACTCGATTTTCCTCTCTTTTGAAGTTTTTTTATATTTCGTATGGCCTTTTTTTGTTTTTGTACATTTTAATCATTCTTTTCACTATGACAAATCAATGTCTCTCTCAAAAGTAAATCAAGACATTGATTTACGAGACCTAGACGACATTACTGTCATTAGGGTCAGTGTTATGACAAATAGCGTGCGGCCAGTGACACTAAACTGAAGTCATGAACAAAATAAACAATTTCAAGCTTCTAACAAACTGTGAAATTGGTGGCCAACAACACGATACAGTGGATTAGACCACTTTTTTCGTGTGCTAAACTTATGTCTCTAATTAATAATAAAAATATAGCAACAACAACAACACGAAAACATATTTGAGTACCTAACTCTGTTAACCATAACTCAATTTGCGATATTGGATTGAATTCAGTGGTTTTTTTCAGTTGATTTTGACAAATGTTTAATGTTGACTGAAATAAATTTGCCACTACATCCCGAAGCACACAAACGTTGTTGTCATTCACCTAAATGACTTAATGAAAAAAATCACTTTTGTTTCTATTTTTATGATTAGCTTCAATAAAAAAAAAGAATAATGAAGTATGAAATTGACTGGAATAAAGTGAAATATATCACATCATAATTTTGAAATCATGTTGCAATTTTTCATAGCTATTTCGGGTTTTAATTTAATGATAAGAAGAAGCTTAATTTAGAATAGAAAAAGGAAGTATGATGATACTACGAAGGCACCTTCAAAAAATAAAAATAAAATAATAAAACATTCAATTAATTTATTTGCTCCTGAAAAAAATCTCGATTATCCCCCATTTGGTTGTCGTTGAAGTAAAGCAAAGCGCCTCCAAAAAAAATAAAATAAAAAACATTTAATTAATTTATTTGCTCCTGATAAAAATTTCGATTATTCCCCCTTTGGTTGTTGATGAAGTAATGCAAATATCTGTTTCCTCTGTGTCCAGACTCAAAAATTCTACAACGTTGACTGGCTGCGTTCATACGAAACCGGAAGACAGGTAAGTGAGTTTAGCTAGCAGATGCAGCGTATCGTGCGGTTCCAGTCCACATGCAGGGCATGTATTGAATACCGTGCTGTCAGTTCGCGTCCATTACGAAGTGAGGCGGTTGCATAGTCCGGACCTTAACAGGACTAAAACCACTCGTGTTTGCCTTGGCAGCTCGTGTTCTTTTGCTGCGATGGATGGGGGATGGTCGCCGAGTGCGTACTTTTGTATTGCTTGTGCACCCGTATGAATGCTATTTAAACCCGTCTGATAGGATCGTTGATTTAGAAGTTCTCGCTTGTACCTATGTACCAGATCGTGAAGATCTCCCCCGATGTGCCTCGGTGGTATATTGTGATAGGGTGGCTAGCGACTATAACATCCAATCAGGTAGTGCATGGGCAACATCATCGGCAGCATCTTTACCTCCTTAAGAGGAGGCAGGCAGTCTGTTGCAGTCCTCAGGCCCAAGTTTGAATATTCTTCCACAGCATAGCACTTACATTTGAATACCTCAGTGGCTAGCCATGCGGTGCCTATTGCGACCTGTTGCTTAATAAGAGGTCAAAAAGGTTTCTTTGTCAGCAACCCATGTGGTATTGGCCAGCGACTTGAGAACCTTGTTCCTGCTTCTGATCTTGTCGCAAATAGTTGTCAGTTGCGCGGACGTCTTGAACATACTGTCGAACGTTACATCCAATATTTGGATTACACCCAATATGTTCAGGGGGAGCCGCATTATGGTCGCCGATGTGGCTATTTTCATATTCGTCAGATGGAAGAACTGAACAAAGTCAGCTACGTAGAAATTTAACTTATCACAAACATATATCATCAACGATAGGACCCGACGCCAATATTGGCGCATACGTAATTATCTCAATGCCATCTGGAGGGGGTGAAGAACATGAAAGGTACAGATAAAACAGCTCCGGAGATATCACCACACCCTGGCGAACTCTCTGCTTCACTCTACGGGGTTTCCACTTCTTGATTCTGAGTTCGACAAACGACTGGTGTCCACACATAAAGTTGATTATCCAACGTTTCAAATACGGCTGTTGGTTAGTCTGCTCTTTATCATCGAAAAGTATCGAAGACCTTTGTTACGTAAGGAACCATCATGACTGTTCGATCATACTCCTTCTGGTTTCGAAATGGAGTGGTATGGAGTATAATGCAGTTGTGGTACAGTGAATTTTCCGGAATCCATGGTGATGTTGGGTAACTGGGAAAAATCTTATCATGGGGAGGAGCAGTACCTCTGAAATCTATATTGGCGACAGGAGGAAAAATCGGACTAGTATCATTGCCTAGCTTCAGTAGCAGAGCCACCTTGCGAACTTTCTAGGCTTCTGGGGCAACAAATGTTCGAGAACACTTGTCAAATATTCAACTCCAGGTTCATCTAGTTGCTTATACATTACCTTGTGGGCCCAACGCTTTGTATGATTTCTCGTTTCGGATGACGTTTGCAATATCTCTCGGCATAAAGTGTGGTGGTAACTCCTCGGCTGGGAGTGTTCTTATACGGTTTAACACGCTCCCCTTCGCCCTATCACTCTCGGGGTGCTCTATAAATTGTCAATTAAAATAGCACGCTCACCTAATCTGTAAATGTCACGGTGTTGAAACAAATATCCGTTCTATCATTATTCTTTTCCGATTTCAAGAGTTAATTAGCTGTTGACCATATTTTTCTCAATCCTGGTTCAATGTTACATTGCATCAGGTATTGTATTCTTATAATCTCAATGGATGCTGACTTCAAGATTAAGTTCCCTAACAGGGTTTCTACTACGGACTCATTAGGCTTATCTGCTTTTCTAAGTCCTCGAACAGTATCGAAGGCATTCGATAGGTCAAGAGCCACCATGACTGTTCGGTCGCACCGTCTTTTCAGGTTCCGCCCTCGACTGATATGTGTGGAGATTAGAGTTTTTAAATCTAGTGAACTAGTTCAGTACCATAGTTCGTTTGCGTATCAGTTATTTCATAAAAACAAATAGATAATATAACTCATTCGCAGTGCGTTCATACAAACGGCCGGTTCACTGAACTATATAGTGAACTAGGTCGATCAAACGAACAAGATTTTAACAACTCTAGTGGAGATGACGTGTAGTATGGTAGTAGTATGTAGTGCTATAGTCTATTTCCGGAATCCATGTTGAGTGTGGACAACTCGGAAACAGCTCCTGCCTCTTGAGTTGTTGCTACTGCCGAAAGGTGAAAATTCAGCCTATACAATTTGCCCCGTTTGCATCCATACATGTTCTTATTCTGACGACGAGGATTAATATTCCTAATTCTTATCGTTGCAGTCTTGGGGACAGCTAAGACCAGATCAGTCTCGGAAGTGCACCGATTCCCTACGTCCATTACATCTCACTATCGTTGCTGCAAATCTGGCAAACGGAACAACGCACAGAGGGGAAATTTGTGTTAAAATTTGATCAAAAGCCCTAGAAAGCTCATTTATAGTCGGATTGATATAAAAGTTTGCACAAAGCATATCTCCTGTACAAGGATTAGTCCTATAGAAAATAATGAAAATCGGTCCAGATTTGGATGCAGCTTCCATATATATTCGCATCTGATGTGAGATAAAACTGCACCAAAATCACTGAAATTTGACACATGCAACCTGAGCTAGCCTAAAAAAACATTGAGCCAATTTTCAAACAAATCGGTACAGATGTATATATAGTCCCATATGCATATATTTCATTCCAAATTATATTTTTTGAAACTTACTTAAATTAAATATTTTTCAATTCACATGAGAAAAGCCGTGAATGTTTCTGAATAATGCAAACATATTTGATAGGTGTTGGTTTAGTCTGATAAATAAGAGTCCCGGTTATACGGCGGTACAAAATTTAGTCTGAGTAAACCTTGCAATTCCATATAAAAATATTTCATATTTTAGTTGAGAAAAATTAGATTTTTTCGGAATGGCGCAAATATGCGCAATTTTTTATGATTGAATCTGATATTTGAGACTCAAGCGCATAAAACATTAGAAGAAACTATGGTCGGGAAACGACGGGGAAATAGACTTTTTCACTATTGAAATTGTAGTAATCTTAAAAATTATCATAAAAAATTTTCATAAAGAGGATATGTATCACCATTATTAAAAAGCAAAGATGTAAAATTATTCTGAACATTTTAAATGCTAATCTTGTTCGGAGACTACAAAAACAATAAATCTTGAAAAATATAAATTTTCGCGAAAATAATGTCATTTTAATGTTCACCTAATTTGTTAGTTTTCGAAAATTTACTTTTTGTTTTTCAGTATGGCTGAGTTCAATCGACTGCTGCATTGGATTGGTTAATCTTACAAAGTAGAGGATGGTTATAACAAATGTAGAAAAGAGTCTGGTTGCCGTTTATCAACATTTTTTTCATAAAAAACGATTTTCATATTTTGAGTTTTGAGCAAGTTTAGGCCTATGTTTCCCCTCTGTGCAACGACCATGAGTGCTCGGAATAGGTATTTCAGGATATATGACCGCTTCAATGGTGAAGATATTCACGAACACAAACATAAAATAGTTATGGTAACTACACCTGATCTTGAGCTAGCATCCTTTCCTGACTGCAGTAGCGGGACTACCCTTCCAATTTTCCCGGTACAACATGGTTTGCTAATGAGTATTTGAGGACACTTGTCAAACGCTCATTCCCGGGTTCATCCAGTTGTTTAAACACACTGTCATTGATATTCCGTGTGGGCCAAACGCTTTGGATGATATCGTGTTTCGGCTAACATCTTCACCATCATTCATTGTAAATTGTGGTGGAACTTCCATGGGCTAAGAGGTCGTAGCACATTCCTCTTTGCTTTGTCACTCTCGGTGTTGTATAAACTGTCACCTCTTCCGATCTGTCTGTGTCACGCCATTGAAGTAACTACCGTTACTAGGGTTTTGTGTGCTAACATCCTTTTTTCCCAGATTCGAAAGTGATTTTATCTTTGTCCACAATTTACTCAATCCTGTGCCAATGTTACATTGCTTCAGGTGGTCTAACCATATTCTGCGCTTATGCTCGCCTCAGCTCATTTACTAGTCCCGTCGCCTTCACTGTGAAGTTTGCTCTAATTTGCGTATTCGATTACCAAACATATAGCTAGCGATTGCTGCTGTGATGATGTCCTGGAGAATTCTCTCGCTTGATAAATACTTTGGACCCTTGCCAATCTGCTTTTCCAAGGTTCAAAAAAGTACGGCTGTCAGTGGTTATGTAGTTGGATGGTATTTTAACGGAGACCATGATAGAAATGTGGTCTGAGATAAGCGAAATGATGGGCTGGCGGGACCCGTAATTTTGTAAACGCTCTGAAACTTTGTATAAAAAAGTACCGCGATTACGCGGCTTTACCATACCCAATAGCCAACTACGACTAATAGTCGACCACGATTAATAGTCAACTACGAATAATAATAGACTACGACTAATGGTCGACTACGATTAATAGTTGACTCCGTTTTTCGAAAGCCGATTAAGAATAATTTATTATCCGGCTTTCGCACAGTAATAAGTCGACTACGACTTTTAGAAATTTTATGGTTAATAATTGAATAGTCGATTAACCGAAATCGATTTTACGTATCCCTACGCTGTAACCCTCTGGTCATTGCCTAGGACGGAATGTCAAAACCTATTATGAGGTTAGGTTAAGGTTAAGTTTATTGAGACTTATAATGCCAACATATAATGCCAAAAATTTACATAAAAAATAACAAACGAGAGAATAACTTAAAACTATAAAGTATTGTTTTAATTTTAATAAATAGCAAATGTTAACAAACTGACATAATAACGATGTAATTATATTCTGCGGATGACAATAATTAGGCTTTAATATGCTTGCTCCCGGCATTTGTATTGGCTAGTAGAGCTTTGTCTACGAGTAGGGTTCTTAAAACTAAAAAAAAAAATTTACTTACAAACTAACTTAAAAACTAAAATAAAAAGGTATCCTAACCCCTGTGTATGCCGGGAGTTGGAGAAGAATAAAAATGTCTACCAGGAAAATCAGTTTGTTCCTTCAAAATTCCAATTGGGGATAAATAATTAGTATTTGACCAACTAAAAGGCACTTCTGAATTTAAAATGTCACGCATAATATTTCCTTCGAAATTTTGAAGATTCTGAACAAATCTGTGTACCATTTGTAGAGAATATTCCGAGATCCTTATAACCGAAGAAGTCTCATATAAGTAATTATTAGAAAATCGTTTTTGTCGAGTTTTATAGTTCCTTCCTATGCACTTCCGAATTACGTTCCTTTCAAAAATTTCAAATTCTTTCATCACAGTCGGTGAAATTGTGAACCAGATCGGAAATGCATAGAGAAGGATCGGCCTAATACTGACTTTATACAAAAGTACTTTTGTTTCACTGGGCAAATGTTTATTATTAAATAAAGTTGCAAAAGCTCCCTTCATATTGTTAGCTTTTTTGATATTATTTCTAGCATTATGAGGATTGAAGTCCCCTAGCACCAGACGGTTATTGCCTTCCAAAATGAAATAACGCAGGGCACCACATATTTTTCGGCGGTATGTATACATTCGGCACCTCTAACTCCATAGGCCTACACTTTACTTTAGAGTCAAGCTCAAGCGACATATGTTAGTAATGAGCAGATTGGTGTAAAAGAAAAGCAAGTACTATTCCTCCGTTCTGCGTTCGATCCTTTCGCAAAACCATTGCAGCGTTGCAAGCTTCAGCTGACGGTGAGCTAGCTATATTCTCTAGATCGCCGAGACGATGATATTTCACCGACTCATAAAGTCTACAATTTCGCTGATTTTGTTGCTTAGGCGGTTGTAATTGAATTGCAGGAATGATGCATTTCCGCGGCGCTGAACAACAACCTGGGGCGTGGGGCAGAAATGCATCATTCCAGTAATACATTCACAACTGTAGCTGTTTGGACAACTGTGGGGGTGTCTCGTATACCGACAAACGATGTTGAATCCGACGACGTAGTTGGAGACACGCTGGGAGATATTCCGGCACAGCAAACATCAATATAACTCTTATCCCAGTAGTCCTGGAGACAGCTATGACCATAGCCGCCACGGAAGTGCACACATTCATACACCATTCACCATCTCACCGATGTTGACTAGGCCTATAGCCAAAAAATACCATCCCCGGTGATAAGGTCCATATTCGAACCCGATCTATATCTGGAAGGAATAATACGATGTGCATAGTTTGGACCAAATCGATTGCTCCCTTCGAGAGTTATCGTTCACACCATTTTACATAAAAAGTTTGAACTTTTGTGATGGAGGTACCGGAAGGAGTGGGCCCATATGGCCCATCTTCGAAGTTAAACTAAGTTTGGACAAAATATTACTATACCCAAAATTTGGTTCGAATCGATTGATCCGTTCGAGAGTTACCGTGGGCAACAGCCACACGGACAGACAGACAGACGTACAGACATGGCTAAATCGACTCCAAATTATCTGAAACGAATTTCGTCCAAACATACTTGGGGTCTAAAACTGTTATTTCGATGAGGCACATTTTTGGTCGTATCAAAGTGTATATACCCTTGCCTAAATGCTGAGGGTATAAAAATAGAATAAAATCCAAAAATTATCCTTTTAAGGCCTTCCTATGGGAAAAACCTTTAAAAAAATTTAATTAATTTCTAGTTGGAGTCGAGCTCAATGATCGAAAATTTTGCAAGTGAAAATATCGGCTGTGAGGTGGCTTCTCCGTCATCGAGCTTTTCATTTCTCACATGCAATGTGTTTTTTACAGTGATGAGCTTTTTTCAAGTTCAACTCGTATGGCTTCCACGACAAACGCTTTTGTATTAGTGCAACCTTTGGAGATTATGGGTTTGGCTCTGAACGCTAACACGCCGTGATAATACCTTTTTAAGAACATAGGTTCAAACCCCAGCCTGGCTCAAGCTGATTTTTATTTATTAGAAAAATTTGCCTATTAGGTCGAAAATCATTTTAATATTAATTTTAATTAATTTCTTGTTGTGGTCGAAGTTTTGTGTTTTGACTGCCTTCCATAGGTGCCAAACCATAGACTAATGAAGATATAGACGAAGTATTACTCAAGGCTTTTACAAGATCATTCTAGAGGTATTTTATGGAAATAAGACTTTCCAATATATAGGTAGATGCCCTTTTAACTATTTAGATACCTGCTTCGTTCTCCTATGGGAAAACAAAATTTTAAAGATCTTCTATGGGAAGGAGTTCCGGACCACATTCGACCTTAGAATGTTATAAATCTTTTATTCTAAATGCTATGTGCGTAAGACGTATGATTGATTAGTCACATTAGTCATACGCCCAAAAATCCGGGCATTGACTTTATTTGCCGGCCTAAGGTTATTGATTGAATAGCGGCACAAGGTTAGCATCTATTGAAAATCTTTAAAATGTAGGGATAGTTGATATTCTACCATTCTGCCAAAATACCGGGCGTAATATGTCGGTACTCATTTTTACTCATTCACCCAACCTAGAAAGGGTGCCTAAAGGCTGAGGATATAACTAAATAATGCAATACTGAAATTCAGTGCATTTGGTGCGATAGAGAAAAAATGGCACCGTACTTCATGGTAGTTTTTCATGCTCTACACGGCTGTGCGGTGGTATTTGTGATATTTGCAAAAATTGCAAAAAAAGTTGTAACCCTAATGTTGACATGTAGTGGATGCGAATCTGGAAAACGGAACAGAACCATGTTCTTCTATTGCAAAGATCCTGGAACAGGCATTCCGGGATATATTACGCTCCCATGGTGAAAAAATGCACAAACAGAGAATTGTTGATTCTTCCGAGTCAATCCGGTGAACTGAACCGGCTGCTCTTTGGCGACTAGTGATAATCTTTAGAAAATTGATCTTTACTGTCATCTTTAGTGACGCCAACATCTTTTTTCTCGCTCCTAAGAATCATTTAAAAAACTTCAAAGAATCTGCGTTTGTAGCAGCTTCTAAAAATACTTAAAAAGTACACGTTAACTGTCCTCTTCTGTGGCTTCTAAGAATTTGTAAAAAAACACATTTATTGTCTAATGGAAACAAATTCCATCACTGGTCTTTGTTCGCGCCAAATAAAACCGTTAAAAATTGCCCGCAATGGTAACCCGAATGAGTGGAACATTGTAATCCTCTCACGGCATCGCAAAAATTAAAAAAATCTCAAAACTACATCTCTTGAGTTTTTGAGATTGCTCACACACAAATACCAATGGACGGAGACACAAATACCACTCATGAGAATATCTGAGAAATTGGCAGAAAACGAAATCGTTCTCTCTGTTAAATTTCTCACATGACATCAACGCCGGGAAACACCCTTTTAACGTGTATCCAACACAAACGCCGGCATATTTTCAGACAAGCATTCTCTTCAGCCAAGCCAGCAAGCAAGCGGTGAACAATTTCTGTCGTGGGGAAGTACATTAAACGTGTTGTGTGTTGGCCATACATCTTAACCAACAAAAGCTTTATTGGCGCTTTGTACAACTACAAAAAAGGTACAGTTACAACAACAAATTGTACATTTTATGAGATATAAACAAAGCCAAATGCCAAAACATTCTCTCCGGCGGGGGGAAGGGAGTAGAAAGAAGGTGAATAGAGAGATATATAATGTGTGTGTGAAACAGCAACAAATACACGGGCAAAGACCGACCGACCGGCATTAGCGTAAAGCCAACAACAACACAGACACAACACATGCCGAATCAGAGAAACAAAACAAACGTAAAATACGCAAATTTGTATACAATTCGCGAGACACACGCACACACACACATTCGTCGCTCTTAACAACTACACCCAAGAAAGCCGAAATGAAAACAAAGACGAATGACGTTAATGTCTGCGTTGACGACAGCCACGGCAGCACTTCGTGGTATTATGTATACAAAAAAAGAAGAAATAGTACGACGAATACTACTCACATTCTATGGTGCGTTTGTGAAATATGACTGACTGACTAGCGAGTAGTGAGCGTGAGTGTGTGTGTGCGTATGTGTCTGTGCGACGGCTGGTTTGTTTGGTTTTTGTTGTAGCCGGGCGGGGGCTCGCTCGGTTCACGGGTACAACAAAAACTTTTGCTGATTTCCCGAATAAGGCAACGTGTGCAAGAGCTTATAATGCGGTGTGTACATTTCTTCTTTTGTCAAATAAGAATGTATTTTGTTGGTATTTTTGGGCAGGGAAAGAATGGCTGGGGGAGCGGGAGATGGAAGGGGGTGGTGAAAGATGATGTTGAGGTTGAGGGAGGTCTAAATTAAAAATACACAGTTTTAGGGGGGTTTATTTATGTATGATTGTCTGTGCGTTTTCAATAGTGGATACACGAGCAGTTATGTGGGTGGTTGGGTGAATGAGTAAAAGATGAGTACCGGCATATTACGCCTGGTATTTTTGGTACAATGGTAGAATATCAACTATCCCTACATTTTAAAGATAATTTCCAATAGATGCTAACCTTGGGCCGCCGATATTCAATCAATAACCTTATGCCGGCAAATGAAGTCAATGCCCGGATATTTGGGCGTATGACTAATGTGACTAATCAATCATACGTCTTACGCACATAGCATTTCAAATAAAAGATTAATAACATTCTAAGGTCGAATGTGGTCCGGAACTCCTTCCCATAGAAGATCTTTATTTTGTTTTCCCATAAGAGATAGAAGCAGGCCTCTAAATAGTTGAAAGGGCATCTACATATTGAAGACTTTCAAAGAAATATATTGGAAAGTCATATTTCCATAAAATACCTCTAGAAGGATCTTGTAAAAGCCTTCTTGAAGCAACATTTAAAAGCTCCTTCTTTCCATTGGGGAAGATAAAGAACAAGTTATCCACAGACATCACTCTTCAAAAGGTATGGCCATAGACTAATGAAGGTATAGACGACGAATTGAATGTGGTGACCAAGAAACACCACATAAAATGCCAAAAATACATGTTAATAAATATTTTTTTCTGGCAAAAGACTACATGGGGTTAGTTTTTGATGGGATCTATATTCTCAGAAAAAAATATCCAAGAAAACATTGTCATTTTCCCCCAAAGTCGTCTTCGAACTTTTCTTGAGTTTAGGATTTGAGTTACTTGACCGCGGACAAATTGAGTAATACTTCGTCTATATTTTCATTAGTCTATGGCTCCTATGGAAGGCAGTCAAAATATTATTTTAATTTTTTTTCACTTACAAAAAACTTCGATCATTAAGCTCAACGAGAAATTTATTAAAATTAATATTAAAATGATTTTCGACCTCATAGGCAAATTTTTCTAATAAATAAAAATCAGCTTGAGCCAGGCTGGGGTTTGAACCCATGTCCTTGAAAAGGTATTATCACGGCGTGTTAGCGTTCAGAGCCAAACCCATAATTTCCAAAGGCTGCACTAAAACAAAAGCGTTTGTCGTGGAAGCCATACGGGTTGAACGGGAAAAAAGCTCATCGCTGTAAAAAACACATTGCATGTGAGAAATGAAAAGCTCGATGACAGAGAAGCCACCCCACAGCCGATATTTTCACTTGCAAAATTTTCGATCATTAAGTTCGACTCCAACTAGAAATTAATTAAATTTGTTTAAAGGTTTTCCCCATAGGAAGGCCTTAAAGGGCCAAGCTTTCTCAGAGAATGTATATAAAATGGCTCATTTTTGGATTTTATTTTATTTTTATACCCTCAGCCTTTAGGCTAGGGTATATACACTTTAATACGACCAAAAATGTGCCTCATCAAAACATCGGTTTTGGACCCCAAGTATGTTTGGACGAAATTCGTTTCAGACAATTTGGAGTCGATTTTGCCATGTCCGTTCGTCTGTCTGTCTGGCTAGTATGCACGATAACTCTCGAAAGGATCAACCGATTCGAAGCAGGGGCTCAATTCTGTTTTTATGAAAATGTGAAATGAAAACTTTTATAAAGGAAAAATCTGTCAAATGAAAAAAATTATAGATGAAATATTTTTAATTTCAAAATTTCATAGAACAAGAATCCAGCCACAGATTTTGGTTAACGTAATAATTTGTCCAAACTTAGTTTAAGTTTTAAAAATTTTTAAAATTGTGTGAACAATAACTCTTGAATGAAGCAATTGATTTGGTCCAAACTTTGCACATCGTATTATTCCTTCCAGATATATATCGGGCTCGAATATGGACTATATTGGATTACATCGGTCCACTCTTTCGGGTACCTCCCACACAAAATTCGGAAAAAGTGATGTTTAAGAGGAGCTTGCTTGTGTTGATTCTTTTTTCAGTAGGTTGTTCTAGCGGTCTCATTTACAACGGTACATTTTTTCCGGAGTAAGTCAATACTTCCTGAGATAATGGCCCAAAAGCTCGAAACCCCTGACGACACAGCTGACTGATACTTTCTTACTTGTTCTAATGAAACGTCGGTTTTCCAAAGTAAATCATATTCATCTTAGTACGTTCGAAAAAAATCTTCCCCACATGGAAAAGCCGTGGACAACAGTTAAGAGTGATTCTTCCCATGTAGTTTATTTCCCATAAAGAACTTACATATGTTCCCACAGACATCCCCGAAGGGACATCATTGTAAATTTTATATTGTCTTGGTAGGTTAACTATCATACCAACCTACGCCGACCGATTCTATGGACCGGATGGACTCGTATGAATCTTCGACCAAGGGCCGTCACTTCAACAATTATGTGTTTGTGTTCGTACTGTTTCACTTGAGAGCGCCAGTATATCCCAGAATACCTGCTCCGAGCTCTTTTGGTCTGTGACGGGATAGTGAAAAAGCCCCGGGCCATATATATGTTTCATTTCCAGTAGATTTCATCCACCACATGTTAATATCAGTGAGATATAAAGCATGTAGGGAATGGATGGAATTTCGATGCTAGTCAGGTCTTAGCAGCCTATAGGAGTACTGGCGCGCCAGATCTCCCCAGCGTGTCTCCAACAACAACAAACACAGCATCTTACACCATATGTTCTTGTTCATAGCGCTGGAAACGCATCGTTCCTGCAATTCAATTATAGACTTTATGAGTTGCAGAAAAATCATGACCGCCGTTGCTTTCAATGTTGCGATGGTTACAACGTTTTGCGAAAGGATCGTACAAGAAGCGGAGGAGAAGGACCGGTGAATAGTTTTGCCCTGCGTTATATGCCTAATTTCGGTTTTGGAGTCTGGTTCTGGGGGATTTCAATGCTCATTACGAGTTTATTGACAACTCCATATTATACACAATGAACGAAGATGCTCCTACGAGGATCAGTGGCACGTCCTGGCAACCCGTCATTTGCATAGGCTCAGACAACTTTCCTATCATCATCTACATTAACACAATACTCGACTTCATAACATTTGATGGCCGTACATTTTGAGCCATGGAAAATCTGATTGGCAGGTGTTCAGATAATTTAACAATCACCGTTTTAGAGAACTGCCCAGACTTTCAAATGTTCGGGTAACTAAGATAACTTTCCAGGCATAATCACAGCTACGGCCGCTAGCTACATATGTACCTGTTGGTCGAATACCTGAAATTAGACCAAAGTTCTGAGCAGAGGCGAAGAGGTGAGGTCATCGGGCTGATAGGTGGGCATAAGCAAATTAAGTGTAGTGACCGAACATTGATACACGATTGAGCAAATTGTGGGTAAAAGTTAAATCACTCTCGAAACGGGGAAGAAAGACTTATAGAATGGCTGGAGGGGTGCGAGTGTTATTTATACCAGCAATTTATAGAGCATCCCGAGAGCGATAGGGCCCAGAAGAGCGTACTAAGCCTTATTATAGCCCTTTGAGCTGAAGAGTTACCACCACAATTTACGATGAGCGATGTTGCAGATGTCATCTGAAACGCGAAATAATTTAAAGGGTTGGGCTAACACAGAATCTCAAATGCAAGCTTAGGCAACTGGATGAACGGGGTATGTGACAAGCGTCCCCAGTTTGTCGTTAGCCAGCAATATTGTACCAGAAATCTGAAAAGTTGGCGGGGTGATACCGCTATTGAAGCCAGGCAAGGATGTCAGCGTAGGCGAATCGTACAAGCCGATCTCCCTCTTGTCTCCAGTAGCGAAGATGTTAGGGGGCTACTGCTCCCGATGACGAAAATCTATTTCCCAGTAGCCCAACATCAGCATAGATTCCGGAAAATGCGCAGTACCGAAACAGCATTAAACGTAATAAGCACACATATCTGTCTAGGACTGAACCAGAACAGACCGAAACACTCATAGTGACTCTTGGCCTATCGAAGGCCTTCGGTTCCGTCAACCATACCAAACTGTTCGAGGATATAGAGAAGGCTTTCCTCCAGTGTTTCCTCCGTGTTTGAAACGTTGGATAGGTAATCAACTTGAGTGACACAGGGAGTTCACCAAGGCGTGCTGAAATCTCCGAAACTGTTTAACCTCTACCTTTCTGAAATTCAACGTCTTCTACATGGCATAGAGATCGTACTGTTTACCGATGATCGTATGATCTTGGCGTCGGGTCCTATCGACGATGACATATGTGATAAGCAATATACATCTGAGGAATATGAAAATATCCACCGCTAAATCCACTGCCACATTGTTCACCACCTATAATGCTGAAACGAGGCTCCCTCTGAAGATATTGGTCGGTGGTGCCCTGATTCCGACCACTTACTAACCCCAAGATATTGGATGTAACGTTCGACAGCATGTTTAAGTCGTACGCGCAAAACTCAGTTATTTTCGGCCAGATCAGAAGTGGGAATAAGCTCTTCAAGTCACTGGACGTCAACACTTGGGGTGCTGACAAAGACACCCTGTTGACTCGTATAAAACAATAGGTCGGTCGCTGGTAAGATATAAGGCGCTGGCGTGGTGTGAAAAAGTTAGCACTACACAATGTATTAATATTGAAACCTACAAAAATGCCGCCCTTAGGACTGCCCATATTCATGAGGAGACGAAGATTTCACCGGTCCATCAGCACAATAAGATGTTTTCCCTGGCACCCAGGTACGTAAGCAAAGATTTTCATGGTCTAGAGAGAGAGGTTCAAAGGTACAAACGGGAACCTCTAGATCAACGAACCTGACAATCAGGCTTGGATAGCATTCACACTTGTGCAGTTGCACAGGCCATAGTGTGGAGGTCGTACTCGAAAACTACCCCTCTCCTTCGGAGCAGCAGTACGCCAGCTACAAAGGTAAACACTAGTGGTTTAGCCCACTTAAGAGCCGGATGATACAACCACTTCAATCCGTATTGGCCCTAATTGATAGCACTATACCCAACACATGTGTTGCATGTGAATTGGGACCGCACGACACACTACATTTCTTTGTCTGCCTTTCTGCAGATTCTGTTGTGCAGACAGTATAAAGATACAGTGTGAATATCGAACTCAGAGACAACCCCCATCCATCGTAGCGGAATAACGCCTGCTGCCAAGGCAAACACGTATTGGATCCGCTTCAATTCGTATTGGGCCCGAATTGATAGTATGATTCTCTATAAGGCCGCCAGTCTAGGTAGCAGGTACATAGGAAACAGAACCAGATAACTCAAATATATACGAAGTTGTTACAACAACCTATCCATTATATTAACAAGGACATATCGAAAGGACTAAAAGGATTAAAACTCAATACGACGGGCCAGCAACGCGGATCCGGGGTCTGTTAGTGTATAATGCAATTGCTCTACAAATATCCCAGAAAGAACAAGGGAGACTTCTCTCTTGTAGTCGGGCACGCACACTCAATGCCATTATTACTCATTACTTTGTAATCAGCAAAATAAGTATTTCTGTTTTGTATTTATTTAAATGAGCCATTTGTTTTACATTACTTTGTAATGGGTTATTCGACTTATGTAGTTTCCAATTTTTTACTGGGTATTATTCCTTGGAGTGAATGTTAGATCCGCCATACCCAGTGGAACACTCACTGTTCGTTATGGTCCTATTTATATCCAGTAACGTACATTAAACGTATACGCCATAAAAATATGTATTCCAGTGATGCTGTTTCGTACAACAAAGCTCTCCATTCGGTGGTTTAGTTAACACGTTCAGCAGAATATGAGATGAAGAAGAATTACTATAGCAACAATTCCAAGGATATACACACGTAGTATTTGTGAATGTTATTGTTGTTTATGGTAGTGGTGGAAGTGGTGTCGTGTCTGGCAAAAAGACATCATGAGTTTTTGGCGCCAACTAGAGTATGGTACAGTGGGTATCCAATCAACCATTTGAAGATATCAAAAGAGCAAGAGATGAAAAGCTTTTAAACTGGTGAGCATATAAAAGAGCAATAGTTCAATAATAACAATTTTAATCCAAAGGAAAACAAAGGAACAAATATTTAATTATAAATTCGAAATTGGTGGGGCAATGGTAATTATTTGCCCAGAAAAGGAACGAAGTAGGAATACAAGGATCCTTAGGCGAAAGGATCAAAATGGATTAACTTTTGGTGGTTATGATTAGGTTCATACAATCCTGGAGAGTCTTAAATGCAAACAAATACTGTATTACTATTTCTAATAAAGTATCGATTAAAACTCTTAATTACCCTATTTAAAAAGCATACAAATCGCCTATTATTTATAAAATAATTTGTAACTATTGCATTAAACACCACTGTAGTGTAGGTAAGTGTAAGTGTATGCGTTTTACATTGCCATGCGTATCATAAGAAACCATTACCACCAATTTACGTACATAAAAGAGAAAAAGCTTTGGCAAGGAATTTAAAGTATGACAACGGCAAAAGTGAATGATTTTTCGTATATTGTCATTCACCGCTAACGTTGTCGTCTTAGGAAACTCATACTTCTCAGACACACATTTCTATGCCAGCGCACTTAGTAGAAATAAGTTAGGGTAGGGCTTTTTTTGTTTTTTTATGGTTTATTTTTATTTTTAATTCTTTGAAAAATACCGGGTGCGGCATGTTGAAGCCGTCAAAAGGGATGAAAAGGGAGTCAACACGCGTTCATGCAACAAAGTTAGTGTCCGTATAGATACACACGCTTTGTCGAAAAACCGACGCACTTGTAATATGTGGTATTTTTTCAGGTATGATGATAATTACAATGTCAATGGCAATTATGATGTTCTTTTAGTCAGTGATTTTGATGGTGATGACAATGGTATTGATGCGAGTCGAGAGTAATGTGTAAAGTTATAATTTTATTAGCTTGCATAAAAGAGATTACTGCAGTAGAAAACCAAAATATGATTTTTATAAATCTTTTATAGTTTATTGTGCATTGGTCAACCACAAATCATATAAATTACCAATTTTAATCAAAATCAAGACAAATTTTTATTACCACATTAAGGTATTCAATATTACCAAGGAAGTTATTATAAGTATATGAAGAGTTAATAATCGTTTCTTATGTACTGAAGGACATACTAAGTTTGCAACAGATATTTGTAAATACTCGTAATTGTTAGAAATTTGTTATCTTCCATGTACAACTTTGAGCAGCTTTTGCAATTGTTATTTGACAAAATTTTCATCAATTAATTGTTTCTTCAACATTTGCTTAGATTGAGAAATATTTTTATACCCTCCGCCAGAATATGGAGCGTATAATTAAATTTGTCATTTCATTTGTAACACATTGAAATATACGTCGGAGACCCTATAAAGTATTTATCACAAATATTGTCAATTATTTCATATTCCATTTCAAAAAAAATATTAAATTTTTTTCGCGCTACATGAAAGATCTTTGGTACATAAAAAGAAAAAGTTCCCCAGTACGAATCTGCTCGCGAGCCAATTTTGGTTGTTGCGGACAAAAGTTACGGCAAAAGTGAATGATTTTTCGTATATTGTCATTCACCGCTAACGTTGTCGTCTTAGGAAACTCATACTTCTCAGACACACATTTCTATGCCAGCGCACTTAGTAGAAATAAGTTAGGGTAGGGCTTTTTTTGTTTTTTTATGGTTTATTTTTATTTTTAATTCTTTGAAAAATACCGGGTGCGGCATGTTGAAGCCGTCAAAAGGGATGAAAAGGGAGTCAACACGCGTTCATGCAACAAAGTTAGTGTCCGTATAGATACACACGCTTTGTCGAAAAACCGACGCACTTGTAATATGTGGTATTTTTTCAGGTATGATGATAATTACAATGTCAATGGCAATTATGATGTTCTTTTAGTCAGTGATTTTGATGGTGATGACAATGGTATTGATGCGAGTCGAGAGTAATGTGTAAAGTTATAATTTTATTAGCTTGCATAAAAGAGATTACTGCAGTAGAAAACCAAAATATGATTTTTATAAATCTTTTATAGTTTATTGTGCATTGGTCAACCACAAATCATATAAATTACCAATTTTAATCAAAATCAAGACAAATTTTTATTACCACATTAAGGTATTCAATATTACCAAGGAAGTTATTATAAGTATATGAAGAGTTAATAATCGTTTCTTATGTACTGAAGGACATACTAAGTTTGCAACAGATATTTGTAAATACTCGTAATTGTTAGAAATTTGTTATCTTCCATGTACAACTTTGAGCAGCTTTTGCAATTGTTATTTGACAAAATTTTCATCAATTAATTGTTTCTTCAACATTTGCTTAGATTGAGAAATATTTTTATACCCTCCGCCAGAATATGGAGCGTATAATTAAATTTGTCATTTCATTTGTAACACATTGAAATATACGTCGGAGACCCTATAAAGTATTTATCACAAATATTGTCAATTATTTCATATTCCATTTCAAAAAAAATATTAAATTTTTTTCGCGCTACATGAAAGATCTTTGGTACATAAAAAGAAAAAGTTCCCCAGTACGAATCTGCTCGCGAGCCAATTTTGGTTGTTGCGGACAAAAGTTACGGCGGATTTATTTCGTCTTTGAAGAAAAACATATTATAAAAACGCTAATTACACTGTGCTACACAAAAAATATTCAAGGGTTCTGATGCAAAAATTCTATCGTCACTTCGTTTTTTTGTTTTTAAATGTAGTAAAAAACAGGGTTTCTAATATTTTCAACTTTGAAGGGGTATAACTTCTATTTTTCAAAACAGATTTCTATTGGATTTCTTTTCTTTTAAAGGGGCAAATAATATCTTTCGAACAAGACATTAAGTTTTGAAATCGGTTAACAAATGGATATGTTATTGTGGTTGAAGTGCGAAAAAATCGCATAAAAAACGGGAAAATGTTTTTCTTGTGCTCCAGGCTGCTTAGAAGATACCAAACAGTATAATTATTTCTTTCTTTAAAAAAAGGGAATTATGTTAGCTTTATAAGAACGGAAAAGCTAATGAAATCGGTTAAAAAATAGATAAGTTATGCAATTGTTTGTGTTTTTACTTTTTGGTTTTTTATGCAAGTACGTCCCTCCGTCCGTCTTTGGTAATTACACTAGCATCCACAAAAATTGAGATAGGAGGTTAAATACATTTTCAAACCGAATTAGCTATAATTTGTCATTTAAGGTTCGAAGTGGCCAAGAAACTTATCCACCAAAAATTATGGACATAGGTCCACGTTTTTCATATAACCCCCATATAAAAGTACCGCCAATTGCAGATATTTTGACGTTTTTAGCTACATTTTCGGACCGAATTAGCTATAACTTGGCATTTAAGGTTCGATGTGGCTAAGAAACTTCTCAACCAAAAATTATGGACATAGGTCTATGTTTTGTTATAGCCCCCATATAAGGGTGCCTACCGATTTCAGGTACCTTGACGTTTTTACCTACGTTTTCGAACCGAATAATATATAATTGAACACTTAGGGTTCTCCATGATCAGGAAACGTCTCCACAAAAATGATGGACATGGGTCCACGTTTGGTCAAAAAAACGTCGAAATACCTGAAATCGGACGTTACCGTTATATGGGGGCTAGAACAAAACGTGGGCCTATGTCCATAATTTTTGGTGGAGAAGTTTCTTGATCACTGGAAACTCAAGTGCCAAATTACAGTAAATTTGGTCGGAAAATGTAGCTAAAATCGTCAAAATACCTGAAACCGGGCGGTACCGTTATATGGGCTATACCAAAACATGGACCTCTATAGTCATTCTTCGAACATGATGTTCCTGTAAACAAAATACCCATCTTTTTCAAATTCTAGCCTACTACCTCAATTTTTGTGGATGCTAGAGTAATTAGTACAGACGGACAGAAAAACGGACTTGCGTAAAAACCACAAAAGTAAAAACACAAAAAATGCATAACATATTTATTTTTCAACCGATCATTAGTTTTTCCGGTTTTTGAAAGCTAAGCTAATTACCTTTTTGATAAAAATAAATAATTGCACTGTTTGGTATCTTCTAAGCAGCCTGGAGCACAAGGAAAAGCATTTTCCCGTTTTTTGATGCGATTTTTTCGCATTTCAACCACTATAACTTAGCCATTTGTTAACCGATTTCAAAAATTAATAGCTTGTCCGAAAGATATTATTTGTCCCTTTAAAGTAAAAGAAAACCAATAGAAACACGCTGTGAAAAGTAAAGTGTGTTAATTTCATAGAAGGTGGGGTACTTTCCCAACGTCTTTCTTTTAAACGCTATATGTGTAAGCCAAACGTATGATTATATCGGTTTCAGTATAAATTTTGGGAGGCAATGGTGTTGTGGGTACCCTAGGTACATATTTGGAGCCGAAATACCGGACCACGCCCACTTTTTTATATATGTTATATCTTGAAAACTGTTATCAATGTATTATTTTTCAAAACTACTTAACCTAATTTCATGCAATTTTCAGAAAATGTTCAAGAACGTCCCGTGGTCCAAAATGTTGTATATTTGTAGACGAATTTCGGGAGTCTAAAGCTTTATAATCGCTATATTTGCTAAAATTATGAGTGCTTGCAAATTCATTTTCGAGACTTAAATGGTGAGTTTCAATGGTCCATCAGCCATGAAAACTAAAAAATATAAGTCTCAATAAGCGGGAGAATTCGACTTAACCATTTTTTAACAACTTTTATAATTAGATCGCTTTAGAATAAAGACTGGGGACATGGACGATAATAAATCCTAAACAGCATCAATGGGCGAAAAAGTCCGACAATGTTCCTAAGAGAAACAGAAGGTTACAGACAAAATCTGTTGAAAATGTAATATTCTCCTTGTTTTGACAATGGACCGAAGGAGTGAGGTAGAATTGTCAAGCATAAAATCCATAAAAAGTTTTCATTAAAACTCATTACGACGGACCAACAACGCGGACCCGGGTCTGCTAGTTCTAAATAATATTATAATTCTGCCACAAACATCCAAGTAGGGATAACGTAGACTTCTCTCATATCATTGAGTGCACCCCGATTCATATTAGCTCAATTAAATGGGACCTACTGTTTATCGCCGAGTTCGATCGGCGCACAGTGGTTCACGAATCGATTTTCCTGGCCAAAATCTCATTTTTTGTCGTCACCGATTGTTAATTTTTATATGAGACTCGATAGTAAACATATTAAAACCAAGGAAACAAATTAGATGCAAATATTGGAAGGTGTGGGAGTGGGGTGCTCGTAAAAGCGACAATTTTTCAAAATTTTGGAAAATACGTCATTTTTTTCAAATTGAGATAGAAATAGATATTTCTCTTTTTTTGTTAAATAGGCAGGATTGTTGCCTCTAAAAAACGTTTCAATAAATTACCGTAGCGCTTACACGTAGTGAGCTATTTCGTTTTTCCTCAGTTCCGTTCCGTCCGTTTAATCATAGACTAATTAATGTATAGACAAATAAATACTCATGCAATGCGCGGGGGTGTGACTCAAACCAAATAACTCAACGTTTTTCGAATACAATTTTGTAAGACTTTGTTCCATATTTTTATATGAGGATGTATATCACGCCAAAGTCTACCCAAATATTGTATTTTACCTAAATAAATAGTTTAAAAATTTATAGTTATTGCCATTTTAAAAATTGGGTGCATATTAAACAGACTCAATTCGAACATTGAGAGATTTCTTCGTCTACACATTAATTAGTCTATGGTTTAACACTTTTTTTAAATTACATTGGTAAAAATGTGTGTTTTTTCATACCGTTTCCCATAATTACCGTTTTTTTATTTATTATTATTTTTAAGTATATGAGTTTTTATACGAGTTTAATGAAAATCAAAGGAGTATTTTTTATTTTTTGAACAAATTTTAATTCTTATAAAACATTTTTTGTATTTTTATAGTTATTTATTGGAATTTTACCATTTTTAATATGTAGGAAGGTATAAAAATACACTCATATTCTGATAAAAAGAAAAAATCTTTAAAAGACTCTAATCAATCTCTTAATTAGGGGCTCCCTACATACTATATGTTTACTGAGGTCCCATAACTTTAGTGAAAAAGTTGTAAATTTTCGCGGAAATTAGGAAAGCATTCAAAACAATTGCTAGTTTACAACTTGTTCTAATAAAATTCAAGCTGTTTATGCATCTGAAAAATATATTAAAAATATGTACGTAATCTAAACATCGCGAAGATTCAAATGAAACCAAAACTATACAAATTCGTTTAGCGGTTTGCATATTATAGCAAAAAACAAAAAATATATTGAGGAAATTTATAAAATTTTTGTAAGAGAAAATGTTTATTAAAATTTATTTTGTGAGTTAGTTGAACAAAATGTAAGAAAAATAGGTCGGAGTTTTTCTTCTATTTTAGTTAAATTTCACGCGATAAATCACATTTTTTATTCTAATCACTTCTCGAAAACACGCTAACATCTAGCAGAAGATATGGATATATTTCAAATAAATGTTGGGTTCCTTTAAATGGGGTATAATCTTGAAATAAAATTGTATCGGGTAATGTTCATTTTGAAATGCGTGTAAATCGCGAAATCCTCAAAAAATAGGTTTTTCAGAAAAAATATCGCACTAAATTTTGGCCTTTGGCAGTAGATTACTATGCTGCTGTGTGGGCTACATACTCAATATACATATCAGATTATGCGAAATCGCGAGTTCTTTAATCCTACAATTGGTTTTTCGAAATATCCGAATGCGCGTCCCAGTGTGCCTCATCGAAAAAATAGTTTTAGACCCCAAGTATGTTTGGACGAAATGTGTTTCATACAATTTGGAGTCGATTGAGCAATGTCCGTCCGTCTGTCTGTCTGGCTGGCTGGCTGGAGCGCACGATAACTCTCGAACGGATAATCCGATTCGGTTCAAATTTTGGCTTTCGTAATATTTTACCCAAACTTAGTTTAAGTTCGAAGATGGGTTGTATCGGTCCACTCCTTCCGGTACCTCCCTCACAAAAGTTCGAAAATGTTCGGAAAATTTGTGCGCACGATAACTCTTGAAGGGAGTAACCGATTTGGTCCATACTTTGCCCATCGTGAAATGTGTACCAGACTTAGATAAGGTTTCAATATGGACTCAATCGGTCCACTCCTTCGGGTACCTCCCACACAAAATTTCGGAAAAGTTCAGTTTAGGGCCATCTCTCGAATCACTTTGGTTTTTGCTTTAGCAACTTGTATTCACTGTCCTCCATACGACGGTACAAGTTTCATCAGGGGCAAGTCCATACTTCCTGAGAAAATAGTCTGAAAGTTCCAAAAAACCCCTATGACACCGTGTGAGGTGGCTGAAGCGCAAGATAACTCTCGAACGGATCTGCCGATTCGGTCCAAAATTTGGCCTTAGTAATATTTTGTCCAAACATAGTTTAAGTTTGAAGATACGCCATATCGGTCCACTCCTTCAAGTACCTCCCCAACAAAAGTTCAAAAATGTTCGGAAAAATTGTTAGTACGGTAACTCTTGAAGGGTGTGGCCGACTTGGTCTATACTTTACACATCCTAATATATCTACCAGATATAGATCAGGTTCAAATATGGACTATATTTGTCCACTCCATCCTGTACCTGCCACACAAAATTTCGGATAAGTTCACTTTAAGACCTGATATCGAATCAATTGAGGCAACTTGCATTCGTTGCCTCAATTACGATGGTAAAAGTTTTTTAGGGGCAAGTCCACACTTCTTAAGCAAACAGTCCAAAGAGTGTAAAAACCCCCTATGGCACCATATGTTGTGGCTGGAGATCCACTTCCAGAATGGTCAATGTCGATCCATTCCTTTTAGTATCTTCTCCGCAAAACGTTTGATCTTTTATCCTAATCAAAATTTTTGTCGGTTCAAACGCCCAACATTTTTAAACACCCCAAAATACATATGTATTTTGGGAAAAAATTGTTTCAATACACATGCTGAGGGTATATCTCTGTCGGCAAAGCCGACTGATACTTTTTTACTTGTTTGGTATTTAGTTTTCATATAACCCCCATAGAAGAGTACCTGCCGATTTTCGCCATTTTTAAGGTTGTGACCTCAATATCGCACCGGAAGGGCTGACATTTGGTACTTAGTCTTCGTTGGGGTACAAAACTTTACACCGGAAATTTATCGGTATAGGTCAACGTTTCTAAAACGTGTACATATGTCCACAATTCTTGGGGAAGAAGTACTTTGACCACTTGATAAAAAAAGTATGCGCTTGTTATGTATCTTCTGGCATGTTACAAATAATTACCTTATACGACAGGCAGAGTTTGGCAACAAAATCAATGTTTATTAGCAAATTATTCCAGAAATTTTTAATTTGTTTTTATTGTTGTGTGAAAAGCCAGCAGTAAAATAGAATCAGAGTTATTGACTTTACCATCACGTGAGGATATCTATAAAATGAATGATGCGTAATGTGAAATGTCTTAGGCCCGAAAAATAAGTCACACGTTTTGCATTAGTTTTATAAATAGCGAAGGTGTAGAATAGATAAATATGATGAATATCGTGTGTAATTTTATAATTTAGGCTGTTTTTTGGCAAACGTTGTTACTACCGCAAGAAATATTGAATCATTTTCTTCGTAAAAAAACGTAGAAAGTAATTATGTAATGATGATAATAGAAAGTAATTATGTGTAATTTCAAACGAAGTCGTATTTATATGTGATATAGGGGTATAGGGCAGTAGAAACATCTGCAGCCGGTGGGTGAAAGATTTGCCACATTTCGGATAAAAGCTAAATTCTTTAACATCAGTCCCAGCAAAAATTCGGATCCGTTAGACATTATGTAATCCATTACACAGTAATGAGTAATGAGTAAAGTGACACAGAGCGTGTGTGTTGTGTGTTCAACGATTACTGTCGGCAGGCGAGTTTTTTGTTAACAAAAAGAAAGAGCGGCGTTATGTTCAGTCGGGCAGAACTTGTTGTATCCTTAACCATGAGTTGTACTGAATTAAAATGGAACAATTAGTTTTCTTTCGTTCAAAACAATGTGGCTAACCTTTAAAATACCCAAAATTCGGGAGATGCCGTTCTATATCAAAACGTCTATCTAGACCGACAACTTTTTGGCGGAAAGTTTTTAGACTCCAAGAAGACTAAATACCAAATTTTCGATATTTTGGTAAGATAATGTGCCTAAAACCTAAAAAATACCGAAAATCAAGATGTACGCTTTTATGGGGGATATAGGAAGACTTGGACATATACTGATAATTCTTTTCTGGAATATTTTATAACCCCATCAAAGACTAAGTAATAAATTTCAGTCGTTTCGGTGGGATATTGACGTCAAAATTTTCAGAATTACGAAAATCGGGAGGTACCGTTCTTTGGGGGCTATACATCGTCGAATTTTACGGTCAGATTTCTGGGAGAAAGTTTTATACTACCAACGAAGACTAAATACCAAATTTTAGCCAGTTCGGTGAAATATTGAAGCCACAACCTTCAATATACCGAAAATCGGGAGCTACTGTTCTATGGGGGCAATATGAAAGCGTGGACCTATCCCTACAAATTTCAAGTGGAAAGTTTTGTACCCCAAAAGAAGATTAAATACCAAATTTCAGCTTACTTGAGAGGAATATTGAGGCCACAACCTTCAAAATACCGAAAATCGGGAGGTATCGTTCTATGGGGGCCATAACCGTCAAAATATGGATGTACCGTTCTAGGGAGGCTATATAAAGGCGTGGATTTAAACCGACAAATTTAGAGAGGAAAGTTGATCCCCCAACAAAGGTTAAATACCAACTTTCAGCCATTTCAATGGATTATTGTGGCCATAACCATCAAATTACCGAAAATCGGGAGGTCCCGTTCTATGGGGTCTATATGAAGGAGTGGACCTGTACCGAAAGATTTCAGGTGAAAAGTTTTATACCACCAACGAGGACTAAATACCAATTTTAGCCATTTCGGATGAATATTGAGGTCACAACCTTCAAAATACCGAAAATCGGGAGGTACTGTTCTTTGGAGGCTATACGAAGGCGTAGACCTATACTGACAAATTTAGAGAGGAAAGTTGAACCCACAACAAAGGGTAAATAACAAATTTCAGCCAATTCAAATGATTATTGTGGCCATAATCTTCAAAACACCGAAAATCAGGAGGTACCATTCTATGGGGGCTGTATTAAGGCTTGGACCTGTACCGAAAAATTTCAGGAGGAAAGTTTTATACCACCAACGAGGACTAAATACCAAATGTCAGCCATTTCGGTGGAATATTGAGGCCACAACCTTCAAAATACCGGAAATCGGTGGTAACATTCTAAAGGGGCTATCTCAAAACGTATATAGCTCATTTGAAATACCAAACATCCTAGAAGTAATATAAACTTCCAAACCAAATTACAAAGCTCTATCTTAAAAATTGTGAGTTGTATCTTGATTTCAACAGACGAACGGACAGACGGACATGGTTATATCGACTTAGAATTTTACCCTGATCAAGAATATATATATACTCTATAACACAGTGTGCCTTAACCAAATTTAAATGGAAGGTGCTTACACCTGGGAAGTTTTTGCAGATTCTGAAACTACAATGCTCATAGATGAGAAATATCAAGAAACAAAAAAATCGCCGGAGGGATTTTCAAATAAATCGCGATTTAAGTTCACATTTTTAGGAGTTCTTTAGGTTTTCACGATTTTGCTTGGAAACCGCGTGTCCTATGTAAATGGGCCTAAGGAAAATGTTGTAGCTGTGAAAATTCTCCACATTTATAATATTTTCGTAGGTTTTACCATTTTTGAGATATAGAAGTTCACATTGAGACAATGCACTAACTGTATCGCCTCCTTATAAAACAATATCATGCTCAGTGCGCCTTAACTAACTTTTGATGAAAACCGCTTAGACATGGGAAGATTTCGTGGATTCTGAAACAGCAATGTTCATAGATAAGAAATATAAAAAAAAACAACAAAATCGCCGGAGGGATTTTTAAATAAATCGCGGTCAAAATTCACAATTTTAGGGTTTTTTTAGGTTTTCACGATTTTGCTTGGAAATCGCAAGTCGTATCGAAATGAGTCTAATGAAAATGTTGTAGCTGTGAAAATTCTCTTCAAGACTGACCTTTAGGATTTTTCGTAGGTTTTACCATTTTGAGATATAGAGGTTCAGTTCAAATTTTTAGGTTTTTATCTTAAGACTTCAAGATTTTGCTTGGAAACCGCAAGTCATATCAAAATGGGACTAAAGAAAATATTGAAGCTGTGAAAATTCTCTACAAGATTGGATGATTTTTTTTCCTAGGTTGTTCCATTTTCAAGATATATAAGTTTAATTTGGAAATTGCAGTAATGAGATTGTTTTATAAGGAGGCAATACAGTCAGTGCATTGTCTCAATTTGAACTTCAATATCGCAAAAACGGTAAATCCTACGAAAATATCATAAAGGTCAATCTTGTAGAGAATTTTCACAGCCACAACATTTTCTTTAGGCCCATTTACATAGGACACGCGGTTTACAAGCGAAATCGCGAAAACCTTAAGAACTACTAAAAATGTGAATTTAAATCGCGATTTATTTGAAAATCCCTCCGGCGATTTTTTTGTTTTTTGATATTTCTCATCTATGAGCATTGTAGTTTCAGAAATTGAAAAACATCCCAGGTGTAAGCACCTTCCATTTAAAATTAGTTAAGGCGCATCGTGATAAGGTATCCAATGAATATTTCGATGTGTTACAAACGGAATGACAAATTTAATTATTACCTCCATATTATGGTGAAAGGGTATAAAAAACAGTTGATAGTGCACATGTAAACGTTTAAACAGCACACTGTGTAGTGTGTTCGGCTACAAATTAAAAGTTCGAACGATCAAATCCAGCAGAGAGCGAAATAAAATAGGTTGTCACGATTTTTCTTGAAAACGACAAGTCTTATTGAAATGGGACTAGCTGTGAAACTTCTCAACAAGATTTTATGACCACTTAAATAAATAGTTAAATAAGTAGTTACGAATTTTAGTATCTACTTATTTAAGTGGCCAAAAAATAACTACTTATTTCGATTGTTAAATAATGGGTTAGTAGGGGGTTTTGTAATTAGTATTTCTGCCGGGTAAGAGAACCTTTTCAGTTTATGACCATTTTTATTATTTTTATTTTTCCTTGAATATCTAGGTATTCATTAAATTGAAAATTATAGAGCAAAATAATAAATAATATACGAATATAAAATACATACGTTATTTCTTTAATTACCATTTTTACATACATACCTGAAAAGAAATAAATACAAAATGTAATTAATTATTAAACTTTAAATTTATGTTTGAATACAGTGGAATCCTGACAGTTTGTAATGTTCCATGTCACTGTTTGTCCTTCAATTCATGTAACAAATATATATTAAAAAATGGAATATTTCTTTATGTATTTAAAGACAACTTTCAAAGTGAATAGTAATTGGGTTAATTGTGAATATAAAATCATTCTTAAATTATCCGTATAAATTAGTAACTCATATAAATAAGCCAATTATGAAAAGGGTTAAAATAAACAACAAATTGAAATCCACATTTATGTTGCCATTAATCCTTTTCCCTATTTTAACCCCTTTTCATGCCTATCATTTACTTTGATTGTGTTTAAAATATTTCCTCATCCTTGTCATTAATCCGACTAGCAAATAATGCCATACAGCAATAACAACAGCTTGAAATCTATCAATACGTCATGAAAAGCATACTTTTACCATAAAAGCAATGGGAATGTTATGACCATCACCTCCAGATTGTTGTTGTTGTTGTTGTGGTTGGTCGTAGTATTGTATTACTGGTATTTGTTGTTGCCGAACACGTGCCGGAAAAAAGGATTTGAATTCATATCAAATAACACAATTTTTGCCACAAAATAGCGGAAAAAGGTATGCGACTCACTGGCATCTGAGTTTAAGCGGGTTGTGGAGGGGGCTATGGTGGTAATGGAGTAGAGTTATTGTGGCCTGATGAGTGATAAAGAAAATTGATTTTCCATCAGCTTAACTCATATTAATTCCGTTTCACTGTGTCTGTCCGTCTGTCTCTCAGTCATTCATTGTCAGTCAATGTTAAATCACACAAAAATGAAATACTGCCTATATGCCTACTCAGCATGGTGCGTGCCACCGCCCTTGTCTGATGATGAAAGCTACAGTTTTGCAATGTTTCATATTACTGAAATATTTTGCGCAGTTTTTGCACATTTTTTCGGGCGAAATTGTACAAAAAAAAAACATACATTCTATTATTTATTGAAGTGTGTAAACATTGCTATTAAAATCGATTTCGTTTGCGAATAATTTATTTGAATTTATTCAGTCAGTCCTTCAGTCGTCATCGTCGTAGACAAAGTATATTCATGCTGGCATTGAATTAAAGAAAACTTTTTGTTGTTGTTTTGCACAATGGTTAGGGAGCATAATAATTGGATATTTTTATAAGAAAATTAATTATTTGTTGGAGAAAAGTTTTTGTTTGCAACTGAGGTGGGTAAAGCAAAGGTAAGTAAGTTCTGAGTGACATGACATAATTTGAAGATTCTTCGGCATCTAAGGAAACAACAACACTTCAGTTGCTAAGGATGGTTTTCCCTACAGAGTATAAAAGAAAACCAGTGAGCATATGCTATAGTCGGGACGGAGCCGACTATGTGATATCCTACACCACTACCCCTGTACATAAGCTTTTCACTCGTAAACATTTATTTTAGGGAGATACTTATGTTTTCACCCATCTGGCCTTAATTCCCAATGACATAAGGCGAACTGAACCAAAATAATTAATATTTAATTTTATATTTGACTATTGTCGACATCTACTTGTTACTGTTTGAAAGCTTTGCTGGTCTTCTTGATTAGCATTTTACATGTCTTTAATACATGTCATTAAAATAACAACTTCAATTTTTAAAATTGTGATAACTTAGCGCCCTTTGCAATAACTGTAATATTTTACCATAAATGCGACATTTTGTATTAATTGAAAGCTCAAATGGTTTATGTTCACTATCAAACTCTCTCCTTGGAATATGTCCAACGGAAGCAATAATATCTGACATGGAAATAAAATTCCATAAATTGGAAATTGGGATATCCCAGCGTCTTTTTCAACATCCCAAGCATTTCACCTATTTTGGTAACCCAATTTGGAAAATTTTAAAGCTCAGAATGACTTCATTGTTGAAACGCATCCAACCAAATTCAGACAAGTTTGTCAGAGCAGGAGTAGATGCCGTTATTATAGTATTTAGGACTATGCCAATATCAGGGATGTTAGGACTCGTATGTCGGATATATTCACTGGACAATAGCCGTAGACTACCCCCGCATTTTCACGTTCAATATCAGGAACCTATGACTTATCCTGATGACGTTATAGTACTAAAATACGTAATTTTTCATAGTCCGATCTGGGTTATCAATATTTTCCTTATATATGTATATATTCACCATAGATATTTCAAAAATAGTTTGGGTCGAACACACATAATCTTCTGAAAGAATTTATTATGAAAAACATCAATAAAATATATATTGTGACAGCAGATAGCGAAAATGTTAATAAAAACGGTAGAATATGGTCCTAAATCATACATAAAAATCGAAAGCTTCTGGAGATGTTAAATATTGTAGCTGCAAATTTCTTTTGTTCAGAGACTAATAATGAAATTTGATTTGGAACATTCCGTCTTTTGACATAATTCCCAAAAAGTGAAGTATTTTAGGAGATTTTGACTCAGTATGGAAAAATTTTAATTAAAAGTCTAAAATCACAACAAATAATTTATACCTATAATATCTAATTTTGTAACGTCATTTTCGTAACGAAGTATTTTACTTAGATATCTAGTTTGTTCTGGGATTTACAGTGAAATTTTGTGTAGAATATTTCATCTTTTAACACCTTTCGTCTAAAACTAAATTTCATGTTACTTTCATGCATCAACTTGAAAGAAGAACGAAACAAATTTATTTAAAAAAATATTTGGGTGTTTTCATGGCAAACTTGATGTATATGAGTGAATATCAAAAAAAATTAGTTTCCATGAAGCCAAGGTTTGCACTATTATAATACGCGAACTATTGCAATAACCATGGCTAGATCAATTCAAGTGTTTTTGAACAAATTTGGCAATATAATTTAAATTGCGTGGAAGTTATGACCGCGTAAATGAATAAAAATAGGAAAAAAACGTTGAAGCTAACGAGGTTTTTACGTTACTATTTGATTGCTGATTAAACCGTTCAAATGACGGACATTGTATATTCAAAGTAAAAGTAGAAGAATACAAAATGAAGATTACATTTCTAATGTATCACTTTTCAAAATTTCCACTGCATCCATCTTTAATGGATGCTGACATTTTAAGGCAGGATTTTAGGTGTTTTTCGTATTTTTAATTTAACAGGAATGCGCATTCGAGTATTTCAAAAAACAAACAATAATATTAAAGTGCTCGCGATTACGCATAATTTGATATGTATATTGGCTATGTAGCCCACACAGCAGCAAAGTATAAAACATATTTTTGGGTACAGTATTTACAATATCCTTTTGAGTGTGCTGGTACCCCGCGATATTTTAGTTTTTCGACGATCCGGATCATATGAATCATTGATCTTGAAAATCCATCCCCTAGTACGGCGAAAACTGCAACTGCAAAAACCGAAAAATGTGCGAAATATCGCGGAGTTAGTCGCATTTTCTGTGGATCATTCCCTTGTCAATGAAGAAACTGACACATCACTCGCGGTTTTGCGAAAACAGCGGTTTAAAAAATGTATCCCAAAAATTGTGTTTGATGCTACATCCACGGTTCTTGATGGATTTGATCGAAGTAGGATTCGATCGATGTATTTTTCCACGGTTGGTAGTGAAATCGGAAGCGCATAAAAAGTGTATGCACTTTGTGCAAATTATAAGCGTTATACAGATTGTTGCACACTAAACTGCAGACGACGCACAGTGTTGCCGCTTCCATACAAAAGTGGACAAAAATAGAAGGAGTTGACCTAGGTTGATGAATTTTTGCACAAGTACTTGTAAGGGCATAGGAATGAAAAATTTCAACTTTGGTCCATATCGGTTCAGATTTGGATATAGCCCCCATATATATCTTTCTCCGATTTTGCTATAACTCGGTCAATTTTGATCGAATAGCCTTCAAATTTAATATGTAATATTTTCTTAGGCCCCTGAGTAGCTCTACCGATTTTCACAAAAATCGGTTCAGATTTGGATATAGCTTCCGTATATATCTTTCCCCGATTTTGCTATAACTCGGTAAATTTTGATCGAATAGCCAAATCTGAACCGATTTTTACGAAAATCGGTGAACCTATTCAGGGACCTAAGAAAATATCACATATCAAATTTGAAGGCTATTCGATTAAAATTGACGGAGTTATAGCAAAATCGGGGAAGATATATATGGGGGCTATATCCAAATCTGAACCGATTTTTGTGAAAATCGGTAGAGCTACTCAGGGGCCTAAGAAAATATTACATGTTAAATTTGAAGGCTATTCATCAAAAATTGAGCGAATTATAACAAAATCGGGGAAAGATATATATAGGGGCTATATCCAAATCTGAACCGATTTTTGCTGAAATCGGTGAAACTACTCAGGAGCCTAAGAAAATAACACATACTAAATTTGAAGGCTATTCGATCAAAATTGAACGAGTTGTAGCAAAATCGGAGAAAGATATATATGGGGGCTATATCCAAATCTGAACCGATATGGACCAAAGTTGAAATTTTTCATTCCTATGCCCTTACAAGTACTTGTGCAAAAATTCATCAACCTTGGTCAACTCCTTCTATTTTTGTCCACTTTTGTATGTAAGCGGCAACACTGTGCGCTGCAGGCGACGCTACATCTTAGCGGCCAAAGTAAATCCTGGCAAATGTGTACAAATTAAAAGAGAAGAATTCGCCGCATTGATAAACAGCATGCGCATCAAGCGATTTTGAGGATTTCGCGATTTACACGCTTTTCAAATGATACAGTTTTATTTGAAGATTATACCCTATTCAAAGGAACCCAACATTTATTTGAACGTTACCCATATCTTCCGCTAGATGTTAGCGTGTACTCGAGAAGTGATTAGAATAAAAAACGTGATTTTTTGCGTGAAATTTAACTGAAATAGAAGAATAACTCCGACCTAATTTTCTCACTTCTCTTCAACTAACTCACAAAAAAAAATTGAAAAATATTTTCCCTTACAAAAATTTTATAACTTCCCTCAATATATTTTTTGGTTTTTGCTAAAATGTGCAAACCGCTAAACAGATTTCTATATTTTTGGTTCCATTTGAATCGTCGCGATGTTTAGATTACGTATAAACAGCTTAAATTTTATTAAAACAAGTTGCAAGCAAGCAATTTTTTTTAATTCTTTCTTAATTTTCGCGAAAATTTACAACTTTTTCACTAATGTTATGGTACCTCAGTAATCATAAAATACGTAGGAAGCCCATAATTAACAATGTTTCGCAATATAATGAGTAGAGTTGTTTTAAGATTTATTTCTTATTATCAGAATTAAAAGCGCCATAACGTTTGCGCGCAACAACCAAAATCAGTATCTCGAACAGATTTGGGAATCGGAATTTTTTCCCAATCTATGTACCAAAAATCTTTCATGTAGCTTAAATTTTTTTTAAATTTTTTTTATGGAAAACTAAAAAAATTTGATATTTCCTTATATATTCTCTTGATATATATTGTAAATACATATTTCATTTATTCGGCGACTTATATTGAAATTTGATGGAGAATATTTTTGACTTTGACGTCTTCTATCTAGAATGAAGTTTTGCGGAAAAAAACAATAAACTCAGATAAAATACAACATTAACCCTAAAACGTGATTTTACTTTCGGCAGATTCCTGGCGTTTAGGCACGATTTAGAGTTTTGGTGTATTCGGGGGCCTATAGTAAAATTGTACTAAAAATAATTTTGTAGAATATTTTGATCTGATACGATCACATTTTAAAGGAGTTTTTTTAAACGTTTTTGAAAAAAAGAGACCAAAAAGACCCGTTTAGTGACTCGCATGAGGGTTAATTTTTTTATAAAAAGATACCCCGCATTATTGTCAGTAACATTGCCATAGACACTTTATACCTAAAATGCAAGGATTCCAAAGAATCTGATGCCGAATATTTCAAAACCTGTAGAAATGGGCGGAACTTGCCACGCCTATTTAGGTTACTTCCCGCCGTAAACTTTCAAAACGCCGATACACGTGTCATTTTTTTCGGTCTTCTTTCATAATCTGTGAAGGGTTTCTTGTAATTTTAAGAAAAGTTTAATTTTGTTGTACAGTGTATTCAAAAAGAATTAAACTTTGAATTTGTCACCACATGAGTTTTTTCCCCATTCCTAAATACTATCCGACTATCACCAAAATCAATAGGCTTCTTCCTCATCAACCCCAAACATTTCGTGACCATCCGATCAAAATTCCAACCTGTAGCGTGATTACAAAAAAGGGAAAAAATGGATACATTACTGACATTTGTGATATCTCGGTTGTTTGCTCACTTACGCCGACATACTTTGCATCAATATAAAGAAGATCTTTTCTTCTTCCATTGACGGGCTTTCCTTTGTCTGTGTTTAGACACACAAATTTCTCGGGAAAGTAAATTGAGTTTTTTGGGAGAGAGCGGAGAGGAAAGAGCTCCTCAATACTCTTTCCTACCCCCTATTGGCTAAAAACTGAATTTTCTTTCCCGAGAAATTTGTGTGTCTAAACACGGACTTTTGAAATACTCCTACCAGAAGCGGATATATTCGCATAAGAAAAAAATGTTGACTTTTCTCCACATAAGTTTTTTTCTTATTCCGACTCCTGAATATTATCCGACCATCACCAAACTTTATAGGCTTCTTCCTCTGTGGGACCCGCATCAACTCCCAAAATTCATGACGATCCGATCAAAATTGCGACCTGTAGCGTGATTGAAAAAAATCGGAAAATGGGATGCTTTACCTTTTAATATACCTCTTAAAGAAGCGGAAGTTTTTGCCCATTCCAACCCCTGAATATTATCCGACTATCATCAAAATCAATAGGCTTCTTCCTCTGTGTGACCCCCTTAACACCCAAAATTTCGTGACGATCCGATCAAAATTGCGATCTGAGCGCGATTTAGAAAAAAATTGAAAAATGGGATGTATTCAGGGATGCCAGATTTGCCGATTTATCGGCATTTTGCCGATTTTTAGTCCAAAAAAATAGAAATGCCGATTTACCGATTTTTACCCATAAAATGCCGATTTTTACTTAAGGCACATAAAATTTGCGTTTTTTATGAAAATTGTGATTTGGTACAATAACAAAGACAACTATACATAAATCTATATTGTCTTAATGAGTAAGAGAGATAGATACATAGATATAGATAAAATGTTTCAAAGTGAATCTACTGAAATACATATTCTGTACATGGAAATGGAAAGATTACTTAAACTGATTATGAGTAATTTCGTCAAGAGTAGTTTGATTAATAATGATAACATTTTTTTAACAGATTATAAAAAGAGTGTGAATTTCTTTGATTGCCAAAACGTGTACTTGGGTACATACGTCAAGGAAATTGTTCAAAAAACGAAATTGTCGAAAAGTGAGTTAGTGGAAATAATTAAAAACTGCACAAACTTTTACATTGAACTTTGTAATCAGATTTTGAAGCGGTTTGATTTTGAAATCAAATTTATGTGCCTAGCTTCCATAAATCCAGGTTTTATAATAAATGGCACAGAAGATTCATTTTTCGACATTATAAAGGAATGCGAAAGCTTAATAAACATAAACGAAAAACAAGACTTGGACTCAGAATTACACTAACTTTCAACTTTTGAATTTCCAAAATTTTTTTAAAGATAAAAAATTAGAGTTGCTAGAGTTTTGGAAAACAGTATGTGAATTAAGATGTGCAAATTCTAAACCATTATTTCCTGTTTTGTCCAAATTTATTAAACATATTTTAGTCTTGCCACATTCTTCAGCAAATGTGGAAAGAGTTTTTAGCCAAGTGAATTTAAATAAAAACAAATGTCGAAATCGATTACTTAGGGACTCGATGGAAGGAAATCTCTTTACTAAAGACTTCTTAAAATTAAATAAGTCCAACTGTTATGATGTTGTCATTAGAAATGATTTGTTTCGAAACTTTTATTCAAATATTTATTAAAGAAATTGAATTTAATTGTAAAGCAACATTTCAAAATTCCAATACAGAAACAATCACCTTATTAATTAACCTCTTAAGACAATATTTGTATAAGTTTTGTTTAGCTTGACTGAATTGAAAATATATTGATCTCACGTACTTATAAATATATACAACATATGTATATGGTAAAACCATTTATATTCATACATATTTTGAATTGTTGCCTTGTTTTATGAATTTTTAATTGTTTATTGTACTTAAAATGTTATGTTTTTAACTTATGCTTATTAAATAAAGCTATAATTTGAACTGAAATAAATGTTTTTTTAATTTGCCGATTTTTTGCCGATTTTGAAAATTTTTTGCCGATTTTGCCGATTTTGGCACCCGAAAAGTGCCGATTTTCGACCAAACTTATCTGGCATCCCTGGATGTATTACCGACTATTGCTATACCTACGTTATTTGGCCACCTACGCCAACTTACTTTGCATCATTGTAAAGTTGGGATATTCTACTTTCATCGTCAGGCTTTGCGTTTGGTAGCTACCCAACCAAAGCTGTGATAATTAAAATCGCAAAAATGAAAAGTTGGGTTGTATTATCGACTATTCCGATATCTTTGTTGTTTGACCACCCACAACAACCTACTATACATCGTTGTACAGGTGATATTTCCTACTTTCATTAGCAGGCTTTGCTTTTGCTATACCCCTTATAGATGCGAAGATATTTGCTTTAAAATAAAACGTTGACTTTTTCTCCAAATAAGATTTTTGTTCATTCCGACCCCTGAATATTATCCGACCATTACCAAAATCAATAGGCTTCTTCCCCTCCGGGACCCTCATATGTATGGGTCTACGACCATTATTTCGATGCGCTACAAACTTTTTGGCCAACATTACTCGCCTTAGCGCAAATGTAGAGCTCTGATTTTTATATGAGGAATTCTTTACTAAATATGGAACGTGTCTACGAAAACTTAGGTCTGTATGTCATCTGGGGGCAGAGCTATGGATGCCTAAATTATTACGAATATAGACGAACGAACAAAAAATAGTTACAAAAACTGGGGTAAAATTTCTTCCAAACATACATAAAGTGTATAGGCCAACACCTTGGTGTACGTGCCTCTCTAATATAATATATAATAATTGTTCCACAAACATCCCAGACGGGACAAGGGAAACTTCTCTCATAGCAATGAGTGCACCCCGATTCATTTAAGCTCTATGATAGGCCGAGTCCGAACAGCGTGTCTTAAGACACCACTTGTAGAGAAGTTTAACATGACTGAAATACTCAGGAAACGTCGCCAACATTACTGGGGGCATTTTGCCACCGTTGAAAATTTGATGTTGCCTGGCCGGAGAATTGAACCCACGACCTTTTGCGTGCAAATTTTCGCCGAAGTTCAATTTAAGTGCTTTTCGAGGATCGTTTTGTAATGTTTACCGAAGATATTTCTTGTGGACCTGTTTGGCTGGATATAATATTTCACGTGGGCAAGTTAATGACACAAGACATAAGGTCCAAAAGCTTCAAAAAATCCTAGGGTGACCAACTAAACAGGTTGGAGGTAGTCATACGATGGGTACTAGAAAACTTTCTGGCCTAGGCAACACGCAATGTCCCCAGGGGCATTTGACTTTTTTTTGGAAAGTTTGACATACGGCCATGTGTTGGGTTGTTTACAGTGGCTTGATTGAGACACCTCCAAAAAATGGGTTTGGAACGCTTTTACAGCATCTTCTGGCGACGAAAATCGTTGACCACGCCTTTTTTCTTGATATTCTGGTATCAATGAAGTCAGGGCTGTACGGCGCATGACTCATCAATTCCACGCTTTGTCCGGTCAAACAGGCGCTGGTTTGAATCGATGTGCGAGAGTTCACATTGTCATGATGCAGAAAGGTTCGACTTCTCTCATTCGTTTTTCGAATTTCTCAGTAGACTTCAGGCAAACAAATTGTAATGCAACGCTCAGAATTAATCGTTCTACATTTCTCAGGCGACCATTTGCTTCGAAGTGCTTCTTACATGAACAACTTTCGTTGGATTTGGCTCGTTTTCGAAGAGCTAAAGGTCGATTCTTGTTTTGTTTCGGGCTCCTAAGTATAGATCCAAGATTCGTCATCTGTGACGATCCTATAAACTTCGTTTGAAGCACGGCGATTGTTTTTATTCACAATTTCGTTGCACCAATCTACAAAAGCCTTTTTTTTAGCGATTATCCTAAAAAAAACAAAAAAATGTCAAATGACGCCTGGCGACACTGTGTGTTGCCCAGGCCAGAAGATTTTCTAGTTCCCTTCGTAAGAAGTGACTAACATTATTTCAATCTTTGCACATTACTCTCTAACTTAAATCAAGTACGAAGATAGACTATGTCGGACAACTCCCCCTGGTACGCCTCTTGCAAAAGTTTAAACATGACAGCGGCAATATATTCCTATGCACCGATTTTAGTCGAGCAATCTTCGACCAGGGGTCGTCATTTTAACAGTTATGTTTTTAATATGATTAGCCAGATTTGCATCCACTACATCTCTACATCGAAGAGATGTAATAGATGTAGGGAATGGGTGCACATCCGTTACTGCTGTGGCATTAGCCACCTTCAAGCCTACTGCGATACGAATTATGTTGCTGCGAGTTGCACCAAATCATCTCCCTATGTATCTAAAACATCGGAATACGGAACACCCCGGCCTGCCCAACAACAAAAGCAACATCTAACACGACATGTTGCACTTTAGCGCGCCGAATATCATGCTCATGACTATCCCCTAGTGCTTATCCAACTTCGTCCTCGGATTAGTCGACTTCGTCGGAATACCCGCAGTCTTCCCAACAATTTCAGCATCTTTCACCACGTCTTGTTTTTTCGGCGCCCCGGGAATGCATCGTTCCTGCAATTCAATTGCAATGGTCTCCACAATAAAGTCAGCGAAAACAAAGCGTAAAACCTTGCGATAGTTACAACGTTTTGCCTAAGGATCATAAAGGGTTATCCATTTTGTGGTTTCAAAAGTAAACGCAAATAAAACACATATAAAATATGTTTTTTTATGATGTTTATTTTTTATTATAAAGTTTGAACGTTGACATTTTATGTGAAACACTACATTATTTACATGACCTTTACGCGAACTGTTGCAAGCATGGAATTTTTGAGGTCGTTTTCGACCACTTTTTTACAAATATTGGGCGGTATCTCAGCCATAACTTGACGAATGTTGGTTTTTAAGTGCTCAAGAGTTGAAAGTTTATCTGCATAAAAATGATCTTTCGCGTAGCCCCCCTAAAAAAAGTCTAATGGTGTCAAATTACATGATCTTGGTGGCCAGTTGATATCGCAACGACGAGAAATAACGCGGCCAGAAAATGTCTCCTGCAATAAAGCCATATACGCTCGAGTTGTGTGGCATGTGGCACCGTCTTGTTGAAACCACATATTATCCAAGTCGTATTCTTCAATAGCTGGCAAAAAAGTCGGTTATCGTATGGCCATTCCGCTCCGAATTGAGCGTGACAGTCGTTTTGGAAGAAGGAAGATCCAATCACAGTTTCGGACAAAAGACCGCACCAAACAGTGACTTTTTCTGGATGTAATGGCCTCTCTTCAATTACCTGAGGATTCTCAGAAACCAAAATACGACATTTTTGTTTATTAATATACTCACCGAGCGAGAAATGTGCTTCAAAAGCAGAAAATTTTGTTCAAAAATCACGAAAAATCAATCAAACAAAAAATCACAATTTTTATACCCTCAGCATTTATGCTAACGAGGGTATCTACACTTTCATACGAGCAAAATGTGCCTCATCGAAATAATGGTTTTAGACCCCAAGTATGTTTGGACGAAATGTGTTTCAGACAAATTGGGGTCGATTTAGCAATGTTCGTCCGTCGTCTGTCTGTCTGTCTGGCTGGCTGGTGCGCACGACAACTCTCGAACGGATGAACCGAGTCGGTTCAAATTTTGGCTTTCGTAATGTTTTGTCCAAACTTAGTTTAAGTTCGAAGATGGGCTATATCGGCCCACTCCTTCCGGTACGTCCCCCACAAAAGTTCGAAAATGTTCGGAAAATTTGTGCACACGATAACTCTTGAAGGTAGTAACCGATTTGCTCCATACTTTGCTCATCGTGAAATGTGTACCAGACTTAGATAAGGTTTCAATATAGACTCAATCGGTCCAATCCTTCGGGTACCTCCCACACAAAATTTCGGAAAAGTTCAGTTTAGGGCCTGCACTCGAATCGCTTTGATTTTTGTTGTAGCAACTTGTATTCACTGCCCCCCCACACGACAGTATAAGTTTCATCAGGGGCAAGTCCATACTTCCTGAGAAAATAGCCTGAAAGGTGGAAAAAATCCCTATGACACCGTGTGTAATGTTTGGAGCACAAGATAACTCTCGAACGGATCTGCCAATTCGGCCCAAAATGTGGCCTTCGTAATATTTTGTGCAACCTTAGTTTAATGGTGACCGACTGAAACGACAGGTGGTCGCGATATCTTTCGAGGGGAATGACACCCAAAATAAGATCCACTTTCAAAATGGAATATGTCGGTCCATTCTTTTCGATACCTTCCCCGCAAAACTTTTTAAGATTCTATCCAAATCCATATTTTTGTCGGTTCATAGGCCCATAATTTTCAAAACCCTTTTTTGGGGAAAAGGGTGTTTCAATTCACACAGGCTGAGGGTATATCTTTGTCGGCAAAGCCGACTGATCCTTTTTTACTTGTTGTAGTAGGTTTTGATAATTTTTATGCGTTTTGTGATAGTTAAGCGATCCATTTTCGTAAATGTCCGACTTTCAACGGAAAATAAAAAAATTGGTTTAACAACTTTGTTTGACAAATGTCGAATTCCAGCCCCATACTTTTGAACCCACGAAATCGATAACCCTTTACAACAAGCGGAGGAGGAGGACTTCCATTCCTTATACACCATTCTGTGCAGCACAATCCTATATCGCTGGAGCTTGACTCTAGTGACTCATATATGGAATATATGGGCGGTATCAGTAAAGTGTTGTCCTGGCTAGGTAAAGTTACTTAAAGTGTACATTAGTGGGCCCACGATAACCCGTGCCCCCTGACCGATCTCTATTTCCATAGTACTTTGTACGGGCACCATAGGCGAATTTTTAGGAAATCCCTCTACAGGCTACAATTATTTTGCAATCGATGAACAAATTTTACCAATTCATTGTTGTGGCCATAAAACAATCCTACAAAAATTTATGAAAAAAGGGCCAGATTTTGATTTTAATATAAAGCTATATTATAAGGGCATAGGGCCCCAATTGGCCCAATATACTATTGGAGCAATATCCAAATCAATTTTTGTAGGATGACCTGTTTAGCCACAGAAATGAACTGGTAAAGTTTTCTCTACAATTTCGTGGAAATTCGCTTTTGGTCCCATACAAATTACTATGGAAACTTTGAGGCCGCAGTGGCACATGTTAACATATTCCGATTGTGCTCAAACTTTGACAATCTTAAAATCTAATAAAACTAAACACTTTAGGGTGGTGACGCATAAAAAAACTCTGGCATCGATTTTTTCCCATTGAGTTAAAACCAATCTAATCAACATATGCTGAAATGAGTATTACCACTAATTTGGCCTACACTCTGTAACTGAAATTGGGAAACCTAAGCCCATTGTTTCCAGGAGGCATATTCAGAAATTATGTATTCACGATTGTTGGGTGATGATTTGGTTCATTAAAAAAAACTAAATTTCACCATGACATTACATAAATAAAAAAATATTACCAACGTCAAACGTAAACGTCAAAACGATCAGTAAACCAACAGTTGACATGTAAATAATAGAAATTATAAATCATTGAAATGTCATAAAAAAGGTGTAAAATGTTTAATAGTTTTCAACGAAACGATTGGGGTAGAGCACAGCAAACAGAATAAAAAACAACAACAACAAAATCAACGCAAAACGAATGATGATGGGTGGGTGGATGCTTTATTGAAAATCTCAACATGAAATATTTTCTATGGTATTCGCAACAAATTTACGCACTGTAAAATCCAAAAGCGAAAGCGCCTTTGCCACAAAATTTAAAATAAATAAATATTGTGTTTTTTTTTTGGATAAAAATTATTAAATGTTTGCTAAATATGTATTACGATAATCATAATAACGGCAATAATATTCGCCATACAATTTATTTGAGGTTGAAACACACCCACATCGAAATTCCATTTCCATATTGCAAATTTATGTTGCTGCTATGTTTGGTGGAATTTTTTTTCGTTTCGTTTTCGATTTAAAATCATCTCATGACCACACTATTATGGGTATGGAGAAAATTCTGATGCTGCTGTGTGCTGTGCTGTGCTGTGCTGTGCCGGGACCATTATGGAATGATAAATGTTCGGCTGCTAAATTCAGCTGACACGAAAAATTAGTGTTAAAATGATAAATTTATTTTAATGCCACAAATTATTAAAATCGTTTTAATTAAACAATACCAGAAACATTGTCGTTCACTTGAAGAAGAAGAACAAGTGGTGGAGGAGTAGAAGGTGAATTATACAACGTTGTTATTGTTGCCTCTCGAGCGCCAAGCAACATTTTAATCATGAAAACTGTCATTGTCAGCTAACAGAAAAAAAAACAAGAAGAAAATATGACAAACAGACTTCAAACATTAGACCTTATTGGGGGCATAACAAATTTCTAATTTAAAAAACAAAATCAAAAGAATTCCATTCGCATGAAAACAAGCAAACAACTAATTTCCGCAAAACATGACATCAAGAGATTTTTATGTTCACCTAACAAGACAAACAAACAAAAATGCTAATTAGTATATTTTTGAATTTTGAAATTCACAGAACTTAAGGGGTGGGAAGGGGATAATCGATTTCACCTCAGCATCTGATAAACAAATAATTATAATAAAAATTAAACAAATGATTTTTAACATAAATGGGAGCTATTGAACATCAAACATTTTCCAAACTCAAAAGGGACAAAGTAAAAAAGGTACTATGGAGTTTTGTAATACAAACTATACCAAAATCAGAGATGGACATACTTTTCCGACGTATAATAAAAACGTCGAAAACGTCGTAAACCTATCCAAAATCAATAGGTTTCTAACAAAATTAATATGGTGGAGGATTTAGATGTTTGTGATGAAGCGAGAATATTTAAAAAAAAATGGTATAATGTAGAAATTTATTCATTAGTCTGTTCCAGAGAAGTACCTTGTAGTGTTTCTAGGATGATGACAACTTATGATGGCATGAACATCTGTCTGTCTCGCTGGCTGGCTGGTGCTCACTATAACTCTTGAAAGGATCAACCGATTAGTTTCAAAATTCGGCATTCGTAATATTTTATCCAAACTTAGTTTAAGTTTGAAAATGAGCCACAGGTATGTTATTTGTAAGTTCAAGCAGATCATTTGTGCTTATGGTGTTTGGCCAATAGATGCGGAGTTTACGTCTTAGACATCTGTTTACGAATGTTTGCAGCTTCTTCATGTTTAATTGTGTTATTCCCCACGTTGTAGAACCGTACAGCAACACAGATTTTACGCTGCTATCAAAAATTCGCAGTTTGGTTTTACGGCTTATGTATTTGTTCTGAGACCCATGCATTGCGTATTATAGGTGTTAGGGCTTCTGCTAATATTGGTGAACCATATTTAAGAAGTTCAGCCGGTATATCGTCTGGGCCGCTGGATTTGCCATTTCTAAGAGATTCAAGAGCCGATTTGATTTCGTCGCTCGTTGGTGGTTGCGTTGAAATGTCGCGTCTTGGGTTTCGTCTTGAAAGTGTTGAGCGTGCAGTATGTTCGTTATGGGGGAGTGTCGCTTGATTTTCCACAAAGAATTCGCGCTATCGATTTAGCTGTTCGGTTGGTGTAGTAAGATCAGCTCCATGTTTGTCTTTGATTGTTGCTGTGCTCCTAATGTTGTTTCCACCTAGTTTTTTGATAGCTGCGTAGACTTGTCGCATGTTACCAACATTTGATGCACGCTCTGCTTCATCTGCGATGTTGTTGTAGTAGATTTCTCTGTCGATACGAGTGAGTTGCTTAACGTTTGCTGCTGACCTTCTGTATTCCGCCTTCACTGCAGCCTTTTCACTGGGAGTGCGAGCGACTTCCATTCTATTTTTCAGATGATGTGATCAATTTGGTTTCGGGTTCTACCGTCCGGGGATTGCCACGTATATTTGTGTATATCTTTATGAATAAAGCGTGTGCCTCCAATGTATAGACTATGTCTAGCACAGAAGTCAACGAGCCGTTCTCCGTTATCGTTTCTGGTGTTGCCTAGGCCATTAGGTCCCATGACCGCTTCGATGTTGGTGTTGTTGTTTCCGACTTTTGCATTGAAATCGCCAATTACAATTTTTATATCTCCACATGGAATTGAGCTCATGGTAGCATCTAGCTGCGAATAAAAATCGTCTTTTGCTGAAACGTCATCCGGTTCAGTGGGCGCATAGCATTGAATTATGGCGATTTTCCAAAACCGCGAATTGAATCTCGCTACGATTATGCGGTCAGAAATTGGTTGGTAGCTGATAAGACACTTGTTCGCTAGTGGTGTTAGAAGGAGCCCTACTCCGTGTATTCGGTTCTCATTATTTCCAGCATAGAGGAATTTGTGTCCAGTAGACAATTTGGTGGTCCCGCTATTTAACCATCGTACCTCACTCAAACCGAGAATATGTAGCTTATAGTTAATCATCTCCCGACATACTTGTTGTAGTCTAGATGGTTCAGAGAGAGTTCTCACGTTCCATGTTCCAATCATTATCCGTTTCTTAAAGCCAAAGGTCGTCATCGTAAGAGGGGTTGTGTTATTTGAAGTGGGAAAGTAATTATCATTCACTTCGTATTTCCCCCCGAATAAGTACTCCAGGTTTTGATACCAGAAGTCGTGAAGTGCTGGAGTTAACCGAGGATACACGAAGTTGACGTGTGGCAGTGTCCGCAGTCGCTTGGTACCCAACATAACCGAAGCTTCCTGCGATTCGTTCGCTTCCGCGACTCGTTCGCTTCTTGTGTATACACTGCGATTCGTTTGCTTCCGCGACACTTTCGCTTCCACGACTCTTTCGTTTCCGCGACTCGTTCGCTTCCGCGATTCGTTCGCTTCCCTCTAAATACGAACGTCTTCTCGTTCCAGGCTGACTAAACCTAAGGGTCCCAACGAGAACCACCAACCCGACTGCCACACCGAATCCAAAGCCGAGAGTCACAACACGATCGCACAAAGCCGACGACACCTAGCCGAGTATCATCAGCGTGGGCCGAGGACATAGACACAATCACACCAACCCGATTACACCAAGTCGAGTGTCATCAATCCGAATACCACAAGCTGAGTTGCTTCAACACGACCACATCAAGCCGAATATAACAAGCCGAGTCGCTTTAACTCAACCACATTAACCCGAGTCGTTTCAACACGACTACACCAAGCCGAGTATCATCACCCCGAAGACATCAACCAGAGTCGCTTCAACGCGACTACACCAAGCCGAATAACATCAACCCTAAACGCTCCAACACGACTACACTAAGCCGAGTGTCATCAGCCCGAGTCGCTTCAACACGACTACACCAAGCCGAGTATCGTCAACCCGAATCGATTCAACACGACTACAAAAACCATAATACAACCAGCCGAGTCGTTTGGTGCTAGTACTACAGCCGAGCATCAACACAATAACCACAACCACTGGGTACGATCGAGCCGACACCTGCCACCAGCGCACCGCCGAGCCAACTACCACAACTTTACCAACATCACTCTTCCTCTTGTCGCCGAAGACGGTTGACTGCGAGCCCACAGTAAGATTCCATCCAGCTGAGACGAATAGCCAACATACATATATAATTTCATATATCACATAAATAACCACATGTTAATCATAAATTAAGCACCAAGAGGTGATAATAAAGAATTGAATTGTCATCACTCGTGTTTTCACTTAAGGTTTCGTGGGTCCTTGAGTTGACCCTGGCTGCGACTGAACTCACCTAAGCCTTAGACAAAAAAATTCTCGAATTACAAGTAAAATAATTCGAATTACATCTGAAAAAGGTGTAGTACCTCCCCCATAAAAGTTCAAAAATTTTTTTGTAAACGCATGACTCTTGGAGGGAGCAACGACGTGCACATCGTCAAATTTCTACCAGATAGAGATGAGGTTCCAATATGTACTATCTTCCCGTACCTCCCTCTTTTCGAATCCGTTTGGTTTTTGTTGCGACAACTCATATTCCCTCTACGACGGTACAAGTTTTTTCAAGGCGCAAGTCCACACTTCCTGAGAAAATGGCCCGATAGCTTTAAAAACCCATATGGCACCATGTGTAGTGGCTGGAGTGCGCGATAACTCTCGAACGGTTCAGCCGATTCGGACCAAAATTTGGCCTTCGTAATATTTTTTCCAAACTTAGTTAAAGTTCAAAGATGAGTCATATCGGTCCAGCTCTTGGGTTACACCCCCCCCCCCCCCCCCCCCCACAAAAGTTCAACATTTTTTTGTAAAATGGTGTAAACGATAACTCTCGAAGAGAGCAATCGATTTTGTCCAAACTTTTCAAATCGTAAAATTTGTACCAGACATATGTAGATGAGATTCCAATATGGATTCTCACGGTCCACTTCTTCCGGTACTTTCCACACAAAATGTTGTAAAAGTGCAGTCAGTCTAAGACCTCCTTTCGAATCCATTTGGATTTGTGTTACAACTTGCATTCGCTGTTACCATTATGACGGTACAAGCCTTTTTCAGGGGCAACTCCATACTTTTTACGAAAATGACCCGATAGCTTTAACAAAATTCGTACTTGGTGTTCGATTTTTCGAACAGTAAAATCACTTTTTTTCAAAAAAAATTTTATGGATGAAAAAGGTACAACTTTAAACAAATTTTGGAATATATAGTAAGTCTGATATGTCAGCAAATAAAAAAATTCTTGCCTTGAAAACCCCCGGGAAAATGAAAAATCGAAAATTTTTTGAGTAGATTTTTGACAGTAGTTGTTCCTAATTACCCTAAAATATAAATAAAAAAATTGCCTGGGGACAATATGGGTTAAAAAGCCCTATGGCACCATGTATAGTGGCTGGAGTACTCGATAACTCTTGAACGGATCAGCTGATTAGGCCCAAAAAATTGGCCTTCGTAATATTTTGTCCAAACTTAGTTTAAGTTCGAAGATGAGTCATATCGGTCCACTCCTTCAAAACACAAATGGTGTGCACGATAACCTTCGATGCAGTAACCGAGTTGGTCCATACTTTGCACATTGTAATATCTCTACGAGACATAGATCAGGTTCGTATATGGACTCTATCGGTCCATTCCTTCCGGTACCTCCCCCACAAAATTTCGGAAAAGTGAAAAAAGAAAAAAACAAAAAAAAAAACAATTTGTATTCGCAGCCCCTATTACGACCGCACAAGTTTTTTTCAGGGGGAAGTCCATATTTCCTGAAAAAAATGGCACCCTATGGCATCAGGTGTAGTGGCTAGATTGCACGATAAGTCTCGAATGAATGAACCGAATTTGTCCAAAATTTGAACTTCGTAATATTTTGTCATCATTTAGTTTAACTTCGAAAATGGTCTATATCGGTTTTCGTCTTAGGGTACCTCCCCTACCAAAGTTCCACATGTTTGTTTAAGTGCATTTAGTTTAACTTCGAAAATGGTCTATATCGGTTTTCTTCTTAAGGTACCTCCCCTTCCAAAGTTCCACATGTTTGTTTAAGTGCAGCTTAAGATTTGCTCGAAGATCCCTTGGAAATCTATTCCGAAGTTACTCCTTGTGGTCTTCTTTACAGCGATATTATGTTTTTCGTGGCATCCTGACAAATGACTGGTCAACGCGATATCTATAGAAAAGAAATGACTTCCAAAAATAAGATCCACCTCACAAATGGACTATGCCTCCGTATCAATTTGAGTTTTAATTAAAATCCATATTTTTGTCGGTAAGTTCAGTTACAAACGAATATCAAATTTACTATGGAACCTTCCATACTATAAAAATAAGTAAAAAGTATCAGTCGGATTTGCCGACAGACATATAGAACGACGGCACATAATCGATATCATTTTTTTCAAAATTTATGTATTAAGGGGAGTTCTCAGAATTGTTTGGGCGTATGAATTTGCCGATAAAATTATCGACACTTTTTGGTTATTTATCTTTTTGGTTGTGGACGATCCGAATTAATGTTTACTTTTTGATGTGGATTAAAGTGCAAAAGTGTTGAACTTTTGGGGAGAAGCTACCAAAAGGAATGGTCCAACATTGTCTGTTTTGAATTGGGGATTTTATTTTGGGATGCAATCCTTTCTTACTTTACACGTCCACCAGAAATGTTAGTTGGTCACCGTATGATTTGAAGCTATTGGACTATTGTCAGGAAGCATAGAATTGCCCACGAAAAACGCTGAAAACAAGTTTCACCAGGGGAAACTTTGGTAAATATTTCAAAACTATCTTTAAACAGTCCCGAACTTTTGTGAGGAAGTTATTTAAAGATGTCCGATATAGATCCTTTCAGAGGTTGACGTACATTTGGAAGACATTTTACGTTGTGCAAAGTTTCAGTCAACTCGGATACTGACTTTTGAACTATTGCGGGTGAGGTATCGGAAGGAGTACACCTATATGACCCACCTTGGAAGTTGATTTAAGTTTGAACAAATTTTGAACCAAAGCATTATTTCAATTTACCTATTTGTTCAAAAATTTAATTCTCGTAATATTTTGACCTAACATCACTCAAGTTCGAAGATGGAAGGAGTAAACCGCTTCCAGTACCTCTATCCGATTTGGCCCATACGTTGCACATCGTAATATTTCTGCCAGACATTAAACAGGTTCGAGTATAGACTATATCGTTTAATTTCTTCGGATACCTCCCACACAAAAATCCACAAATTTTCGAAAAAGTGCAGTTTAAGAACATGTCTCGAATTGTCTTGAAATTTTTTGCAGAATGTTGTCCTCGCGTCCTCTTATACGACGGTAGAACTTTTTTCGGGGGCAAGCCCATACTTCCTAATATTATGGCCCCGAAAGTTCTAAAAAACGCTGTCTGCATCAACTCAAATGACTGAAAACGTACGAATTGGATTTTCGATTTGAACGAAATTTTCAAGTTACAGTAGACCTTGCTACATTGATTAGACCAACCGTTTTCCAGAAAAAATCCGACAACCTAAAAAATCCCTAAATTTTGACCTTTGAACCCGAATAACTGTTCTTGCACACATGCGATTGATGGGGACTTTTAGGACATTGCTTCTAATGGCAAACCCTAGCTCTTCACCAAAATTTGGCTTTGTGGGAATTTTTGCTATTTCAATGTCTATTTTGATTGGGCTATTATAGAAGTGTACCGCACGATGTTCGGTAGTTTGTAAAGGGTGTTTTTTAAGCTAGATAGAACTTTAAATTGTAAAAAGTAACACAAAAAATTAAATTTTGATGAAACTTTTTTTTTTATTTGTTTCAGTATACTCTGACAAATCATCATAAATAGACTCACGCTTGAACAACGCTACGAAATTATCCAAATTTACTTTGAAAATCAGTCGTCGATTCGCGCAACTTATAGACGACTTCGTCATTTGTATGGCGTTCAGCGATGAGGCGCATTTTTGGCTTAACGGGTTTGTTAATAAGCAAAATTGCCGCATATGGAGTGAGACCAATCCACAAGAGACCCTACAGACTCCATTACATCCAGAAAAATGCACCGTATGGTGCGGTTTTCACGCTGGTGGCATCATCGGACCTTATTTCTTCAAAAATGAGGAAGGAGCTCGCGTTACGGTCAATGGAGATCATTACCGCACCATGATCAATGATTTTTTGTTTGAAAAGATAGATGACATTGATCTGGAGGAGATGTGGTTTCAACAGGATGGCGCTACGTGCCATCCGCCGAACGCAACCATCGACTTATTGAAATCAAAATTTGGCGATAAGTTGATTTCGAGAAGTGGACCTGTCAATTGGCCTCCAAGGTCGTGCGATTTGACACCACTCGATTATTTCCTGTGGGGCTACGTGAAGTCACTGGTTTATGCTGATAAACCAGCAACAATTGATGCCTTGCATTGTTCGTGTTATTCGTGACATACGGCCAGCAGTGCTCGAAAAAGTGGCCAAAAATTGGACGTCTAGAATGCACTTCGTCAAGAACAGCCGCGATGCCCATATGCCCGAAATCATTTTCAGATGTTAATGTCACGTATTGATATTTCGAATAAAAACTAGTAAAAAGTCGTTAAGTTCGAACTTTTTATACCCTCCACCATAAAATAGTCTTAATTAAAATGGAATAATTAGGGTCCTTTTACAATTTTAGGTGGAACAACTTTTCGACAATGGTTAGACTCCTACTGCCTCCCACTATTGCTTAAATTACACTTTGAACACAAATGTTGAGACAGAGATAATTCCTTTTGGAGAGGAAAGCCCTTGGTGTGTGTATATTGAAAACCCCGAAGGACAGATGAGCCGTGAATCGAACTTCCGCGTTATGGCGTGAGGAAATTTTTGCAAGAGACCTTGTAAGCCATCATGAATTAGCATTATATCTTTGTTTGTTGTTTTTGTAGAGCACTTAAGCAACAGTGAACAAAGATATAACGCTAATTCCTGATGGCCCACAGGGTCTCTAACAAAAATTTCATCACGCCATAACGCGGAAGTTGGACTCACGGCGGATCTGTCCTTCGGGGTTCATAATATACTCACCAAGGCCTTTCTTCCCCAAGAGGAATTTTCCGTGCCCCAGACTTTCACCTCCATTTTGTTGCACAGTGTTATCTGATCTAATCTAAAAAAATGTGTACAGCTAGGTGAAAGGTACCACCTACGGGGCTATATCAAAGAGTCAACTTATCTTTAAATTTTTTGGTAGAAAAGTTTTATGTAGTAGTTTCATCAAAACAATGTAGACCCTCAAAAATGGACCCATGTTGACGAATCGAACCGAAAATCGGGAGGTACAGTTATATGGGGGGATATACCAAAACATGGACCTATATTGACGATTATTTTTGAATAGACAAAATTGTAGCTAAAATTCTCAAAATACCGATCATTACAGCTAGTTCGGTTAAAAATTGCAGCTAAAATTCTCAAAATACCGAAAATCGGGAGATACCGTTATATGGGGGCTATACCAAAACATGGACCTATGTTGACGATGTTTCATTGGAGATGTTTTATGACCACTGAGAACTTCAAATGTCAAATTACAGCTATTTCGGTTAAAAACTGTAGGTACCGTTATATGGGGGCTATACCAAAACATGGACCTATGTTGACGATGTTTGGTGGAGATGTTTCATGACCACTGAGAACCTCAAATGTCAAATTGCAGATATTTCGGTTACAAATTTTGGCTAAAATTCTCAAAATACCGAAAATCGGGAGGTACCGTTATATGGGGGCTATACCAAAACATGGACATATGTTGACGATGCTTGGTGGAGATATTTCATGACCACTGAGAACCTCAAATGGCAAATTACAGCTAGTTCGGTTAAAAATTGTAGCTAAAATTCTCAAAATACCGAAAATCGGGAGGTACCGTTATATGGGGGCTATACCAAAACATGGACCTATGTTGACGATGTTTCGTGGAGATATTTCATGACCACTGAGAACCTAAAATGTCAAATTGCAGATAGTTTGGTTAAAAATTGTGGCTAAAATTCTCAAAATATCGAAAATCGGGAGGTACCGTTATATGGGGACTATACCAAAACATTGACCTATGCCCATATCCTTTGGGATATAAGTTTGTTGATCACTAGGAACCCTAAGTGCCAAATTATAGCTAATTCGGTCTGCAAATGTGGCGAAGAACGTCAAAATACCTTAAATCCGGAGGTACCGTTATATGGGGGCTATACCAAAAAGTGGACCGATATAGCCCATCTTCGAACTTGACCTGCCTATGAAAAAAAGACCCTTTGGTGCAAAATTTCAGCACTCTATCTCAATTATTGCGGACGCTAGAGTGATTACAACAGACGGACAGACAGACGGACATGGCTAGATCGTCTTAGAATTTTATCCTGATCAAGAATATATATACTTTATAGGGTCGCAAATGATTAGTTCGATGTGTTACAAACAGAATGACAAACTTAATATACCCTCCATACTATGGTGGAGGGTATAAAAAATTTTTGATTACAATTTAATTTTTTGTGTTATTTTTTACAATTTCAAGTTCTGTCGGGCTTAAAAAAAACACCCTTTAGATGTGGTCTCAATATCCAACCGAGGGCTTCCAAACGTTTTCCCCTGCAATGTGTCAGTATAGGTCCATGTTTTAATATAGCCTCTATAGCTGATTATAATTGTTCCACAAACATCCCATACGGGACAAGGGAGACTTCTCTCATATCAATGAGTGCACCCCGATTCATATTAGCTCAATGATATGGGACCTACTGTTTATCGCCGAGTCCGAACGGCGTGTCTGAAGACACAACTTTGTAGAGAAGTTTTAGATGGCTGAAATACTCAGGAAATATGGCCAACATTACTGAGGAGTATTTTGCCACCGTTGAAATTTTTGATGTTGACTGGCCGGGGAATCGAACCCACGACCTTCAGCGTGCAAGGCGGGTGTGTATACCATTGCACCACGGTGCACCCACATATAGCTTCTAATGGCAAAACATAGCTTTCCACCAAAATTCAGCTTTGTGGAAGTTTTTGCTATTTCTCCCTTATACGCATCTCTATTTTGACTGGACTATATTGTGGGTTCTCAGTTTGGAAGATAAAAATTTTACTGTCGTAATACGATGTGCCAAGTTACGGCCTAATAGGATACGCCTTTCGTCGTGCTCACTTGAGTTTGTGCCCTACGGGTTGTTTTAAGCTTTTGAGACATTATGTATAGACTGGCCCCCGAAAAAAATTGTACCGTCATGAAAGGAATCGCGAGCACAATCTGCTGGAAAGAGTCCCCAAGCTGCATATGTGCCAACATTTTTGAAAATTTGTGTCGGAGGTACTTATTGGAGTTGTGTCTGGAGGAAATATTACTTTGTTAAAAGTTTCGACCAAATCGGTTATTAGCGTAAAAATTTGAAAAATACCATATTTTGCCTAAATATTGAGGGTATAATTAGAAATATGTTCATAGTTACGCAGCAAAAAGTTTGCCTCGAAAGAGGCAGTTAAATCATATGTACAAGTGATTTGGAAGTGCATCAAATTATGCATTTTCACTCATGATTTTTACAAGAGCGTGAATATTGAAAGATGCACTCCATTGCACTGCATTTTAGCTGACCCTTTGGCACTGCATTTTAACTGACCCTTTGGCATTGCATTTTAACTAACCCTTTGGGGGTAGAATAGGATGCAATCCAAAGCACGTGTTTTGATACATTCTGCGGAATGTGTGCAAGCCATTACAAAATATCCCAGAACAAATAAAATGCATTTATTATTGGTGTAAAACAAAGATATTAAGAACTTTATTACATTAACACGAATTATGAAAATTCTCCATTGAATTCAATCGCAACCATGCGTGTTTCCTCCGCTCTCCATTTCATCCAAGCTGAACTGTTCTCGCTTCATCTGCTAAATGGGTTTGATATTGTCTTCCCAACCACAGCTAAGATTTCGACATGTACTCCAGCAGCACTCCATTGGGAAATTTTCATACCGAAAAAATGTTTGCAAATTAAATATTTTTATTTGATATTAACAAATTTTTGGAAATGTTAATACGCTTATCTCTTTTTGGAAAATGTATGCTGCTGCCTGTAGAGATGTACAAACTGATTTATGTACTTGTAGGGATCTCTAATAACTGCTAATAAAATGTAGTGAACGCAGTGCCTTTTTCACGACTCCGTTTGGACTGCATCCGGATGCTGTTAAATTGTGAGGAATTGGAGTGCCTTTTTCACGACTCCGTTGAACTGCATCCGGATGTTGTTAAAATGTGACAAGTGGATGTGATTCTTTGGATTGCATCCAAATGCAGTTAAAATGTGAGGAATGGAGTGCCTTTTTCACGACTCCGTTTGAACTGCATCAAAACATGCCGTGAAAGAACTAGTCCACATTGTACTACTTTCAATTTATTTTTCTGGGTAATTAAGGTCCACCACTCTGTTACTTATTTCTTGTACAACCATTCAAAAAAAATTTGGCAACCCACCTTAACATTGAAATACTTGAGACCAATAAACTGTTGTTGGTGCACTCTATTCTATACGGTAAAGTTTATTGGCATTGTTTCTTCATATTATGCATCATCATGTGTAGTATTATTCAATATGAAGACCATTTTGAAATGTGATATGTATTAACGATAGAGGATACATTGAGTGGGTTGAAGAATTTATAAACAAATAGTAAACAAAAGTTTTTCTTGACCAATTCAATATACAATACTCTACAACAAATATTGTTTTTATCACCATGCCATTCTTAGTACATACATAACCCACCTTAATGTTTATAAATATGATATATCGTAGATTTATTGTTTACGTATGACACTGCATAATAATAATAAATGGACAACACGTGACTATGAAAAAAAAGTTAACGTAAACAAATGTTAAAATGCAAAAACAATAACAATAATAACAAATACAAAAAACGAACTACAGAAAAATGTGTTAACAGCATGAAAACTAGATGAAGAACACTTTAAAGTAACTTTTGCTCGTGTTAACAACATTTTCATTTTATTTAAATTTTACATCGTCAGTGACTTGTAAATTAGTTTATTAAACATTTAGAAGAAACAAAAAAATCGGTATTTACAGAGAGTAGAAGCGTGTGTCTTTCATTAAACTACCTACTCGTAGAGGAAGGCAAACTTCTCTGAAAATATTAATTAATATAATCACTTTGTTTTATATATACAAACATTATATTAATAAATGTAAGTGCTAATGGTATCATTAATACGAGAGCGTGAAATGAAGGCGTTACATGGACATTAACCCATTAAAATCCGGCCAAATATTGAACACTTCCTATTTCTTCACAAAACAAATCCAATCTAATTTTAATAAGTATAATCCGATATTCAAAGAATTTACCAATTCTATATTTATTTCCAATTTGTCCAAAAATTCATACAGACCGTTTCTTCAAAGATTTTACCGATTTTTGTCGGTAACTCAAAAAAATGAGTGAGAGAATCGCACTATTGAAGGAATGAACCGTCATAGTCCGTCTTGAAACTGCGTCTCATTTTGGGAGTCATTCCTTTCGATAGCCAAGCGGTAATTCTATTTAGTCAGGCTACATTCCATAGTCGTTGTTTTAATATTTTATTAACAGAACTTTAATTTATCGGTGGGAAAAATTGGCGATGTTGTTGTTGTTGTGATGTTGTTAAGACAAGAGCTACAACTTTGCCTCCGAGAGCAAATTAAAATTCTTAGCTGTTTAGAAAATATGAGCCTGGCAAAATTATCCCTTTTGACAACAAGGCCTCAAACCGAGAATATGGAAGTTATGGAGAAAACGCCGGGACACGTGCCTTCAGAATAGGGTTTATTCGTATTTGTGCCGCGCAATGGTATGGAATAAAATGTTTTGTTTTCTTTGAAGAATTTCATGTAAATATTTATTAAACAAGTAAAAAAGTATCAGTCGGCTTTGCCGACAGAGATATACCCTCAGCCTGTGTATATTGAAAAAATTTTTCCCAAAATACGTATGTATCTAGGGGGTTTTAAAAATTTTGGGCGTTTGAACCGACAAAAAAGTTGATTAGGATTAAAGATCAAAAGATTAGCGGAGGAGATACTAAAAGGAATGGATCGACATTGACAGTTATTGAAGTGGGTCTCCAGCCACCACATATGGTGCTATAGGAGGTTTTTACACTCTTCGGGCTGTTTGCTCAAGAAGTATGGACTTGCCCCTGAAACAACTTTTACCATCGCAATTGAGGCAGCGAATGCAAGTTGCTTCAACAAAAATCAAAGTGATTCGAAAGCAGGTCTTAAAGTGAACATGTATCCGAAATTTTGTGTGGGAGGTACCGGATGGAGTGGACAAATATAGTCCATATTTGAACCTGATCTATATCTGGTAGATATATTAAGATGTGTAAAGTATGGTCCAATTCGGCCACTCTCTTTATGAGTTATCGTACGCACAATTTTACCGAACATTTTTGAACTTTTGTGGGGGAGGTACCTGAAGGAGTGGACCGATATGGCTTATCTTCGAACTTAAACTATGTTTGGACAAAATATTACTAAGACCAAACTTTGGACCGAATCGGCAGACCTGTTCGAGAGTTATTTTGCCCTCCAACCTCCTAACACGGTGTCATAGGGGTTTTTTTGCAACTTTCAGGCTATTTTCTCAGGAAGTATGGACTTGCCCCTGATGAAACTTATACCGTCGTATGGAGGGCAGTGAATTCAAGTTGCTAAAGCAAAAATCGAAGCGATTCGAGAGATGTTCCTAAACTGAACTTTTCCAAATTTTTGTGTGGGAGGTACCCGACGGAGTGGACCAATTGAGTCCATATTAAAACCTGATCTAAGTCTGGTACACGCTCCACGATGGGCAAAGTATGGACCATATCGGTTACTCCCTTCAAGAGTTATCGTGCGTACAAATTTTCCGAACATTTTCGAACTTTTGTGGGGGAGGTACCGGAAGGAGTGGACCGATATAGCTCATCTTCGAACTTAAACTAAGTTTGGGCAAAATATTACGAATGTTAAAATTTGAACCGAATCGGTTCATCCGTTCGAGACTTATCGTGCGCTCCAGCCAGCCAGCCAGACAGACAGACAGACAGACGGACGGACATTGCTCAATCGACTCCAAATTGTCTGAAACACATTTCGTCCAAACATACTTGGGGTCTAAAACCATTATTTCGGTGAGGCACATTTTGCCCGTATGAAAGTGTATATACCCTTCATAGCCTAAAGGCTGAGGGTATAAAAATAACTTACAATGCTAGGATGTTTGTAACGTGACAAATGCCACATACAGTGAATCACAGTCAAAAGTATCCACTTCAATTGCTTTCATTAAAACTGCGATTGCTAAGAGTTAATTAAAGATTCTTTTTTATATTTTTACATTAAGGTCTTTACTTAAATATAATAAAATAAAATTAACGATAACAAGTAAAAAAGCATTAAGTTCGGCCGGGCCGAACTTTTCATACCCTCCACCATAAAATATTCTTTCCTGTCCCCAACTTTAAGTGAGTACGTTAAAATGTCAGATAATGTACATAAAATGCTTCATTCGGGAAGCCTATATCTAACTGTTGACAATTTTTGGTGGGCTAGAAATTGGGAGGTACTGTTATATAGGGGTTATAATAAAACATGGGTCTATGTTGAGAGTTTTTGATGGGAGCCTTTAATGTCAATGTAACTCCTAATTCGGTTAAAAAAATCGGTACATAACGTTTGACCTTCAAATGTCATTAACAGCTAGTTCGGAGGTATCTGGGCTATACGAAAATATGAACTTAAATTAACAATTTTTGTTGCAGAATTTTTGTTGACTTTTATTTTCAAATTACAGAAAGTTCGTCCAAAAATAAAGCTAAGGTACGGAAAATCGGGAGGTTTGTTTTGGGGCTATACAAAAACATGGACCTACGCTCGCTTAAACATTTTAAGTAAAATCCTCAAAGTACCGAAAATCGGGAAGTATCGTTATATTGGGGCTATGTTGAAAATTGTTGATGCAGATGCGTGGTGACCACTACAACCTTCAAATGTCAAATTACAGTTAGTTCTGTTAAAAATTGTAGCTTAAATGGCCAAATTACTGAAAATTGGGAGGTACCGTTACATGGGAGCTATATCCGAACATGGACCTATGTTGACAATTTTTGATGGAGAGGTGTTGTTACCACTAAGAACTTCAAATGTCAAATAACTGCTAGTTCGGTTTAATATTGTAGCTAAAATCATCAAATTACTGAAAATCGGGAGGTACCGTTATATGGGGGCTTTCTTGACAATTTTTGGTGGAGAGGTGTGGTGACCACTAAGAATTTCAAATGACAAATGTTCAAATTACAGATAATTCGGTTAAAACTTGTTGGTAAAATTCTCAAAATACCTGAAATCGGGCGGTAACGTTATATGGGGGCTATTCCAAAACATGGACTTATGTCCACTAGTTATATAAGTTTATTGACATTTAAGAACCCTAAATGTCAATTGATAGCTAAATCGGTCTGAAAATGTAGATAAAAACGTCAAAATGTCGTAAATCGGGGGTACCGTTATATGGGGGCTATACCAACACGTGGACCTAGGTCCACAACTTTTGTTATATAAATTTAGTTACACTTAAGAACCCTAAATGTCAAATTATAGCTATATCGGTCTGAAAATGTAGCTAAAAACGTCAAAATACCGTAAATTAGGGGGGTACCGTTATATGGGGGCTATACCAAAACGTGGACCTATGTCCACAAGTTTTGTCACATAAGTTTATTGACATTTAAGAACCCTAAATGTCAAATTATAGCTACATCGGTCTGAAAATGTAGCTAAAAACGTCAAAATACCGCAAATCGGGGGGTACCGTTATATGGGGGCTATACCAAAACGTGGACCTATGTCCACAACTTTTATTATATAAGTTTAGTAACACTTAAGAACCCTAAATGTCAAATTATAGCTACATCGGTCTGATAATGTAGCTAAAAACGTCAAAATACCGTATATCGGGAGGTACCGTTATATGGGGGCTATACCAAACCGTGGACTTATGTCCACAACTTTTGTCATATATGTTTATTGATACTCAAGAACCCTAAATGTCAAATTATAGCTAAATCGGTCTAAAAATGTTGCTAAAAACGTCAAAATACCGCAAATCGGGGGGTACCGTTATATGGGGGCTATACCAAACCGTGGACTTATGTCCACAACTTTTGTTGTATATGTTTATTGACACTTAAGAACCCTAAATGTCAAATTATAGCCAAATCGGTCTGAAAATGTAGCTAAAAACGCCAAAATACCGCAAATCGGGGGGTACCGTTATATGGGGGCTATACCAAAACGTGGACCTATGTCCACAAACTTCTAATATATAAGTTTATTAACACTTAGGAACCCTAAATGTTAAATTATAGCTAAATCGGTCTAAAAATGTAGCTAAAAACGTCAAAATACCGCAAATCGGGGGGTACCGTTATATGAGGGCTATACCAAAACGTGGACCTATGTCCACAAGTTTTGTTATATATGTTTATTGATACTTAAGAACCCTAAATGTCAAGTTATAGCCAAATCGGTCTGAAAATGTAGCTTAAAACGTCCAAATACCGTAAATCGGGGGGTACCGTTATATGGGGGCTATACCAAAACGTGGACCGATATAGCCCATCATTGAACTTGACCTGCCTGCAAACAAAAGACGCATTTTCCCAAAATTTCAGCGTCCTATCTCCATTTTTGTGGATGCTAGAGTGATTACCACAGACGGACGGACGGACGGACGTGCTCAGATCGACTTAGAATTTTACCCTGATCAAGAATATATATACTTTATAGGGTCGCAAATGAGTATTTCAATGCGTTACAAACGGAAAAACAAACTTAATATACCCTCCATACTATGGTGGAGGGTATAAAAAATAAAAATTGTTTAACAACATCGATTTCTACCTCACGGTGAAAAGTATCCACTCTAAAAGTTTTATGAAACAAAAAGGATTTCTTAGGGATTTAGCACTTGGTATGACATCCTTTTTGGCAAAGATTTAACTAAATTTTCGGTGCATGATATCTGCATTTTCCCCATTCTCCTTGCAAGTCATTTTTCAGGGTTCCTATACTTTAGATACTCCATAAATTGGCCATAGGATTCACATCCGTGGATCGGGGAGGTGTTTGAATCACTTTTGTACAGTTATATAGCATCCATTCTCGAAAAATGTGTGATTTGTGCTTGGGGTCATATCTTGATAAAATTGGAATGTTGTCCCAAATCCCATTTTTTCAGCGCTACATTTCAAATTATCCCTCAGAAAGTTAAAATAATAGGTATATCTTATCCTTATTTCCTTCGATAAAAACAAGATTCCCTACCAGCTAAACCTCAAGTACTTCAGTTTTCCTCGTTAAAACCGGCTTGCTACTGCTGGGACATGCTATCCACCAAGGTAATCTTAGGTGGCGAGTTGCGTTTGCAAATTTTGGAAGGGACTACCCATTGTGGCTGTCCCATTAATACATTGCACACAGTGAATAATTGTTTAGTGTCCCTCACAGAGACTTCGGTTTCCTGTTCCACATAGAGTCTTCGGCTTTCTGTCCCGCTCGGAAGCTTCGGCTTTCTGTCCCACACAGAGACTTCGGCTTTCTGTCCCACATGGAAACTCTGGCTTTCCGTCCCACACAGAGACTTCGGTTTTCTGTCTCATACGGAAGCTTCGGCTTTCCGTCCCACACGGAGACTTTGGCTTTCTGTCTCACACGGAAGCTTCGAGTTTCCGTCCCACACAGAGACTTCGGCTTTCTGTCTCATACAGAAGCTTCGGCTTTCTGTCTCATACGGAAGGTTCGGCTTTCCGTCCCACACAGAGACTTCTGCTTTCCGTCCCACATGGAAACTCCGACTTTCTGGCTCACACGGAAGCTTCGGCTTTCCCACACGAAGACTTCGGCTTTCTGTGTCATATGGAAACTTCGGCTTTCCGTCCCACATGCAAACTCCGACTTTCCGTCCCACACAGAAACTTCGGCTTTCTGTCCCACATGGAAACTCCGGCTTTCCGTCCCACATAGAGACTTCGGTTTTCTGTCCCACATGGAAACTCCGGCTTTCCGTCCCACACAGAGACTTCGGCTTTCTGTCCCATACGGAAGCTTCGGCTTTCCGTCCCACATGGAAACTCCGGCTTTCCGTCGCACACAGAGACTTCGGCTTTCTGTCTCATACGGAAGCTTCGGCTTTCCGTCCCACTCGGAGATTTCGGCTCTCTGTCTCACACGGAAGCTTCGGCTTTACGTCCCAAATGGGAAGTCCGACTTTCTGTATCACATGGAAACTCCGACTTTCCTTCCCACACAGAAACTTCGGCTTTCTGTCCCATACGGAAGCTTCGGCTTTCCACACAGAGACTTCGGCTTTCTGTCGCACACGGAAGCTTCGGCTTTCCGTCCCACACAAAAATGTTTAACATTTGTGTAGGTGGTACCCCAAGGAGTGGACCGATAGGGCCCACTTTTGAACATAAACTAAGTTTGGACGAAATATTTCGAAATCCAAAGTTTGGATCAAATCGGTAGCGCCGTTTATGAGATATCGCGCGTAGCATTTTACCGAATATTTTCGAACTTTTGTGGGACAGGTACCGGAAGAGTGGACCTATAAGCATCACCTTCGAATTTCATTTAATATTCGAATAAATATTGCGATATGCACAGTGTGGACCAACGCACTTATTCGGTTCGAGAGTTGTCGTGAGCACCAGCCACTACACATGCTGCTCGCAGGGGAATTTTACAGCTTTCGGGTCATTTACTCAAGAAGTATGGATTTGTCGCTCAAAAAACTTGTACCATAGTAAAAGAGGCTTTGAGCGCAACATGTTGCATGCAAGAAAAATCAAAACAATTAGAGAGGAGGTCCTAAACTGCACTCTTCCAAAATGTTGTATGGGGGGTACCCGAAGGAGTTGCCATGTAAAGTACATATTCTAACCGGATCTATGTCTCGTAGAAACATTACGATTAGTATGGATCAAATCGGTTACTGCCTTCGAGAGTTATCATGCGCACCACTTTACCGAAAAGTTTTGAACTTTTGTGGGGGAGGTATATGAAGGAGTAGACCGATATGACCCATTTTAGAACATGCTTTAATTTTGCGCAAATTGTAACGACTGCCAAATTTTGGACCGAATCGATTTATCTGTTTGAGAGTGCGCTCCATCCACTACACATGGTGCCACAGCGGGTTTTTACAGCTTTCAAGCTATTTTCCCAGCAAGTATGGACTTGCCCCTGATGAAACTTTTACTGTCGTATGGGGGCAGTGAATACAAGTTCTTACAACAAAAATCAAAGCGATTCGAGAGCAGTTCCTAAACTGAACATTTCCGAAATTTTGTGTGGGAGATAACCGAAGGAGTGGACCGAGAACATCATCTAAGTCTGGTAGAAATTTCACGACGGGCAAAGTATGGACCAAATCGGGCAAAGTATAGATCAAATTTACCGAACATTTTCGAACTTTTGTGGGGGATGCACCGGAAGAAGTGGACCGATATAACCCTTCTTCGAACATAAACTAAGTTTGAACAAAATATTACTAAAGCCAAATTTTGGAACTAATCGTTTGATACGTTCGAGATCAAAATTCACGTTTTTAGGTTTATTTTAGGTTTTCGCGATTTTGCTTGGAAACCGCAAGTCCTATCGAAATGAGGCTAAAGAAAATGTTGTGGATGTGAAAATTTTCTAGCGGATTGACCGTTATGATTTGCTCCTAGGTTTTACCATTTTTGAGATACAGAAGTTCAAGTCACATTTTTACCTTTTTGCTAGGTTTTCACGATTTGCGGGAAAACGGTAAGTCTTATCGAAATGGGACTAGAGAGAAACTTTTAGCTGTTAGAATTCTCTACAAGATTGGCTTTCGTAATTTCCTAGGTTGTACCATTTTCGATATATATAAGTTTAAGTTGGGAAATTGCAGTCATGACATTGTTTTATAGGAGGCGATATGGTGAATGCATTGTCACAATTTGAACTTCTATATCTCAATAACGGTAAAACCTACGAAATTATCATAATGGTCAATCTTGTAGAGAATTTTCAAAGCTACTACATTTTCTTTAGTCACATTTCGATAGGATTTGCCGTTTCCAAGCAAAATCGTGATACCCTAAAAAACCATTAAAAATGTCAACTTGAATCGCGATTTATTTGATTTTTCTCATCTATGAAAACTGTAGTTTCAGAATCCGCAAGAACTTCCCAGGTGTAAGCGCCTTCCATTTAAAGTTGCTTCAAGAGCGCCGTGATGCATTCTAGAGTTAAAAAGTAAGTACGTATCAGTCAGCTGTGCTGACGGAGAAATGCCCTCAGCCACTGACCAAGAAAAAAAAAACAATAAAACCAATCCAAACACAATAATTATGCCGTATATAAAATATATTGATTTTATATCACGAGTTTGCTTTAAAATCTGTAGGTACCGTAACGTGGGCTTATACCAAATCATTGACATATACCAAACATTTTTGGCAACCAAACTTCCTCATAAAGGACTCAAAATATTATTAACTTATGTTAAAATAAGTTTGAAAGAAATTTTTGAAAAAGTTTTAGAGTTATCATTTTGGCCATTATCTTAGGAAGTATTCACTTACTCCGGAACAAAATGTACCATTGTAAATGAGGCCGCTCCAACAATCTCCTGAAAAAGAGTCAAAACGATGCGATAGGAGCTCCTAAACTTCACATTATCCGAATTTTCTGTGGTAGGCACCCGAAGGAGTGGACCGATATAGTCTATATCAAAAACTCCCTGCGATGATTATCTTGCGGATTTGCCATACTGGTTGGTGCCGTCAGGGTTTCTTGGAGCTTTTAGGCCAATAACTCAGGAATTATTGACTTACTCCGGCAAAAAATTGTACCGTCGTAAAGCGAGCCACAAAAAAAACTTACTGAAAACGATCCGTGAGGAGCTCTTTAACTCACATTATCCGAATTTTGTGTGGGAGGTACTCGAAAGAGTGGACCGATACAATCCATATTCCAACCTGATGCATACGAGGCTTATCTTGCGAATTTGCCATTTTGGTTGGTGCCGTCAGGGTTTCTTGGAGCTTTTAGGCCAATACCTCAGGAAGTATGGACTTACGCAAGAAACAAATTGTGCCGTCATAAAGAGAGCCGCAAGGAAAACTAACTGAACAAAATTGAAAAACCACCCGAGAGGAGCCCTTAAACTTCACTTTATCCGAATTTTGTGTGGGAGGTACCCGAAGGAGTGGACAGATATAGTTCGAACCAGATCTATATCTGGAAGGAATAATACGATGTGCAAAGTTTTGACCAAATCGATTGCTCCCTTCGAAAGTTATCGTTCAGACTATTTTACAGAAAAATTTTAAACTTTTGTGGGGGAGGTACTAGAAGGAGTGGACCGATATGGCCCATCTTCGAACTTAAACTAAGTTTGGACAAAATATTTCGATACCCAATGTGTATATACCCTTCTAGCCTAAAGGCTGAGGGTATAAAAATATTGGAAAATCTATAGGAGTACTTCTTTAATTTTTCTTGAATCTCTTAAAAAATGTGCGGATTTTGCATTACCTACATTCACATAGAAGGTTTCCTATTGAGGAAACTTATCGGATTTTAATTTATATAATAATTGTTCCACAAACATCCCAGATGGGACAAGGGAGACTTCTCTCCGATCAATATTAGCTCAATGATATGGGACATACAGTGTATCGCCGAGTCCGAACGGCGTGTCTTAAGAGACCACTTGTAGAGAAGTTTTACATGGCTGAAATACTCAGGAAATGTCGCCAGCATTACTGAGGGGTATTTTACCATCGTTGAAAATTGTTTGATGTTTCTTGGCCGGGGAATCGAACCCACGACCTTCAGCGTGCAAGACGGGTATGCATACCATTGCACCACGGTGGCACTCATTTATATTAAAAACTCTATAAAACACCGCTAGTTTGCGCAAAGTGCAAGCAATTTTGTTCCGCATCCGGTTTCTACGATGATCAAATAAGCATTGCGAATTGAAGCGCCAGTACAAGTTCGGATAGACGGACGGACTCGCACAGCCAGATCGACTCAACTCGTCGAGATACTCACTTTGGTATGTATATATACCATTATATCGATATTGGACATAAAAAGAAAATAGACTTTAAAAATGAACGAATAAATACATACATGGACGACATACGCAAATTTTGAAATTTCTCATTATTTAAAATTAAATAATTCATAATCTCCCATACGTCTTTGCTTAGTGGGATTATTTAGTTCAAATAAGAGAAAATGCCACACTAACCACATTAAAAATTCCAACTTCATGGGAAAACATAAATATGTTTGGTTAAATAATGCTATACACGGGAAGTTATATGTCGATCTATCCACAATTATAAATTTAAGTCCAACTCCTTATCGGATAAATATTATTAAAGCTACTAAAGCACAAAAAATATGTTACATTTGATATCTTAAAACCGCAACATGTACCCACAAACTAAGGCCATTATAAATGTTTTCTTAAGAAAAAAGTGTACAATTTAATTTAATTTTAGTTACTACAGTAAATACGATAAATAATGGCAATTGTTTGGTGGAAAGAGTGATGAAATGAATGAAAAAAACATGAAATTCTATAAATCATAACTGCTGTAGAGTTTTATAAAACAAGTCATATATCAAAATATTGATGATCCTAGACATGGATATTGTAAACAACATCAAATCTAAAACAACAACAAAAAAGTGTACCACACACACAGTTGGACAGATGTCGATACATGATGACAACATAGTCAGTCATTTAGCCAGCCAGCCACACTAAAACAGAAAAACGCCCTCATATAGCACTGCCGCCATAAATGCGGCATGAGTTGTGAATAAATTCAAAATTCGGCAACATTCATAAATTTTTATCTTTATTAAAATCTTAATTGGCTTAACAGAAATTACAGAAATCCATGTTGAAGAAATAACTGTGTGTGGAATTAATGAAACAAGAACCCAACTTCCCCTTTTTCAATGTTTAGAGAATAACGATTTTTTTTGTCAATTTTTGTTTAAACAAATGGAGTAAATTATTGAAGTTAATTATTAAACTGAAAAGGCCTAAGAGGAGGTTGGATGAGTCATCAAATTCAAATTGTACTTAAAAGAAATCAAGGAGTATTTATTAAATTGATTGGGGAAAATGTTTGATAGGCATTGTGTTGGAAACTTAGCATTGTTAGCCTCTATATCTGCTTATATGGTTTTATATTGTAAACAGCACGATTTCTCCATAAGTCGAAATATGAATAGCTTGCCAAACGCACCGGTCTTCAACTTTACTTCTCCAAGTTTGAATGCATTTATGCTAACGAGGGTATATACACTTTCATAAGGGCCAAATGTGCTTCATTTTCGATGAGGTATTGGACATAGTGACATTTCTACCAGACATAGACGAAATTCCCATATGGACTCCATCGCACAGTGGATCCACTTGTATGGAGAAAGTGGCCAAAAATATTTAGAGTGTAAAAATCAAGCCAATACGCCGGTTACAGCTTTGTGCTGCTGCGAAGAGTGTTTTAAGAAACCACGAGCGTAACATTCTCCCCCCTTTCCCCTCTGGAGGGGGTATACGGTAAGAATTGTTTTATGCTGTTAATACAAAATGACATGAACAAAGGACCAGATTATCTTATTATGCAAAAATAGGCTTGGGGAAACAAAACAATCTCCAAAACAACATAAAATCCAACCAATTTAGCGGTTTAAAAAAAATCAACATTTTTGTCTGAAAATTGGTAAAATTTTTAATATAGGTCTTATAGCGTTCTTCCTGTAAGGCACGTACCGCCAACGTAAGACAAATGTGGAAGAAGATTTCATCATATTGCCACTGATACCAATTATGTTAATGTACGTGGTCAGATAACAGAGTTACACGCTAACATATCCATAGAAACCCTATTCTAGGGCAGCTTTAGTCAGCGGCCCACCATTTATAGTATGGCACTAGATGGCAGCTGATTTTAATACTGAATAATCTTAAACCCATGAACTACTTTGGAAAATTATTCCCGAGGTGGGCACTGGTGGGCATCATGACTAAAATCTTTGGTCAAATTTAAGTATATGATCGAATTGGCATTACAATATACACTAAGAAATTATGCAGCTAACTAGAATTCCACAACACGCTAAAACACTATTTTTAACGAAAATTAAGCCATTACCTCCTCCTTCAAAATCCAATATAATATTTTGCTATACGTATTAGTTTCGCGACATTTTGAATATGTTTACTTGCACTTAAAATATAGGTTGTACTTACAACAAAAAATATTAGTCAAATGTTCCGACTTTTAAAGCTATTCTTAAGAAGATCACGTTCGAATGAAACAAAAATTAATATATTTTTAAAAAGGTCCATGTCATAGCTGTCAGAGTTGCCAGATGTTGTACCAAAATTTTGACATTCATTTTTTTTATTTTTGGCCAATGGGTGGATCCACTGTGCATCGGTCCACTCCTTCGGGTACTTCCCACACAAAATTTTGGTTTAGTTCAGTTTATGTCCTGATCTCGAATCGCTTTGATTTTTGTTGTAGCAACTTGTACTCGCTGCCCCCATTACGACGGAATAACTTGTATCAAGGGCAAGTCCATAGTTTCTGAGAAAATAGTCCGAAAGGTTTAAAAACTCCCTATGGTACCATGTGTAGTGTTTGGAGCGCACGACAACTCTCGAACGGATCAGACGGTTCGGTCCAAAAATTTAGCTTTCATAATATTTTGTCCAAACTTAGTTTATTTTCGAAGATAGGGCATATCGGTGCACTCCTTCATGTAATTCCCCCACCAAAGTTTAAAACTTTTCGCTAACATTGCGTTAACTCTTTAAGGTACTAACCGATTTGGTCCATACTTTTTATATCGTAATATTTAAACGGGACATAGATCAATTTCGACTATGGACTATACAGGACCACTCCTTCGAGTATCTCCAACACAAAATTTGGCTTTATTAAGGCTTTCTCTCGAATCGTTTTGCTTCTTTATGTAACAACTTGAATTCGCTGCCCCCATTAGACAGTTTTTTAGGGGCAAGTCCTTACTTCCTGAGAAAATGGACCGAAAGCTGCAAAAAAATCCCTATGACACCATGTGTAGTGGCTGCGGCACACGATGACTCTCGAACGGATTAGCCGAATCGGTCCAAAATTTGGACTTCGAATCCCTTTGGTTTTTGTTGTAACAACTTGTATTCGCTTTCCCCATTACGATGGTACATGTTCTCTCAGAGGAAAGTAAACTGATTGAGATAATGGCCCAAGTGCTCCCAAATGCTCCAAAGTAAGATAACCCTAGAAGGGAGAAATCAATTTTTTCCAAACGTTGTTTATCGTATTGTATAGACACCAGAAGTATTGTGTGTTACTTCTTTTCTTTGGGTCCGAAGCTGAGGGCCAAGCGGACTAACACCTTTTTATTTGTTAGTGGTATAATTTTCAACATAGGCTTTACATCGGAGTTTTGGACTTCCCTTGAGGCGTATACCATCTAATAGTTGGTATTTATAAGTTTTTTTGGAGAGAGCATTTTTTTTCCATCTTGTTGACATGACAGGTAGGGGATGAATGATACTAACGAACGGCCTTGAATGGCTTTAACATGGCATAGCCCAGGACTTATCTTGGTCCCTCTTTCATATCAAGCGGACACTGATTACTTTCGCCCAGGGAGCTGCTGCGCATTCACCCATAAGAACGTTAAAAACTTGGGTTGCACATTGGGCTAGTAACGGCAAAGAAAAAGAAAAACAAACCCTTTTAACGTTGACGACCACCGCATGGTCTGCGAATCGGCACCTGGAATGTTCGCACCCTTTATAGAGAAGAAGGTCAATATTGTTGCCATACAGGAAATGCGATGGATTGGAAAATGTGTCACAACAACACCTAAAAGTGACGCACTTTACGAGTATTATAGCTGCCTCGACGCAAAGCATGAGTTTGGTTGCGGATTTGTAGTAAGTCGGAGGCTGCCCCGGTGAATGAAAGACATGCTACAATTCCGATCAAAGCTTTATTTGTCAATACGAGTTATATTTGAGCTGATGCTCCCACCGAAGACAAGAACGGACAGACCAAATGCGATTTTAATACCAAAATTGGAATGGAGAATATATATGGCTCAACAGTCGGGAAATTCAGTCCCCACAGTAAAATGTCTGATTATGGATTGAGATTGATAGACTTCGCAGCGGCAATAAACATGGTAGTTAGCTGTACCCGATTTCATAAGAGCACCTGGCTGTCATCGGACAAAAAACAAGTACTAAAATTGATCACGTTGTGATAGATGGAAGGCATTCATCGAGCGTGTTGGATGTACGATCGTTACGAGGATAGACACGGATCACCACCTTGTCACAGCAAAAGGTGCGTGCCCTATTAAACGTTGCAAATAAAGTTCGAAAAGACACAACTGGAAGTTGGACGTTGGTAAGCTGTAATCACAACAGATAATCACTGCATATTCCACGCCCTATATAAGCACAGACAGACTCCGCAGCGACAAAAAACAACATTGTAGTTGGCAGAACCAGATTTTAACAGCTCCGCATTCAGAAGGGAACCTGACTGTCACCAGACCAAAAAAATAAGAAATTAAATTGATGACGTTGTGATATAGAAGGAAGACATTAGTCGAGCGTATTGGATGTACGATAGTACGGACAGACCGAATGTATTCAGGGTCTTTTCAGAATTCTGTGGCCCTTTTTTGGACATTTGAACTTGCCGACAAAAAAATGGAGTAGGATTAAACTTCAAAAGTGTTGCGGAGGAGGTACTTAAAGGAATGGACCGACCTAGTCCATTATGGAAGTGGATCTTATTTTGGGAGTCAAATCTTTACGATAGATATTGCCCCCACTAGTCCTTTCCGTGGGTCCTCGCATAACTTTTGGAGCAGTCCATGTCAGGAAGCATGGAAAACGATGAGGAACCAAATATTCCACCATCCTGTTTACTAAAATGCCAGAAAAGGTGAAAAAATTGGTAATTATTAATCGATTATTATGGTGCATCATTTTCAACGCTCAATTTTAAAATGCCAGTTTTTTGTTTTCCGGTAAAATTTTAGTATAAAGGTACTGTGAACGGACAATTTTTGTATGCCATCTTAAAAACAACTTTTCAGCCTACAAAACTGCATTTTGAATTGTTAAAAAATCTCAACTCGTTTCCAAGTTACCAACGTTTGCATTTTTTATTTCAGGTTGCATCATTTTCAGTGGCAGTCACTGTATATATTCTTGATCAGGCTAAGTTTCTGAGACGATCTATGCATGTCCGTCCGTCCGCCCGTCTGTGGTAATCACTCTAGCATCCACAAAAATGGAGATGGGACGCTGAAATTTTGGAAAGATGAGTCTTTTGCTTGCAAGCAGGTCAAGTTCGATGATGGGCTATATGGGTTCACGTTTTGGTATAACCCCCGTATAACGGTACCGCCCGATTTCAGGTATTTTGAACGTTTTTAGTCACATTTTCAAACCGAATTTGCTATAATTTGATATTTAGGGTTCCTAGTGATCAACAGCTTATATTCAAAAAATTATGGGCAAATGTTCATGTTGTGGTATAGCCCCCATATGACGTTACCTCTCGATTTTCGGCATTTCGAGGGTTTTAGTTACAATTTTTTACCGAACTAGCAGTAAGTTGACATTAGAGGTTCTCAGTAATCACGAAACTTCTCTAACAAAAATCGTCAACAAGGTCCATGATTTGATATATCTCCCATATAACGGTACTTCCCGATTTTCGGTATTTTGAGGGTTTTAGCTACATTTTTAACCGAACTAGCTGTAATTTGACATTTGAGGTTCTGTGGTCACGAAGATTCTTCACTAAAAATCGTCAACATATGTTCATGTTTTGGTATTGCTCCCATATAACGGTACATACCGATTTTCGTAATTTTAGGCGTTTTAGCTACAATTTTTAACCGAACTAGCTGTGATTTGACATTTGAGTTTATCTGTGGTCACGAAAATGCTCCACAGAAAATCGAACTGGTTGTAATTTGAAATTTGAAGTTTTCAGTGGTCACAAAACTTCTTCGCTAAAAATCGTCAACAGTACCTTCCGATTTGGGGTATTTTGAGGGTCTTAGCTATACTGTTTGACGGGTCTGCCCATAATTTGACTTTTGAGTTTTCTTGCAGTTATAAAACTTTTCCACGAAAAATTTTAAAGGTAGGTCCACACTTTGATATAGCCCGGTAGGTGATACCTTGCACCTGGCTGAATATATTGTTTAGATTAGATTAGATAATTTATGCACTTGTGGTATCCGTAGGCGAAAAACCTTTCCAACAAAATTTGCGAAAAGAATATAATTATTCCATTTTATTTAAGACGATTTTATAGTGGAGGGTATAAAAAGTTCTGGCTGGCCGAATTTTATCGACTTTTTACATGTTTTATTTAAAAGAGCATATCTTACCCAACTCTCTGAATTTTTATTGTCGAAAAATAACGAAGTTTTGTGCCAAATGGCCGTCTTCGAAACCCAGTTTTTATTAAAACGTTTTGCGGTGCCAACTCTAGCTCGAAAACTGATAAGCAGATTCTTTATTTAGAACATAAAGATCAAGTTTTCCATCGATGGCTTTTTTTAATTATTAGGTTTTACGGAAATAGTGGCCGAAAAAGTCAACATTTCAGTTTTTGGCGTAAACAGCTGACGTTTTTTGGTCATAAAATGGACAAAAAAATGTAAAAGTAAAAACGATTGATCAAGTACTAGGTTTTGATGTCCTTGATAAGCCCATAAAAATATATGCCAATCAGTTCATTAGTTTTCGAGCTGGAGTTTGCACCGATTTCAAAATGTCATTTGGAGAAAAACACGTTTATAGTTTCTAAGTTACATACATACACTGCCGCTCATTTGAATAGAACCCCCCTGCAAAATTTTTTAAAAAGTATATCACTCCTGATTAAGGATACACCCGTATAACCTGCTTTGGCAAGGATTCTTTAAATAATCAGGTTTAATACCTAACAAAGCTTGCTTTTTTCTTTCAACAAGTTTATTTTTGGAAGCGTACTGTCTCCTTTAGTCGTATATTTTACGCATAAGTAATTCCCATACATTTTAGAGAATATTTACCACTGTAGAATATGGCGGCCCCAGAAGGATATCCGCATTTCTTTTCAAAATTGTAAGTTTTGATGACTCAAAGTGTACAAAAGTTTATAAAATCGTGATGAACTTTCCACTCGGGATATCCGAAAAGGCTTCTCACTATTGGAAATGCCTGTTTTAGAACTAGTTTTTAAATTATCGTGCGCATTTTGTGGGAAAGATATTAACGCCCAAGTCCTTCATAAATAGTAAGGACTCTCCTCATTAAGTAAACAATTGCATAAGTATATAACTATTTTTTTCGCGTCTACTGATTGGAAGACCATCTTCTAAATTTTTTCTGCAGCGATGAATGTGCTTTTATGGTGCTGGAATGCATTACTAATTATTAAGGACATGGGCGTCAATTATCTTCAACCTAAAAGACCACGATAACTTATAAAGGAGTTCTGCAACAGACATATACAGTAGTGAGTAACATTTTTGGAGTGGGAATTTCATCACGATTTTATAAACTTTTGTACATTTCGAGTCATCGAAACTTAAATATTTGAAAAGAAATGCGGATATCCTGGAGGGTTTGCCATATTCTACAGTGGCAAATATTCTCAAAAAGTATGGGAATGACTTATGCGTAAAATATACAACTAAAATAGACAGTACGCTTCCAAAAATAAAATTGTTGAAAGAAAAAAGCAAGCTTTGTTAGGTATTAAACCTGATTATTTAAAGAATCCTTGCCAAAGCAGGTTTTACGGGTGTATCCTTAATCAGGAGTGATATACTTTTACTGAATATTACTGAAAGTACTTCGTTTTCAATATAGAGTGAATATGTATCGATATTCTAATACAATATTTTTGTATTCCCAAGTTTTAAAGGGGGGTTCTATTCAAATGAGCCAAATTTTTTACTTTAATTTTTGACTTTATTTTGTTTTTCTTGTATAATTCTTATACAAATTGTATTTGAATACAAATGAATGACTAAGTTTACTCCAAATACATGAAGCAAAATATAATAAAACGTAAAAACTTCATATCTTCTATAATTCGGAAAAATGGAGGTTGAAAAAAATTTTGCAGGGGGGTTCTATTCAAGTGAGCGGCAGTGTACATACAAAGCACAATAAATTTTTCCTTTCTAACGATCGACTTGAAAATTTTACCAATAAAAATTATTTGATTTTCTGAAATTTACAAGTGGGGGTCACCTGTTAAGTGCAGTTTAGTGTTTGTTTGAAGATCCTTTAAGATTTTATACTGTTGCTACTCCTGTGGTTCTCTTAACAGCTATATTATGTTTTTCGTGGGCAAGTAAAATCTTCCTAACATTGTAGTACAAAACCTCTAAGTTGTATGTACGTAAATATATAGTTATATCTACATGAGGTCTAATCTACATTTTTGTTGGCAAGTTCGAATGTCCAAAAAAGGCCACAAAGTTCTAAATACATACTTTTTGGGGAAAAGGATTTTGGTTCTGTAGCAGGGATTCGATCAATTCACATAGGCTGAGGGTATATCTCTGTCGGCAAAGCCGACTTATACTTTTTTTCCTTAAATGTTAATGACTTCAGGAAACTGATAAAAGTCACAGACAGACTGAGCGTAACCCGGTCCGACGTTTCCTTCACTCTCAGTATAGACAAACATTTTTAGAGCCGGAACTCTGTCTTGTTAAAATTTCAAAAAGGAAAACATAATTATTTTGATTGTATCGCTGAATTGTGTTGTTAAATGATGAGGAGATTCCATTGAAAAATATTTTTTTTATCAACATTAGAAGAAAATCTCTTCTAATTATTAATTCAAAACTCTAGGAAACATAAACATCCGCAAAATTGCCACAAATCAAAGGAAAGCCAAAATCCAAAAGAGTCACAATGATTTATGAAACCAATCAAAATTCTAGCAATTATATAAAACAAATGTTTCATGTGTTGTTGTTATTGTTGTTTCAGGGTAATTATGTGAATTTGTACTTGGATGTTCAACAAATTGTAAATGTTTGCCAACATATTTAACACCCCAACAAAGCGCAGTGAAAACATGTGCTGATCTGGGGAGCTCTTATTTATGAAGCAACATAACATTAGATTGCCATAACATCATAACATTTGCTATCTGGGGCTACTTATCTACTCCAATGGAGCTAGGCTGACTGGCTGGCAGACGGACTATGTATGATGTTGGTTTAAGCTAAAGGGCGTTTAGCGAGAAAAAAAACAAGAATATTTTGCCTTACTATAATTGGGGGGAAATGCCACATGCCATACAGCATAAGTAACGCCAGCAACATTTACACAAACATACACATATGTATAAGAATGTAAGTATGTATATATCCCGAAAAAATGTGACCACCATTTGATTTTTGATAAAAACAAATATTCATGGCCTTATGGTCAGAGTACTTGGCAAAGCGAATTTATAGCTCCCCAGTGAAGTTGCTGGTGATAACTCAGTATGATGTGATTTCGATTTGGTTTCTAGGCGACATTTGGCTAAACAGGGGAAACGACAGACATTTCTTCTTCATTGCGCACAGGCGGGCAGCAGATAATACTATGATTTGTGGATACATTTATTAAAGAGTGGCCATTCTTTAACTAGCCACATTAATCGGATAACATGCTTGCCGATTGAGAGAAATGAAGAGGAGAGGTGTCACCAAAGACACTCATACGTTTTGAGATTATTGTTCATTATGGAGAATGAATTCAAATATTTTTTTTTGTCATAAAACTTACAGAAAACGAACACATTTCAATAACTTTGAAATACGTCATAAATAAAAAGGTTGGACAATTCCACGAACTTAGCAAATTTTTTGTTCGTGAACTACTACAATAAATTACTCACTCTTAGTTCCTATGTTGAAAGAGATTTTGAAAATGATGATGTATTATCATTCGATTTTTCGGCGAAACCTAGTACAAATTTAAGGAGGAATTATCGATGAATACTTAGTTACTTATTTACTCAATGTAGTAGAACGCATTGTAAGTTGTCTATTGAATAAGGACTTATAACGAGGGTTTTGTCTAAGGCTGAGGTGAGTTCAGTCGCAGCCAGGGTCAACTCAAGGACCGACGAAACCTTAAGTGAAAACACGAGCGATGACAATTCAATTCTTTATGATCACCCCTTGATGCTTAATTTATAATTAACATGTGGATACTTATGTGATAAATGCAATTATATATGGTGGTTATTCGTCTCAGCTGGATGGAACCTTACTGTGGGCTCGTAGTCAATCGTCTTCGGGCGACACGAGGAAGAGTGATGTTGGTAAATTTGTAGTTGTAGCGGTGTTGGCTTGATCGTACCCAGTGGTGGTGGTCGTTACGTTGATGCTCGGCTGTAGTATTCGCACCCAACGACTCGGCTTGTTTGGCTTCTGGGTTTTGTAGTCGTGTTGAAACGACTCGGGTTGATGGTATTCGGCTTGGTGTAGTCGTGTTAAAGCTACTCGGGTTGATGTTACTCGGCTTGGTGTAGTCGTGTTGAAGCGACTCGGGTTGATGTTACTCGGCTTGGTGTAGTCGTGTTAAAGCGACTCGGCCTGATGTCTTCGGGTTGATGATACTCGGCTTAGTGTAGTCGTGTTGAAGCGACTCGGGTTGATGTTACTCGGCTTGGTGTAGTCGTGTTGAAGCGACTCGGGTTGATGTTACTCGGCTTGGTGTAGTCGTGTTAAAGCGACTCGGGCTGATGTAGTCGTGTTGAAGCGACTCGGGTTGATGTTACTCGGCTAGGTGTAGTCGTGTTGAAGCGACTCGGGCTGATGTTACTCGGCTTGGTGTAGTCGTGTTGAAGCGACTCGGGTTGATGTTACTCGGCTTAGTGTAGTCGTGTTAAAGCGACTCGGGCTGATGTTACTCGGCTTGGTGTAGTCGTGTTGAAGCGACTCGGGCTGATGTTACTCGGCTTGGTGTAGTCGTGTTGAAGCGACTCGGGCTGATGTTACTCGGCTTGGTGTAGTCGCGTTGAAGCGACTCGGGTTGATGTTACTCGGCTTGGTGTAGTCGTGTTGAAGCGACTCGGGTTGATGTTACTTGGCTTGGCGCAGTCGTGTTGCAGCGACTCGGGTTGATATTCCTCGGCTAGATGAAGTCGTGCGGTGACCCTCGGCTCTGGATTCGGCTGTGGTAGTCGTGTTGAAGGTTCTCGTTGGGGCCCTTTGGTTTAGTCAGACTGGAACGAGAAGACGAACGTATTTAGAGGGAAGCGAACGAATCGCGGAAGCGAACGAATCGCAGTGTATACACAAGAAGCGAACGAGTCGCGGAAGCGAACGAATCGCAGGAAGCTTCGGGTATGTTGGGTACCAGGCGACTGCGGACACTGCCACACGTCAACTTCGTGTATCCTCGGTTAACTCCAGCACTTCACGACTTCAGATGTCCAAAACCGAAATACTTATGTGGGTAGCAAAAGGAAGCGAATGAGAATTATATTCCCACGCAGTGGAAATGATTCTCATTTATATGCACCGAAGTAAGATAATTCCATTACATCGAATGTTATGACAGAGTGTATTTTATGAAGACTGCAGAGTATGTATTGACCAATGGTAAATTCATAGATAGCGCGACTCGTAGAAATATGCACATTAAGGTGGGGCATATAATGAGGATGGTTAACCAAAAAATAAAATATTTGTAAGAAAAATAAATAAATGTAATGGTCACGTTACAGACTTCCCATCATTGACATTTCTAACTTCACAAATTCACTTTTTATATCCTCCACCATAGTATGGGGGGTATATTAAGTTTGTTTTTGCGTTTGTAAGTGTATGGTAAAAACCAAAAATGTTTTACAATCGATGAATCCGAGTTTCACCCTTTCAGAATTCGCGAACTGTTAACAAATTCGGCAATTGAAATTAATTTACGTGGAAGCTGTGTTCGCATCAACATAGAAAAAAGGGTAAAAATCGGTCGAAGCCAACAAGTTTTTTATGTTCCCTTCCGATTTCTGGCTTAACCTTACATTTTATAGACCTATGCCCAAAGAAAGACTCAAAGGATACTCAATGGTTAACATGAAATGATTTTTCGATATATCCACCGCATCTACCTAAAATTTATGCTGACATTTAGAAGCTGGAGTTTCGGGTTTTTTGAATTTTTTAATAATCCGAACGCACAACAATATAATATGCAAAGCAAATATAGAAGCATGGGTGACCTAGGGGATGGAAGATACCAAGGAACCGTTCTGACCGGCTTTAACATGGCAAAGCCCAGGATTTATGTTGGTCCCTCTTTCATCTCAAGTGGACACTGACCTCCCCGTGGTGTTACCTGGGGAACTGCCTTTAACACCATAAGAACGTTAAAAACTTGGGTTTGGGCGTCGGGTTAGTAACCCTTCCCTAGAAAAAAAACAAATCCCTCAAAAGTTGTTGACCCCCGCAAACGTTTTAAGGACCGTTAGCTGCACCTGGAATGTTCCCACTCTTTATAGAGAAGGTGCAGTTTACGCATTGGCAGATGTACTTGAAAAGTACAAGGCCGACATTACTGTCATACAGGAAATACGATGGAACGGGAAAAGCGTCACAACAACACCTAAAGATGATGCACTGTATTATAGCTGCCATGACGCAAAGCATAAGTTTGGTTGCGGATTTGTAGTTGGTCGGAGGTTAAAACAACTGGTCTCCAGCTTCACCCCAGTGAATGAAAGACTTGCTGCAATTCGATTAAAAGCAAAATTCTTCAACATCAGCTTTATTTGCGCTCATTCTCCCACTGAAGACAAGGTCGAACAGACCAAAGATATATTTTAGGAGCGCTTAGAAGAAACTTACGACCGTTGCCCTGCCCATGACATTAAAATTATACTAGGCGATTTTAATGCCAAAATTGGAAAGGAGAATATCTTTGGCCCAACAGTCGGGAAATTCAGTCTCCACAGTGGAACATCTGACAATGGTATGAGGCTGATAGACTTTGCAGCTGCAAGAAACATGGTATTTAGCAGTACCAGATTTAAGCATCTCGAAATTCATTAGGGCACCTGGCTGTCGCCAAATCAAAGAACAAGAAATCAAATTAATCACGTTGTGATAGATGGAAGACATGCATCAAGCGTGTTGGATGTACGATCGTTCCGATGTGCAAACATAGACTCGGGCCACTACCTTGTTTCAGCAAAGGTACGTACCAGATTAAACGTAGCAAACAAAGTGCGAACAGACCCAACACGGAAGTTGGACATCGATAAGCTGCAATCACAACACTCAACTGGCCCAACTGCTTAATCAAAACACTCCTCGTCCCGATAAAATATCAGGACAATGGCAAAACATTGCCCACTACCTGCAAACAGCCGCAAAATCAGTACTTGTATACCAGAGACCTCCACCAAGGAATCCATGGTATGACCAGGAGTGTCGCGTTGCTACCGAAGAGAAAAATGCGGCATATAGGGCTACTTTACAATCAGTAGCAACTTGTAGCGCACGAAAGAGGTATCGGGAGAAAAGTAGAGAGGAGAAACGTATTTTCCGCGAGAAAAAGAGAGAGATTGAAAAGCGGGAGTGTGAACAAATCGAGATGTACAGAAGATAGAATGAAGTCCGAAAATTCTACCAAAGAGCGAAACATCAAACGGATGGCTTTGTAGGCTGTAGAGACCAGCAAGGTAATCTGGTAACTGATACAGATAGTGTTCTAAGGATATTGAACGAGCTTTTTTCCAAGCTGTTGGTATCCAATAGTAGGGAAGTCGACGAAGATACCACAGATCCATTCCCAGAAGATGGTATAGAATGTATACCACCTGGCCAAGATAAGGTAAAGCCAGCAATAAATGGGATGAAGAATAATAAGGCAGCAGGAGCTGATGGCCTACCATCCGAACTGTTTAAAACCGGAGGCAACACGCTGATAAGGTGTATGCATCAGCTAGATAGCTCCATCTGGCAGGAACAACGCGTACCCGACGATTGGAACCTGAGCATCCTGTGTCCCGTCCATAAGAAAGGAGATAAGACTTTATGCTCCAACTATAGGGGCATAAGTCTACTCCCTATCGCCTACAAGATAGTGTCAGGGATATTGTGCGAACGACTAAAGCCTATGGTCAACGAAATAATTGGACCATACCAATGCGGCTTTAGACCTGGCAAGTCCACCATTGACCAGATATTTACCCTGCGGCAAATCCTAGAGAAGACCCAAGAGATGCAGATCGACACGTACCACCTTTTCGTCGATTATAAAGCAGCATTCGACAGCCCGCTACGTTCAAAGGTATTCTAAGCAATGTCTGAATTTGGTATCCCCGCAAAGCTCATTCGGCTTTGTAAAATGACTCTAACTGACACAAGATCTTCAGTTAAAATAAGAAAGAACCTCTCCGAAGAGGTTTCAGGCAAGGAGACAGTCTTTCGTGGGATCTTTTCAACATCCTGCTAGAAAAGGTTATACGAGAGGCAAACGTAAAAAGAAGTGGCACAATCTACACCAATAGCCACATGTTACTTGCTTATGATGATGATATAGACATCGTGGGACGATCAGTAAAAGAAGCAACCGATACTTTTATGAAGGTCGAAGGAGAATCTGCTAAAGTGGGTCTGGCGGTAAACGGCGAGAAGACCAAACTGATGGTGTCGACGCACAATGCGTCCATTTAGATCGGACCAACTGTTGAAATTGGTTGCTATAATTTTGAGGTAGTAAAAGACTTCGTCTACCTCGGCACCGCCGTAAACACAACGAACGACATCAGTTGTGAAATAAAAAGAAGAATTTTATTTTTGTATGACCGTGTTGTTGTTTAACTTTACTTTTATTTTGTATTTATTACTGGGCTTTGTCGGTCAAGTGTTGTATGAATTAAATAAAACTAATTTATTTCATATTTTGCTCAACGTTTCGTTGGCTTTATTCCAACATCATCAGGAGCTTTTTATTTGAAAATTCTAAGAACAATAAACAATTTCCAATTAGAATTTTTTTTTCCATTTGAATATTGTATAAGTCTTTACTTACAATTAGTTTATTTTTACATGTTTTAGTAAATTTATCCTTTTATAATAAAAACGGGACATCACGACACGAATTTTGTATAAATAAAATAATAATTACTAAAATAAATAAAATGTAAACTAATATTGCAGCAAACTTAAACTATATCACAGTACTGTATTTATCAAACTATTTTATTTATTTTAGTAATTATTATTTTATTTATACAAAATTCGTGTCGTGATGTCCCGTTTTTATTATAAAAGGATAAATTTACTAAAACATGTAAAAATAAACTAATTGTAAGTAAAGACTTATACAATATTCAAATGGAAAAAAAATTCTAATTGGAAATTGTTTATTGTTCTTAGAATTTTCAAATAAAAAGCTCCTGATGATGTTGGAATAAAGCCAACGAAACGTTGAGCAAAATATGAAATAAATTAGTTTTATTTAATTCATACAACACTTGACCGACAAAGCCCAGTAATAAATACAAAAAAAAAAAGAAGAATTGTTTTGGCCAACAGATGCTGCTTTGGCTTAACTAAGCACTTTAAAAACAAAGCCATAACTCGTCAAACAAAAATAACGCTTTACAAAACACTGATACTACCCGTGCTGATGTATGGTTCCGAAGCCTGGGTACTTGCGCAAGGCAGTGCTTGGCGTGTTTGAGAGAAAAATTCTTCGAAAGATCTACGGACCGATCTGGGTTGACTGTGAATATCGACGTCGTGTGAACCACGAGCTGTATCTGCTATACAACGACATCAATATAGTTAAACGTATCGAGATGCAGCGAATGCGTTGGCTAGGCCATGTAATAAGAATGAGCGATGATGAACCCGCTAAAAAGGCGTATAAATTCGAGCCACATGGCGGTGCGCGCAGAATTGGCATGCCAAAGAATAGATGGCGCAAACAAGTGGATGAAGAGATGACAAGGCGCGGTATTCCAAAAAGCGAAGCACGAAACAGAGAGAATTGGAGATCTTTTCTTAGTTCGGTCTATGGAAGAAATGTTCTGTAATGGGCCAGCTAAGTAAGTAAGTAAATATAGGAGTATAGAACTCGTATAATTATACCCTCCATATTATGGAGGAGGGTATAATGAAATTACGAATATATCATATGCTGTTACAATAACAATAGTCGGCAGCCACCTAAAAGTCTTTAAAAATACTGTACTTTTAATTTGCTCCGAAATGTCCTTTGAAATATCCATATTATCCTTTATAATATCCACTTTATGTTAATAGAACCTAATCAAAATAGCAAAAAATGCACACGGATTCCAGTCACTCGGTGCTCCTAAAAACCTTTTGCTGTCTTCAATACTTCAACAAATCCTCACGCCCACAAAGACAATAGTGACCACAAAACAATAAAATAGATACAGACACGAGTGAAGAAATCGAGATAATTAAGTTCTTGTAAAATTCAAATTAAAAAGACATTTTCATTCAACATAAAAAACTTATAATAAAGTAATTTAAAAAAAAAAGTGTGTGCAGCAGGCCAATGTCATTTTGTGAGTCATCTGTCTTGTCTGTTTGTCTCAATTGTTGGACTTTATTTTGTCTGTTACTGCAGCATACTCTCGAAGTGTGTGTCTGGCGGTTTATTACCGCCTTTCTAGACTTTTAAATCGAATGTTTGTGTGTTTGCAATAAATTATAATAAAATATAAATAAATGTCAAATTATAAATTTAATTCAAAAAAAAGACACGCACACACGCTTTTCGAGAGAAGAAATAAAGCATGTAGCAGTTACAATTATTATAAAATGACAAATAAATAATCCAACTAGCAAAAAAAAAATGTGAATGGTCGGTCATGCAATGCCGCCTAATGTTTACATATACACACACACGTATGCATGGAAAGGAAAAAAGCCTCTAATATTTATGGACATTTATGACTTTATTAGTTTGTTATTTTATGGGCGTCCTCCAGCAATGACGATGTCGCCGTTGTCTCGCGATGATAGACAAAGTTAATCTAATGGCATCACTGCTGACTGAAAACTATTTGGATGAAAGAAAGGCATGTGAGAGGCATTTCTACACATAACAGTTTTGAATATTGTATTACTTTGTATCTTCTGTATTTCAGAAAGAATTTTAAAATGGAATTGTTGATGAAATTAAAGTCGAAGAGTTTGAAACAAGTGTAAATAAGGTATTTATCCTAATGTAGCAAGATATTCAGAGTCAGCAATGCACAGGGGTGGCACTTACTTAAGGGAAGGTGAGACAAAAATACATCTAGATAATATATCGAACTGAAATTTTTACCAATGGGTCCTAGTGATCTAAAAATACTCTAACAAAAATATTGCAGTCCTAGGTCTATATAACGTTACCACTCATTTTTCAGTAATCTATAAGTGTTAATCACCTTTCTCTCAGTGTGGGGAAACTCTTCTTAAATATTTTAATATAGATCCACGTTTCGGCGTTGTCCAAAATTGGGGTGTCCCAAAAAATCAAACTCTTTTATTAAATGTTTTTCAAAATAGTCAGGCTTAATCCGATATTCGTTGTTTTAATATTTTATTAAAACAACATTTATTTATTAGTGGGAAAAAATTTGGCGATGTTTACCAAGGGGTAAGGCAGGGAATACTATAGTTTCAGATCTCGCCACAGATCTTCATCAGTTCCCTTGTTTCTTGTTTTTCAACAAGAAACTTTTTATACCCAAGTGTCAATTGCTAGCTCAAATAGATACGTGCGCAAAGAAACACTCTGATCGAGAATTTCTTTGGCACTACCTAAACTCTAGCAACTTCACTTGCAAACAAAACCAAATCTTTCCCACTGCTATGCGTTCGTCGATTCTCGACGAAAAAACACATAACTAATTTGTTGGTATTGCATACTACAGCAATAAACAACATTTTGACGGTGCCCGGTCTCACAATTAGGAGGGTAGGCGTTTTTTGTTTGGGACGACGACTTCTATTTTGTTTTTCAAAATAGTCAGGCTTAATCCCATAGTCGTTGTTTTAATATTTTATTAAAACAACTTTAATTTATTAGTGTGAAAAAATTTGGCGATGTTTACCAAGGGGTAAGGCGATGGTAAGGCCTTACCCCTTGGTAAAAGTCGACATCCCAAACAAAAAACGCCAACCCTCCTTTTTTTAAAGTGAAAACCAAAAAATATTTTCCAACAGGAGCTTTTAAAGCGGTTCCAAGTTACCATAATAAATGAAATCGCTTATATGATCCAAAAAATGATTATATGCAGAAAAAAAACATTTTAGTGAACATGCATATAAGAAAAAGTGACACAACTCTTATAAACATTCCAAAAAATATAAATATAAAAAACAGAGATAAACTTTTGGCCATAACTGCCAAAACAGCAAATGTCCGCAAAAAGTCAAAACAGTTTAGAAATCTACAGACCCTTGGCTTCAATTTTTTACATATGATTGAAAAGTAACTAAAACTTTAATTAAGTCTATACATCTATATTAAATATTTTCGTTTTGTCCAACATTATAACAAAATATGTGGCAACCCTTGCAATTTAGAGGAATTGCTATAAGAAGAAAATCGAAGTTTAGCAATCTACTAAGATATTAAACTTAGGTTAAGGCGTGAATAATAATAGTCCTCTGTTATAGATACTCGCTTTTAATATAACAATTGTCTCCTTAAGAACCGCGAAAATCGGAAAAACAAGCGATTGGCATCTTTAAACTCTTAAAATGATCACATATTTTTTTTATTTTTGTCGTTGGGCGCATCCACTGTGCAATGGATTCTTAATATGGAACAAAAAATACTGTATATAAATCGGGAGTGAAAGAATGAATTAAAACACAACGGTGAGCCTTAACCAAGTTTAAATGGAAGGTGCTTACACCTGGGAAGTTTTTGCAGACTCATAGATGAGAAATATCAAGAAACAAAAAATATCGCCGGAGGGATTTTCAAATAAATCGCGATTTAAGTTAACATTTTTAGGGGTTCTTTAGGTTTTCACGATTTTGCTTGGAAACCGCGTGTCCTATGTAAATTTGCCTAAAGAAAATGTTGTAGCTGTGAAAATTCTCCACAAGATTGACTATTTTGATATTTTCGTAGGTTTTACCGTTTTGAGATATAGAAGTTAAAATTGAGACAATGCACTGACGGTATCGCCTCCTTATAAAACAATATCATGCTCAGTGCGCCTTAACTAACTTTTGATGAAAACCGCTTACACATGGGAAGATTTCGCGGATTCTGAAACAGCAATGTTCATAGGTAAGACAAATTAAAAAAGCAGAAAAAATCGCCGGAGGGATCATTAAATATATCGCGATCAAACTTCACAATTTTAAAGTTTTTTTTAGGTTTTCACGATTTTGCTTGGAAACCGCCAGTCGTATCGAAATGAGTCTAAAGAAAATGTTGAAACTGTGAAAATTCTCTACAAGATTAGATGATTTATTTTTTCTAGGTTGTACCATTTTCAAGATATATAAGTTTAATTTGGGAAATTGCAGTAATGACATTGTTTTATAAGGAGGCGATACAGTCAGTGCATTGTCTCAATTTGAACTTGTATATCTCAAAAACGGTCAAACCTACGAAAATATTATTAAGGTCAATCTTGTGGATAATTTTCACAGATACAACGCTTTTTTTAGGCCCAGTTACATAGGACTCGCGGTTTCCAAGCAAAATCGTGAAAACCTAAAGAACCCCTAAAAAGTGAACTTAAATCGCGATTTATTTGAAAATCCCTCCGGCGATTTTTTTGTTTCTTGATATTTCTCATCTATGAGCATTGTAGTTTCGGAATCTGAAAAAACTTCCCAGGTGTAAGCACCTTCCATTTAAAATTAGTTAAGGCGCACCGTGACACCTCCCGTGACATATAAGTCGGAGACATTTCAGGTGTTTCAATGTTATGTTTCAGTACTTTGCGGGACCTATAAACCATTCCGCTATTATGAGGAATGCCGTAATTATTATACCATGGCAATGACGTACGTAAATTAAATTTAAAAAGTAAAAATTGTTATGTTGGGCTCCCTAAAGGTTTATTAAAAATATATAATATGTATAACTCGGTCCTCCTTAAAATCTATTAAGATCCAAATCTATTCAAAATCCACGTTTATTGGTCTACTTGCCCTTCCACATATATTGTTCTTCTTGGGTCCTCCTAAACATTTATTAAAAATTCACGTTTAATGGCCTTCTTAGGTTCTTCTAAATATCTATTAAAAATTCACGTTTATTGTCCTATTTGGGTCCTCCTAAAAATATATTAATTTTATTAATATTATTTTACTTAGTTACTGTAAAAACGTATTAAAAATCCATGTTTATTGCCCTACTTGGGACCTCCTAAAAATCTATTAAAAATCCACTATATCTGGGTCCTCCTAAAAATTTATTAAAAATCCACTATATCTGGGTCCTCCTAAAAATTTATTAAAAATCCACGTTTATGGCACTACTTTGGTCCTCCTAAAATATATTAAAATACCCGTATATTGGCCTAATTGGGTCCCCTAAAAATCTATTTAAAATACAAGTTTATTGCTCTACTTGGGTCCTACTAAAATTCTAATAAAATTCCAATTTTATTGCCCTACTTAGGTCTTCCAAAAATTTATTAAAAATCCAAGTTTTTTGCCAACATCAATTAAAATCCAAATTTATTGACCTACTTAGTTCCAGCTAAAAAGTTATTAAAAATCTATGTTTATTACCCTTCTTGGGTCCTTATAAAAACTATTAAAAATCCATGTTTATTGCCCTATTTGGGCCCTCCTAAAATTATATTAGAAAATCAAGTTTATTGCCCTTTTTGGGTCCTCTTAAAAATCTATTAAAAATCAACGTTTATTGCCCTACTTGGTTCTCCTAAAAATCTATTAAAAATCCATTTTATACCCTCCATCATAGTATGGGGGGAATAATTAAATTTGTTTTTCGGTTAGTAATACATCGAAATATTCGTCAGAAACCCTATAAGTCAAAATAAGTCCGTTGAAATCAAGATACAGCTCACAATTTTTTAAGATAGAGCTTTATAATTTAGTATGAAAGTTTATATTACTCCTAGGATCACTGGTATTGAAAATATACTATATCGGTCCACGTTTTGATATAGCCCCCATAGAACGGTACCTCCCGGTTTTCGGTATTTCGAAGTTTTCAGACTCATTATACCACCGAAATTGCTGATATTTGGTACTTGGACTTCGTTGGGAGTATAAAACTTTTCACCCGAAATTAGGTCCATGCCTTCACATAGAACGGTGCCTCCCGATTGTTTGAGGTTTTAGGTTTCATTATCCCTCCTAAGTGGTTGAAATTTGGTCTTCGTTGAGGGTATAAAACTTTCAACCTGAAATTTGTTGGTATAAGTCCACATCTTCATATAGCCCCCCTTGAACGGTACCTCCCGATTTTCGGTATTTTGGAGTTTGCTGCCTCGATATCCCACCGAAATGATTGAAATTTGGCATTTAGTCTTCGTTGAGGGTATAAAAGTGTCCAACATAAATTTGTTTGTGTAGATTCACGACTCCATATAGCCTCCATAGAAGAGTAGCTTTCAGTTTTCGGAATTTGAAATTTCTTGATATAGGCCTTCATATAGCTCGCGATTTTCGGTATTTTTAAAGTTGTGGCCCACCGAAATGGCTGAAATTTGATATTTAGTCTTCATTAGGGACATAACAAACAAGGATATATGTATGTCACATAACAGGTAGTTTGGTTAAAAAAGTAGCTAAAATACTGAAAGTATCGAAAGTTCTGTGAGCACTGGAATCTCACATATCAAATTACAAGTATTGCGGCCAAAGCATATATATGTAAAATGCTTAAAATACTGAAAATTGGGGTTATTCTTTTATGAGGCTATACCAAAATAGGAACCTATGTTGATAATAATAATAATATTTTGATTTTGGTGTTTCTTTGGAAAAGCCGAAAAGTGAGTGTGATTCTCATTCATATGAGAATACTAGACACTTAAAGAGTTCGGTTTTTCGCTAAAAAGGCATCATTTCAAAAACTGAGAAGCCAATTGATAATTCCCTTCGCCGGGATGAAATCATGATATTGGTAGCGATCAGTAAAATTTTGCAACACTGTCAGTTCGTTTTGAAAAACATTACTCTCTGTAATAGAGGGTAATAAATGAAGTTGAGCCAATGGGGGAATACTCCACTCAAACAATCGAATATGTTGATAATATTTGTTGTAGATGTTTTGCAGAGTACGTAAAAATACTTTAAATAACATTTCCAATCGTTTCGTTTCGTATTTTCCATAGGAACAATACAAAACGAAACATAACCCTCGTTGGCCGAGCTCGCTGTTTAGTTTTGTTTTGTTTATATTCGTGAGTGCGAACAAAACGAAAAGCGAAAAGTACTCAACTCCACAAGAGCAGATAGAAAACGAAATAGTACTAAACACATGTGAATAAATCAAAAACGTTTGGTGGTTGATAAAATTCACTGTGGTATGCTGATTGGTGGTTGATAAAATTCACTGTGGTATACTGATGCTATCTTATAGGGCTGTTAAGCAATCACATGTGTGTGTGTCTGAGTGTGTCATTGACAATACGCACGGCAAACGTTTCCCAAAAATACTTCTTGTTTCGGTGGTGAATGAAACAACTCGGCAAAGCATAACCGAAGTTACATTTCCGCAATCGTACGGTTTCCATCTTTTTACATTGAAAAGTTTGTGTTTTTGTTTTGGTTGTGAGAATGAAACGATTCAGAGAAGCTGAAAAGTTTGTGGCTTTGTGTGATTGGTACGGGAATTGTTTTGTTTGTTTCCGTTCATTGATGTTTTGTGACCATTGGCAACCCCGAATGTCAAATTAATACCGAAATTCGGGAGGTATCGTGATATGGGGTCTATACCAAAACATGGACCTATGTTGACAGTTTTTGCCGGAGAAGTTTTGTTACCACTGGGAACCTTCAAATATCAAATGACAGATAGTTCGGTCTACAGATGTAGCTAAACTCCTTAAAACGCCGAAAATCGCAGGTACCGTTATATGAGGGCTATAGCTAAATATCGACCTAATTATGTTGACAATTTTCCTGTAGACGTTTTGCGATCACAGGGAACATCAAATGTTAAATTGCTGCTAGTTCGGCTAGATCGACTTAGAATTTTATTTTGACCAACAATTTTTTCAATGCGTTAAAAATATATAATACTAGCAGACCCCGGTCCGCGTTGCTGGCCCGTCGTAATGAGTTTTAATGACAACTTTTTATCGACTTTATGTTTGAAAATTCAAAAATAGGTATTTTCTACCTTACTTTTTCGGTCTATTGTCAAACCGAGAAGGATTTTTTGTCTGTAACCTTTCTTTTCTCTTACGGACTTTGTCGGATTTTTTGCCAATTTATGCTTTTTAGGATTTATTATCGTCCATGTCCCTGTCTTTATCCTAAATCGATCTAATTTTAAAGGTTAAAAAGTGGTTAACTCGAATTCTTCCGCTTATTGAGACTTGTCATGGCTGATGGACCGTTGAACCTCACCATTCAAGTAAATTTGTAAATATATAGTTTTTCTTGATCGGGGGCGCAACCACCGTTGTCTCGAAAACTAATTTGCAACCCGATGCACTCATAAGTTTAGCAAATATAGCGATTATAAAATAATAGGCCCCGAAATTCGCCTACAAATATATAGCATTTTGGACCACGGGACATTCCTGAACGTTTTCTGAATATTAGGTTCAGTAGTTTTGGAAAAATAATGTTTTGAAAAGAGTGGGCGTGGTCATCAGTTATCAAGATATAACATATTAAAAAAAGTAGGCCTGGTCCGGTATTTTGGCTCCAAATATGTACCTAGGGTGCACACAACTTCATTGTCTACCAAAATGTATGCTGAAACCGATATAATCATACATTTATTTGGCTTATATATAGCGTTTAACAGAAAGGCATGGGGAAGGTATCCCACCTCTTCCGAAATTCAAAATATATACATAACAACGGCAAACATTGAGCTTTTGTCGCAAATTTTATGGAAATCCCTTCAGTAGTATTGGAGTTATGACATATTAATAAATACAGGCGTGGTCGGACCTATAGGCCCTAAAGAAGTACCTAGATTGTAGATTAATCCGTAAATTTTTAATCCGATACATGCATAATTTTTGCAAATATAACGTTTTTAAAAATATCGCATAGGGAGGTACCCCGCTCCCTCTGGAATTCAATAAAATATGTAACCTGTTTTCGGGGGGCGTGGTAAACTTTTCTTTCCAAAAAACCTAAGTTGGGTTATGACACCGTTTGATTTTTATTCATAAAGGTAAGGCGTTTTTTTCAAATATGCCCCCTTCAAAATTCAAGAAAATATGTCCGTACATTCCCTGACATTTTCAGGAAAATCGGTTCAGTAGTTTTGTAGATGTAACATATTTTACAAAGTGGGTGTGGTCAAGTCATTGGATCCTAAAAAAGTGGGTAAGGTCTTCCGAAATAGATACATTCGTAATTATTGTAAATATAACACTTTTAAAAAAGTAGGGTATAGGGGAAGTACCCCGCCCCTTCTGAAATTCAACTGAATTTGTAGCCTATTTTAAGCGGGGCCATCCGTGTACATTCCCTGGCAATTTCAGAAAAATCGGTTCAGTAGTTTTTGTAGAAATGATAAAAATTAAAAATTGAAAAAAGTGGGCGTACATTTTCTTTCCATAAAAAATATGAAATCGGTCCAGCCGTTCTCAACTGATGCCATGACCAACGAACGACATTTGATTTTTATTTTTAAAGATTTAAAAGTTTAGAAAAATCGCGATTTCCTTGAAAATCCCTTCAGTAGTTTTGTAGATATAACCTAATTAGAAAGTGAGCGTGGTCGAATCTTAAGTCCCAAAATATGTACGTAAGGTTGGAGACACAATCGCCATTGACTCGCAAATAAGTTCCGAAACAGATACATTCGTATTTGTTGCAAATATTGCATTTTTACAAAAATAGGGTATAGGGGAAGTACCCACCCGATCCGAGAGTCAAAAAATATGTAGCCTATTTTTATCGGGGACCAACCCTGTACATTCGCTGAAAGTTTCAGGAAAATCGATTCAGTAGTTTCGTGGATATAACATATTTAAAAAAGTGGGTGTTGTCCAGTCTTAATGCCCCAAATAAGCACGTAAGGTCGGAGACACAATCGCCATTGACTCGGAAATTAATTTTCAAAGCGATACATTTGTAATTGTTGCAAATATTGCATTTTTACAAAAATAGGGCATAGGGGAGGTACCCCGCCCGATCCGAAATTCAACCAAATGTGTTGCCAATTTCAACAGGGGGCCATCACTCTACGTTCCCTGAAAATTTCAGGAAAATCTGTTGAGTAGTTTCGTTGATATAACATATTTATAAAAGTGGGCGGAAAAGTGGGCGCGGCCAATTTTTCTTTGCATAAAAACCTAAACTGGACTATGACTAACATTTCCACAAAAAATTATCCAAATCGCTCCAGCCGTTTTTAACTGATTCAATTACCAACAAACGACAATTGAGTTTTATATATAAAGATTATTTAATCAATAAGAAATTTAGTCATCAGTGAGCATAACACCATAACATACCACTGCACATCTTCATCACAATTCACGTAGTCGTCGAAATTGATTTTCTCATAAATACACCAGTGCGGGTAATAAACCGAGAAAAACATTATTAACTGTTCTTTTTTGGGGAAATATTTGACGGGCAAATATCCGAATTGGGTACTTATAGAAAAGTAGTTAAGCGGGACAGTTTGAACTCATTTATATGAAAAAACTTTGGGGATTCAGATTGTGAGGCAATTAAACGGGAAAGGCAGTTAAGCAGAGAGGTAAATAAGCGGGGTGCAGTGTACCTTGTCGAATATATAGTTTACATTTCACTGTACATACCTGTAATAGGAAAAAATGAGAATATATTAACGGATATGTAACTGAAGATAATAATATAGGTCAGACAAACATATATAAGAGGGTGTTAACTCTTATATATGTTTGACTTTAATTCAAAGAATTTTTATCCTTTATAAATACCTCAAGAGAAACTTGGACCTATTTAAATATATACATGTCATTATCTAATTTAATAGTAGGTGTCTGCGTTCAGAGTCAAGTAGTCACTATCACTATTTTCACACCAAAGAAAACAACATTTTATAGAGTTCACTGAAATGACGTTTTAAATTCCACTATTAACTAGAGGTGGTTCAACAACAACTGCGTCATTGGATTGTTGAATGTACTTTTATTACAAAACTATAGATTATTATTTAATTTGTTTAGATTTTATTCTCTGTTTCTTTTTAAAATACCATGGCCACTGACACTTTAAGAGAAAGGAAAGCCAAATCGTGTCCCATGTGTCCGAGAAAAGGTTTAATTAAATTCAAATTATTTTAATCTATTCAATTTGTTTCTACTTTTTCTATTGGCATGTAATGAACGACTGGCTGTTTTTGTATTATTATTATGCAGAATGTAAATTCATTTACGTGCTTAGTTCAATCTGGTGGAGAAATCCAAGGCAAGGCAACCAAATAAAATAGAAAAAAGGCTTTAAGTTAAGTAAAATACCTTAACCGTTATTTACGAGAAGATTTATTCTAAGAATAAACATTTTTGCATGGCAATTCATTGAGGTGAGTATCTTAAGTAAGTATCGCAGTCACGAAGGGGATTTTCCTGCAACTATTAAATATTTAAAATCTATAGGCAAATAATGACAGTGAGCCTCCTGGAAGACGTGATTATTGTTAATATTGATGTTAGGAGACACTGAAATCAAATATTATCTAAAAAGTTATAGAAAACAACTTTGTAATAGGGTGATGAGGTTTTTTAGAACTTCATATCACTGCATCGTATTTTTATGAGTTTTTATGTAAGACTAGCAGACCCCGGTCCGCGTTGCTGTCCCGTCGTAATGAGTTTTAATGACAACTTTTTATGGACTTTATGTTTAATAATTCAAAAATAGGTATTTTCTACCTTACTTCTTCGGTCCATTGTCAAACCCAGGAGGATTTTAAATTCATCGACTGATTTTGTCTGTAACATTTCTTTTGTCGTACGGACTTTGTCGGATTTTTTCGCCCATTGCACAGTGGATCCACTTGTATGGAGAAAGTGGCCAAAAATATTTAGAGTGTAAAAATCAAGCCAAAGCGCCGGTTACAGCTTTGTGCTGCGGCGAAGAGTGTTTTAAGAAACCACGAGCGTAACATTCTCCCCCCTTTCCCCTCTGGAGGGGGTATACGGTAAAATTTGTTTTAGGCGGTTAATACAAAATGATATGAACAAAGGTCCCGATTATCTTATGATGCAAAACTAGGCTTGGGGAAACACAAAAAAAATCTCCACAACAACATAAGATCCAAATATGTTGGCGGATTAAAAAAATCAACATTTTTGTCTGAATATTGGTAAAATTTTTAATATATATCTTATAGCGTTCTTCCTGGAAGGCACGTACCGCCAACGTAAGACTATTTTGGAAGAATATTTCTTCATCTTGCCACTGAGGCCAATAATGTTAAAGTACGTGGTCAGATAACAAAGTTATACGCTAATATATCCATAGAAACCCTATTCTAGGGCAGCTTTAGTCAGCGACCCACCATTTATAGTCTGGCACTAGATGGCAGCTGATTTTAATACTGAATAATCTTAAACTCATGACCTACTTTTGAAAATTATTCCCGAGGTGGGCACTGGTGGGCATCATGACTAAAACCTTAGGTCAAATTTAAGTATATGATCGAATTGGCATTACAAAATACACTAAGAAAATATGCAGCTAACTAGAATTCCACAACACGCAAAAACACTGTTTTTTAATGAAAATTTAGCAATTACCTCCTCCTTCAAAATCCATTATAATATTTTGCTATACGTATTAGTTTCGCGATATTTTGAATAAATTTACTTGCACTTAATATATAGGTTGTACTCACAACAAAAAATATTAGTCAAATGTTCCGACTTTTGAAGCTATTCTCAAGAAGATCGCGTTCGAATGAAACAACAGTTAATATATTTTTAAAAACGTCCATGTAATAGCTGTCAGAGTTGCCAGATTTTGTACCAAAATTTTGACATTATTTATTTTTATTTTTGGCCAAGGGGTGGATCCACTGTGCATTGATGCTGTTTAGGATTTATCATCGTCCATGTCCCCTGTCTTTATCCTTAAGCGGTCTAATTGCACTGTGAACAACAATTTTGGGGCAGAGATAATTCCTTTTGGGGATGAAAGACTTTGGTGAGTATATTAAGAATCCCGAAGGACAGATCCACCGTGAGTCGAACTTCCGAGTTATGGCAGTTTCTGCTGAAGACCCTGTTAGGCATCTGAAATAAGCGTTATATCTTTGTTAACTGTTGTTTTGGATTATTTTTGAGATGACATGTCTTCAGTCAAATCGAATGAGGATTATTTTCGTAGAGCATTTCGACCTTCTAACTCGCTTCCTCCTCCTCCTTTAAGAACCGCTATAAAAGTATCACAAGATGACACTTTTCAGCTTCGATTTTAGGTACGGCTCTCATTGACAACTAATCGATTTTGTCTCTCATGGTACTTAGGCAGTTTTAGCCTTGACAAGGTGCAAACTGCTGGTGCAAATGGCTGAGTTATAGTGGTTTAAGTCTGAGAACCCCATAAAAAACTATAAGTGGATTTCTCACAATTTTCAAAATAAATATTGAACAAAAAAAAAACATTATATTTTTGAAAATTATGAGAAATTCAGTTATATTTTTTTATGGAGTTTTTATACCCTCAGCCTTTAGGCTAGGGAGGGTATATACACTTTGATACGATGAAAATGTGCCTCATCGAAATAATGGTTTTAGACCCCAAGTATGTTTGGACGAAATGTGTTTCAGACAATTTGGAGTTGATCTAGCCATGTCCGTCCGTCTGTCTGTCCTGCTGGCTGGAGCGCACGATAACTCTCGAACGGATGAACCGATTCGGTTCAAATTTTTGGCTTTCGTAATATTTTACCCAAACTCAGTTTAAGTTCGAAGATGGGCTATATCGGTCCACTCCTTCCGGTACCTCCCCCACAAAAGTTCGAAAATGTTCGGAAAATTTGTGCGCACGATAACTCTTTAAGGGGGTAACCGATTTGGTTCATACTTTGCCCATCGTAAAATATGTACCAGACTTAGATGAGGTTCCAATATGGACTCAATAGGTCTACTCCTTCGGGTACCTCCCACACAAAATTTCGGATAAGTTCAGTTAAGGACCTGCTCTCGAATCGCTTTGATTTTTGTTTTAGCAACTTGTATTCACTGCCCCCCATACGACGGTACAAGTTTCATTAGGGGCAAGTCCAAACTTCCTGAGTAAATAGCCTGAAAGTTTCACAAAGGTCCTATGACCGTGTGAGGTGGTTGGAGCGCAAGATAACTCTCCAACGGATCTGCTGATTGGGTCCAAAATTTGGCCTTAGGAATATTTTGTCCAAAAATAGTTTAAGTTCGAAGATAAGCTATATCGGTCTACTCCTTCAGGTACCTCCCCCACAAAATTTCAAAAATGTTCGGAAAAATTTTCGTACGGTAATTTTTGAAGGGAGTGGCCGAATTGGTCCATACTTTATACATCTTATTATATCAGGGGCAAAACCACACTTCTTAAGCAGACAGCCCGAAGGGAGTAGAACCCCCCTATGGCACCATATGTATTGGCTGGAGATAGACTTCCATAATGGTCAATGTCGATAAATTCCTTTAAGTAATTCCCCCGCAAAACTTCTGCTCTTTAATCTTATCAACATTTTTGTCGGTTCATACGTTCAAAATTTTTAAAACCCACTAAATACATACGTTTTTTTGGGAAAAAATTGTTTCAATATACACAGGCTGAGGGTATATCTCTGTCGGCCAAGCCGACTGATACTTTTTTTACTTGCTCAGACTGAAACCACTATAACTTAGCCATTTGTTATATGCCAAAATGTTTTAAGGTATTCTCTAGCGGACAGAAGGTTTTTAAGGTCTTCCCTAGTAGACAGAAGACCTTTTAAGGACTTTCCTAGTAGACAGAAGACCTTTTAAGTTTTAAGAAGACAGAAGATATTTTAAGGTAGAATACCGTGTATGGTATTCTCTAGTAGACAGAAGATATTTCAAGGTCCTCCTTAGCCGACAAAAGAACTTTTAAAGTATTCTCTAGTATACAGAATACCTCCAAGGTGTTCTATTGTGGACAAACGACTTTTAAGGTCTTCCCTTGCAGATAGAACACCTTATAAAGTCTTCTATAGAAGACAGAAGATCTGTTAGTATCTTTTATAGTAGATGGAAAACCTTTTAGGGTATTCTCTAACAGACAGACGACCTTTAAAGGTATTATATTGTAGATGAAACATCTTTATGGTATTCTTTAGTAGACAGAAGACCTTTAGTGGACGGAAGACTTTTAAGGCCTTCCCTAGAAGACAGAAGATTTTTAGGGACTTCTATAGTAGGCAGATGAACGTACTAGCGGCCTTGAACGCAAACTGTTGCAAGAAAAATCATAGAAGCGAAAGGAGGTCCTAAACTGCACGAAGTGCAAAATTTGGTTCGACAGACAGACGGACGGATTTCTCCAAACATACTTGGGGTCTAAAAACCATTTTTTCGATGAGGCACATTTTGCCGTATGAAAGTGTATACACCCTCTTTAGCAAAAAATACTGATGGTATAAAACTTTAGCGTGAAACAATTGACTACAGAACGATTGATAAGCCAATGAGTAAAAAATAAATGAACAGATTTTATGCCATATGTTCCGAGTTTCAGGCATCAGAATAAACACATAAATAGCTAGAATGGCACGAAAGTTACAGTCCTTCAGACTCGGTGTTTGGTGATTTAGTCGACTCATGGAGCTAATCTACAATGAGAACGCGATCTAGCACATGGTGCTGAACTTGGGTGCAATCGAACGGCAACCATTTAGCTGGTATTTACGCCTGTTGTATCGGCATCAACCATCAAAATTAGTCCCAAATGTTGATCACATTAAACACATTCTGGAGTCCTTGTGCGATTATTGCAGCTTTTTCCATCTTTTAATTTGAGGGCAGTCTACTAATTTTCTATAGATTCCTGAGGACCAGAGTCTGATATTCAAAGCCCTCAAAGTGATTGTCGTCAAAGTAAATTCTCCACAAGAGGACAAGTGGTATACGAATCTTCTGCTCATTCACCCACAATGAGTATGTTTAAACATTGTTTATTCTAAGTTCGGTTTCAAGAACGAATGATGTGTTATAGCCACGGAAGCCGTTAAATTAAACCAATTATAAGCTCTTATAATTTCAAAAATATTCACAAGATTCCTTGGCGGACTTTTCACACTTTCTATCACTTCAAATTCAATTAGTTTATAATGATTACTTTATTAAATGACTCAATAATGTTTCCCACCTTTAGAATAATTAACTTTGAATAGCAAATTTTATTATAACATTACCTTTGTTAATATCTCAACAACAACAACAACAACATGTATTTGGTGGGGTTAACATTAATTCTTTCTGCCTGTCACTTGAGACAGCTAGCTAAGCCAGGCAGCAGACAGGCTTTTTTAAGCTGTGTGGCTGAATAGCTGGTTCGCATAAAATGTGTAACAAATTGGTCAACAATTTCCCATTCATTAAAAATCTCACCTTTGTAAGCCTGGCAAGTACAAAGAACGGTAAGAACAACAGCCGCCACAACCTTCAACAGTAGTTGGTTGGAGTTTGAATGGAGGCTGTATAAACTAAGCCTTTCAACAACACAAGAAGTTTAAATGAATAAGAGAGAACACAAAACAAAAACAGATGATATTTGGGTGGAGTCAAGTCTGTCCGCGTTTCGCAGTTCTGTCAGTTTATGCGGTTAGGTTGTTGTCTTTCCAACTATCATTTCTATTAAATTATTTTATTTACTTTTAAAGTTCGTTTTCTTATTCAATTATTTGTGGTCGGATGGTGGGTTGGTTGTACGGTTAGTAGCTTACGGGTGATAGCAGTTAGGCCACATGGATCAAGGGAATAGTAAGTAACTCACTCACTCACAAGCTCGCTCACAAGAAAACAACGCATTTGCAAAGAATTTTGAAATGACATTCCATTAAGTAATTAAGCTCAAGCATGTATACATGTCAGTCAGTCATTGCGGCAGCCAGCCCGACAACTAACCAGCCACTGAACTGAGGTAATACCCTTTACCGCTCCTGTCCCAATTCATCAAACATAATAAAAACACAACAAAAGCGGACCATGCTAAGGAATAAACATAGCCACACATGCACTCAACTAACAACCGACTGTGATTTGTAAAAAAAACTGTGTATTCCATTCAAAAGAATTAGACAAAGAAGAAGAAGAAAAAACACTGCAAGGTTGTCCAGTCAAGACAACTAACCACTAAACTAATCTCATAGAAACAACTCGTTTAGCGGTATTACCAATGTCTCAGGCGCCCAGCAATGATAGAAGTGGCCAGACACTACACCTAGACACCACCACCATCACACTCCCAATGCCGCCACCATTCAATTGAATGCAATTCATTGAATTTTGTACATTACATTTCTTTAAAATTTGCAATGAGTCACGTTTCTCAGCAATTTTTATATTTTCTGTATTTTCCAATGATGTTGTTGAAGAAAAGCCAAACGGTCGGTCGCTCGGTCGATCAACCAGCAGTGTTTGTGTACAAGTTGTTCAATTATGACTTATGTATTTATATTTACATTTTCTGCTTATATCATTTTCTGGTGAATAATAAAAATAACAATTTTATTAAGAAAATAAACACTGTGCGCCGTGGCTGGGTAATTAAACAGGAATATAGAACGATTTGGCAGACAGCTTAAAAACGCGTTGATTTTATACCCTCAGAATTATTCACCTTTATACCACTAAAAGTGTTCCAGATCGCAATAGTAGCTTTAGATTCCACTGTATGTTAAGATCAAATCCCTTTCAGACAATTAGAAGTCAATTTAGACATTTAGCAATGCCAAATTATGGCTAGTTCGGTTACAAATTTTACTTAAAATCCTCAAAACACCGAAAATCGGAAGGTACCGGTACATAGGCCCATGTTGAGAATTGTGTGACTCCTAAGAACTTCAAATGTAAAACTGCAGCTAGTCTGGTGAAAAATTGTGGTTAAAATCCCCAAAATACCGAAAAGCGGGAGGTATCCTTATGTGGGGAATATGCCAAAACATAGACCTACGTTAGCATTTTTTTGTGAAGAAGTGGTTTGACTAGTAATCTCAAATGTCAAATTACAGCCAGTGCGCTTAAAAATTGTAGCTAAATTCCTCAAAATATGGAAAATCGGTAAGTACCGTTATATGGGGGCTGGTCCTATGTTAATAATTTTTGAAGAAGTGTTGTAAGCTCTACTAACCTCAAATGTCAAATTACGGCTAGCTTGGTTAAAAAATTGTATCTAATATTGTATGTATATGCGGGCTATATCTAAACATGGACCAATGTTGACAATTTTTGGTGAAGAAGTGTTGTAATCCCTAAGAACCTCAAGTGTCAAATTACAGCTAAATCGGAAGGTGCCGTTATATAAGCTTATACCGAAACATGAACTTATGTTGACAATGTAGTGCAGAAGTTTTGCGACCACTAAGAACACCAAATGTCAAATAACATGTAGTTCGATCAAAAAATGTAGCTAAAATCCTCAAAATACCTAAAATCGGAAGGTACCAAACTTGAACCTATTTTGGGAATTTATGGTGAAGGTTCGTGGCAGCTGGGAACATGTCAAATTACGGGTAGTTTAGCCAAAAGATATAGCTGAAAACCTCTAAATACCGAAAATAGGGAGGGAACGTTATGCGAGGCAATACCAAAAAATGGTCCTATATTGACCATTTTCGATGGAACATTTTTATGACCACTAGGAACCTAAAATGTCAAATTACAATGAGTTCGTAAAAAATTTAGCTAATATTCTTAAAACAACTAAAATCGGGAGGTATCAAAAAGTGCGCCGATATAGCCCTATGTGAAAAATATACCATGCGACGAAGCTCATCACACTCCAAGGTTTTAACGAACGCACTGCAGTGGGGATTGGTAAATTCTCGGCACTTTTACCAAACAGCTTTCCATGGCTCAGAGGATAAATGCTATAAACTCAGGTGGTCTGTTAATGGAGGCAATGATTTACAAGTTGACTACCCCAAGCGAAATGAGGGGTTGCAAGGACATGTCATTTATCAGACAATGTGCCACAATGTCTGGGAGATCATCTTATCCTCAAAGGAGGGTCTTCGTCCACCGTGCAAAATGTGGAGTTATCAATTTGCTCAGCCAATGCTGATCATTGAATAGGACAGAATGCTGTTCGACCTATCGAAGCCTGCCTGATAGGCTCATTGATATAGAGGTTTCCGTTTATACCTTTGGATTTTTCTCTGGATCATGAATATCTTCCCTGACATGACTGGATGTAAGAAGCCCGCTCACAAGATTGTGATAGGTATGCTCAGGGCGATAACAAGCAAGGATGTACTGAATCGGCAACATTTTGTTGTGCTGACGCAACGTTAAAGTCTGAGCCTCCTAAAGAAGAAGGTTCACTGGAATCAGAAACATGCACAGATATTCTTTTCATTTATCAGACCGTGTGCTACCAATGTTGATATCGGGCGAGCTCCTGTTGTCCTTCTAGGAGCGTCTATGTTCACCCTGCAAAATGTGGAGCTATTGGTGGCACGTGATGGGTTGTTATACCCTACACCACTATGTGGGGAGGGTATTATAAGTTGGTTTTGGCCAAAAAGTTTGTAACGCATCGAAATAATGGTCGTAGACCCATACTTATATATACCAAAATGAATGTATCGACGAACTGAGTCGATCTGGCTATGTGTGTCCGTCCGTCAGTCCGTACGTCCGTCCGTCTGTCCGTCTGTCCATCTAAACCTTGTAATCACGCTACAGGTCGCAATTTTGATCAGATCGTCACGAAATTTTGGATGTTGATGGAGGTCCCGGAGCGGAAGAAGCCTATTGATTTTGGTGATGGTCGGATAATATTTAGGGGTCGGAATGGGCAAAAAACTTATGTGGATAAAAAGACAACGTTTTTTTCCAAAGCGAATATCTCAGCTTCTATACGGGATATACCAAAAGCAAAACCTGACAATAAAAGTAGAAAATATCACCTTTCTAACGATGTAAAGTAGGTTCTCGTAGGTGATCAAACAACGAAGATATCACAATAGTCGCAAATAAAACCCAAATTTTCATTTTTGCGATTTTAATTATAATGACGAATATCACAGCTTTGGTTGGGGACTTTCCAAAAGCAAAGTCTGACTATGGAAGTAGAAAATCCCATCTTTACAGTGATGCAAAGTAGGTTGGCGTAGGTGGCCACATAACGGAGATATCACAATAGTCGGCAATACATCCCATTTTTCCACTTTTTTGGAAATCACGCTACAAGTCTCAATTTTGATCGGATCGTCACGAAATTTTGAGGGTTAATGGGGGTCACACAGATGAAGAAGCCCATTGATTTTGGTGATGGTCGCATAATATTTAGGGGTCGTAATGGGCAAACAACAACATTTTTTTCCTAAGCGAATATCTCAGCTTCAATATGGGGTATACCAAAAGCAGAACCTAGCCATGAAATTAGAAAATATCGCCTTTCTAATGATGTAAAGTGGGTTCTCGTAGGTGATCAAACAACGAATATATCGCAATAGCCGCTTATAGAACCCAACTTTTTATTTTTGCAATTTTAATAATAATGACGAATATCACAGTTTAGTTTGGGGATCTTCCAAAAACAAAGTCTGACTATGGAAGTAGAAAATCCCATCTTTACAGTGATGCAAAGTAGGTTGGCTCAGGTGGCCACATAACGGAGATATCACAATAGTCGGCAATACATCCCATTTTTTCATTTTTTTGTAATCACGCTACAATTTTGATCGGATCGTCACGAAATTTTGGGGGTTAATGGGGATCCTACAGATAAAGAAGCCTATTGATTTTGATGATGGTCGGATAATATTCAGGGGTCGGAATGGGCAAAAAACTTATTTGGAGAAAAAGTCAACGTTTTATTTCAAAGCGAATATCTCCGCATCTAAAAGCGGTATATCAAACGCAAAACCTGTTAATGAAAGTAGAATCACCTTTGCAACGATGTTACATAGGTTGTCGTAGGTGGTCAAACAACGAAGATATCGCAACAGCCGCTAATAGAACACAACTTTCCATTTTGCGATTTTGATAATAATGACGAATATCACAGCTTTGGTTCGGGATCTTCCAAAAGCAAAGTCGGACAATGAAAGTAAAAAATCCCATCGTTACAATGATGTAAAGCAGGTTGGCGTAGGTATCCAAATAACGGAGATATCGCAATAGTCGGTAATACATCCCATTTTTCCACTTTTTTGGAAATCACGCTACATGTCGCAATTTTAATTGGATCGTCACGAAATTTTGGGTGTTATTGGGGGTCTCACAATATAATGGTCGGATATTATTCAGGGGTCGGAATGTGACAAAAAAATAAATATTTGGAAAAAAGACCAACGTTTTATTTCAAAGTTAATATCTCCCTTCTGTAGGAGGTATATCGAAAGCAAAACCTGGCAAAGAAAGTAGAAAATATCACCTTTACAACGATGTGAAGTAGGTTGTCATAGGTGGTCAAACAACAGAGATATCGAAATAGTCGGTAATGCATCCCTTTTTCCATTTTTGTGCAATCACACTACGAAATTTTGATCGGATCCTCATGAAATTTTGGGGTTTGATGGGGGTCTAACAGAGAAAGAAGCCTATTGATGGTTGGCATACATCCCACTTTTCCATTTTTTATTTGGGTTGTACTGTCGATGCACTTAAATGCGTTTCAAAAAAATTGACCTGTGTTAATGAAGACATTCAGAGCAAAGGCGCAAAGCTATCCCAATTTCAATATTTTGAATTTTATTAGTCAAAAGCTTATGAACAGGGGTAGGGGTGTAGGGTATCACATAGTCGGCCCCGACCCGACTATAGCCTTGGCTCACTTGTTTTTTGTTGTAATGAGTACTGCGAGAAATATCCGAAATAAGGTTTAAAATGTATCGGCGAACACGTCTGAACCTTTTCTTAAACCTGAATGTTTGAACGTGTGTGGAGGAAGTACCGCAAGAAGTGGACCGTTATAGTCCGTCTTAGAATTCGACGTAAGTTGGGAGGAACGAGTGCGATGTGCAAAGATTGGACAAACTCGAGGATTCACACTTTAAGAGCTATAGTTGGTGGCGGTAGAGTTTTTACAGCTTGAGAGTAATTATGTCAGTCAGTATGGCCTTACCACAATAAAAATAATTGTTCATAGGAGGACGGGAGGACTACCTTTTGTAAAAATTTCAAAAAGATTCCAGACATGTCTCCAATCTGCTCATTTGCTAAAAATGTTGATATTTTGTGTGGGGCGTTCCCGAAACAGTGGACCGTTATAGTCCATATTCGAACATGACTTATGTGTAAATGAAACATTACGACTAATGTCAATCACTCCTTTCGACAGCTATCGTGCCTAAATGCACTTAAGCACAAATATTGAACTTTTGTGAGAGGGATGTTTTTCAATATTGGCCTTCGTGGAACTTGATGTACGTTTGGAAGACATTTTACGAAGTGAAAAGTTTCGGTCAAATCGGCCCTCAATTCATAAGTTTTAGGCTTCATCAGTTGTTGTATCAGAGTTGATGCTGGCAGGATTATTTAGAGCATTGGTGATCACTTCCTTACGGAAGCGTAAAAACAAACTACACGTATTCTCTCTTTATTTCTCATTTGCCATTGCTTAGTAATGGGGAGAGTGTCTTACCACTACTTATACACGAACTATTCTGAGCACCCCTGATTTAGAGCAGGTATCGGCACTAATACAAACGCATTATTTGTGGTCTCACGCATATGACTCTCTCTCGCTCTCTCCACAAACAGAGTGTATGTAAATACATTGCTAAAATTAAAAATCATTGAAACAAGCGACAATAGAACCTTCTTCATTGACTTCTGAACGAAGACTGAGTGGTGGTTATTCTGTTGTTATTCTCATCAAGGGCACGTGTGCTCCTTATTGTCGGATGCTGATTTAGAGCTTTTGGGACATTATCTCAGGAAGTATGAACATACACCTTTAAATAACACTGTGCAACATTTTTAAGGTAATGTTTTGCAAAAATTTGAGCTGAGGATTTTTGAAAGTACAAACTCAAACGACAATAACCATAACTGAGTTTTATTGTGGCTATATAGCTGAAACCAATGCGAATCTTCTTCGGTCCTCTGAAGCAAATTTGAAAATAAGGACAAGAATTAAATATTTGGAGAAATAATGAACTGTAAAAACTACATTTATTGCCTCAAAATTTAAAATACAGTAGAATCGCAATAATTTGTACCTCGATAAATCGAAAATCTCGATCATTTGTATAGGCTGTCGGTACCTTGAAGCCTTCCTTCCCATTTTAACTTCGCTAATTCGAAATCCTCGATAGTTCGTATAAAATTGCCGGTCCCTTGAATTACGAATAATCGAGGTTCTACTGTATGTCTAACAATTCCATAATTTGTGTACGTTTAGCACCATATCTCCAAAAATATTAAATAGTTCTTAATGTTTTCTCTTGGAAAAGTATTCGCTGGAATGTAATACACAACTGTTCAGAACATGTCATTGTTGTAAAATGTCTCTACCATGCACTTTTTAGTATTTTTTTTTTATAAATACACTTAGCCAACTAAATTGTTGCAAAACTATATTTATTACAAAATTTTAAATAAAACAACGTTTTATTGGTTTAAATAAACAACATTATTAATATATTTGTTAACAGTTTAATTCTAACACATGTGTATTAATAAAAATAAAAATAAAAAATTGCTAAATTTTATTACAAATGTTTTTGAAATTAACAAAAAGGAGAACAACTCATTATTTATACTGTCAACTAAAGAATTGCAAAATTCAAGTTACACGCTATTTCTGGAGAAGTTGGTTCTAATATTCGAGCATCGTCTAAACGTCTCGGAATTGAATAAATAAGTTTCGGAATGTCATATTCCTATGGTATTTTTTTTTTGTTTGGATTTTGGTGCAATTTTATAACAACCAAGTCCAACATAAATATTAATTTATATTACATACATTTATATTAATTTGTTTAAATTTTTAGGGTCAACAAACACAAATTTCTTGTCGCTGTTGCTTAAATTATTTTTTTTTGAAACATTTAAATAAACCTCCTTTGTCATTGTTTCCTCCAAAATCCAGATGTTACCAACGCCACTGCATGATCTGCAATTCCATACCCTAACTGACAGTTTTCCGAACTTTACGGTATGCATTACATTTTTTGTTTTCTAGGGCTGGGGCTTTTTGGGGTCCATAGTGATAGTTTAACATAATTTTCGTCTCATCGGAAAATGTAACGTCATCCCAGTACTCCAGTGGACGTGAAATGTTGCTGTAGTAGAGTTGTGTAGTTCCGGAACGAACTAGTTCCAAGGAACTATTCCGGACAAGGAACTATTGGAACTATATCCAGCTATTGCGAACTAGTTCCAAGGAACTATTCCGGACAAGGAACTATTGGAACTATATCCAGCTATTGCATTCACATAGTTCCTTTAGTTCATATAGTTCCTTTAATTATCATTCCTTCAATTCCACAATCACTTTGATCTTTCTCGTTTGTTTCATTCATTATTCAGATGCTGCCAGATTGTTAAATAAACGTAAATTGCAGCGATTGTGATGCAATTTATTTTTATGTCAATTAATCCACCACACTACGAAAACAAAAAGAATGCTGAAAGAGAAAGACTCATTGAACTATGTCGGTCTCGGAACTATACTGAACGAAGGAAACAAAAGAACGACGAAAGAAAAAGATTCATTGAACTACATCGGTCCCGGAACTATTTGGAACTGTGGAACTATATTAAGGAACTAGTTCCTTTTGGGAAAAGGAACTAGAAAAATCGATCCGCTCCGGGAACTAGATTGCCCAACTCTATGCTGTAGGAAGTCTGAATCGCTTCTCTATATTTTGCTGGGAGAGCAATGCCTTTTTTCCTAGCCACTCGTGATGAATACTTGTTGTTATGTAGATTTTTTCTGACTTTTTCATGTTACACGCTAACTCGTTTTCAATTAGAAGAGCCAATTTTCTGAGGCTGGTTTGGGGTCCATCGTTGATTTCTTTGATTATTGGTCGTGGGGTCACTGTTTTTGGTCCGTCAGGTGACGCTATCAGCTTGAGCTTTCCTTCTCTATCGGCACGGTATATGATGTTGTACACCGCTCTCAGATTAAGAGAGGAGATTTCAGTTATTTTTCGGGCGGATTTACCTTTTTAATTGGAAAAGGCCACATGTATAAAATTTTCCGAAGCACGTTTACCGGTCATTGGGTTTTTTCCGAATATATCGTCTTTGTTGCTCTCTACAAGAGAACCTACCCTGCACTTGCAAAATCATTTTGAAATTTTGTGGGGGATTTGCAATTTTGGAACCCAATCGGATACTCCCTTCGAGAGAGAGATTTTTTATCTTGAGCAAAATTTTAGCAAAAAATGTGGGGAAGGTTCCAGAAGGAGTGCACCGATATGACACATTTTCGAAGTTTGGTCAAAACATCAGGAAAGCCAAATTGTGGACCATTCGAGAGTTATCGTGGAAACTAGTTTTCTTTCAATGCGTGATTCATTTGTTCCCATCAAGATTATTTCGAATCGTGTTTTCTGAGCGTAATTATCCCCTAAATTTATGTATTTCAAATGTTACCGTTTGGGTGTGGGCCACAAATTGCACCTAAAAATCTTCATTGTAAATATTTTGTTACATTGTCTTATCATCTGCATCATCGACATCATTCCAGCAACAACAATATGGCGTTCTAAAGTTTACAACATGATAATAATTATACACATAAACATTACAAACAAACACAACAAAATTTACTTTTTTCTCTCAATGTGTCAAGGGCTTGTGCCGCATATTGAAAATATTTATTGATAACAAAGTCAAGAGCCTTCCTATTGCGCCCGCTCTTTTATTTGCAAATAGAGGGAATATGCCGACGTTGATGGTTTTTATGAATGGATTTTACGTGTTTTGCTTGTAGCTCCTCTGGTTGGCACTGACTGGTTGGTTGGCTGGCTAATAGCATTGCAATTGTGTGTGTACGGTTGGTGTTGTTGCGACTGTTAGTGGTTACACTGGGTAACAATATTTTTGAATATAATTTTTTGCTTCGATTGTGTTTTAGTTAAATATTGAAACATACATATGTAAAAATGTACCAGTTGTAATGTACCTATAATTAAATTTGTCATTCTGTTTGTAAGACATTGAAATATGCATCGGAGACCCTATAAAGTATATATATTCTTGATCAGGGTAAAATTCTAAGTCGAAATAAACATGTCCGTCCGTCCGTCTGTTTAAATCAAGATACAGCTCGCAATTTTCAAGATAGAGCTTTGCAATTTGGTATAGAAGCTTCTATTACTCCTAGGATGTATGATATTGCAAATGGGTTATATCGGTCCACGTTGTAATATAGCTCCCATAAAACGGTACCACCTTATTTTCGGTATTTTGAAGGTTGTGGCCACAATAATCCACCGAAATGGCTGAACTTTGGTATTTGGTCTTCACATGGGTTATTAATATGAAATTTGTCAGTAAAGGTCCACGCATTCATATAGCCCCCATAGAACCACCCTATTTCGGTATATTGAAGGTTGTGGCCACAATATTCCTCAGAAATGGCTGAAATTTGGTACTTAGTCTTCGTTGGGGTATACAACTTTTCCCGCCTTAGTATAGCCCCCATAGAACGGTACCTCCCGATTTTCTGTATTTGGAAGGTTGTGGCCACAATAATCCACCCAAAATTGCTGAACTTTGGTATTTGGTCTTCACTTTGGCTATTAAATGTTCAATATGAAATTTGTCGGTATAGGTCCACGCATTGATATAGCCCCCATAGAACGGTACCACCCGATTCTCGTTATTTTGAAGGTTTTAGCCTCACAATCATACCGAAATGGCTGATATTTGGTACTTAGTCTTCGTTGGGGGTATAAAACTTTCTCCTTGAAATTTTTCGGTATAGGTCTACACCTTCATATAGCCCCAATAGAACGGTACCTGCCGATTTTCGGTATTTTGAAGGTTGTGGCCACAGCAGGCTGAAATTTGGAATTTAGTCTTTGTTGGAGGTAAAAGCCTCTCTGACTGAGATTCGTTGGTATAGGTCCACGTTTTCCGTATAGGCCCCACAGAACGGCACCTCCCGGTTTTCGTAATTCTGAAGGTTGCGACGTCAATATCCCCCCGAAAGACTGAAATTTGTTATTTAGTCTTTGTAGGTATAGATCGACGTTTTGATATACCCCCCAATGGAATGGTGTCTCCCGAATTTCGGTATTGTGAAGCTTATAGTAATTGTTTTCCGAACGTGCTGAAATTTGGTATTTAATCTTCTTCATTAACGAAAGGAAACTAATTGTTCCATTTTTCTTCTATAACAAGTTCGGCCTGGCCGAACATAACGTCGTTCTTACTAGTTATTAAGTTTAAATTTTTGTCGCACAGTGTTATTGTTGATGTTATGATTAGTTCTTGTTGTTGCACCACCGAACAGCTGTTATCGTCGTCAATAGCACTGAAATGCATGCTAACGAAAAATCTCAAAAAATACCGGTTCGGGGCATGAAATGTATGAATGACTACAATTTCTGCAAAACGCTTCGAACAAGCGATTGTAGTGTAGTCTATACAGCGCAATTGGCGCTAAATGATCAGTCGTAGTTTTTATAGTTGGGCGATTCGGGTTGGGCGGAGCTCGGATGCGGAGGGTATGATGGCGTTATTCTATGTGTCTAGATTTAAATGCTTTACAGTGACTGCAATGCTTTGCTATTTTTGTTGCTATTACTTAACGTTTTGACCGGCAATTTGTTGTTGGTTGCATCAGCCCGTTGTTGTTTTGGATTGTGTGTGTTTTGATTGCATTTTTATTATGTATTTTATTGTGTGGTCTATAATTTGATTGTGCATTATAAAAGTTGGCTATATTGTTTGTTCGTAGAAATCCACAGGCACACGGAATGTCAAGTGTGATCGAAAAGTAACAAAATTCTACAATTAACTTCCTTGAAATTTATAAACCCATATGGGAAGGGTATTATAAGTTGGGTTTTGGCTGGTTTATCTCATATATCGTATCAACTAAAAGTGGTTTGTACGTGCCCTTTTCAATATTGGAATTATTGGCCATTCATTCGTGCAACAGGAAATATTTGTTTGAATTTTTTTTTCATATCATAGTATGTATATTTTCACAAAAATATAATTTCAGAGTGGTTTGTGCGGCAACTTTTTAATACTTAAATGAAATAAAACTTATTTTAGTCATTAGTAGATAAAAGTCCATTCATTCCCTTAACAGCAAATTTTTGAGGAAAAAAGGTCAGGAAGTCGTAGCCCTATTGTACATCGGTCCTCCTCGCCCGTCTACTTCAATTTTTAAATTAAAAATTTTCATTATAAATTTAAAATCTAAAATTTTTGTTTTTTAATTTTAAATTTAAAATCATTTTTTATTTTTTTAATTTTTAAGTTTTATTTGTAATTTTAAATGTTTATTTATATATTTTACTAGCATGTGCCCGCTACTTCGTTAGCGAAAAGTTCACATTAATAGAAAATGGGATGCAAACAGACTTTTTATATACCCCGTTCATATTTTGAAAATTTATAAAGGAAAATATGAAAAATTTGTTCAAATTACAAAATTCGATTCCTAACATACCTAAAACTAATGGTACATAATAATACTTTTTGTACACTTTCATATGTCGAGTTTCTGTAAGACGAATCGAATACAAATTCGTTCATATTAATACCAAACACATCAACAGTGACACTTACACCAAACTTCAGAATCCCAATTCCATCCTTTCACCCTATACAAAATTTATTGATTTTTGCAAATTATTTAAACCTAAGCACCAGCAGTGACCCTAATATCAAAATTCCAGCTTTATCGTTTCATCCAAGTTGGACCAAATTTAGTACCATTTATTACTTTCCGTACGATTATAGTACTTATAGTTCTTAAACGACCTCATTATCTCAACATCACTCACAAATTGTTACCGTATTACCAAATTTCGGAATTCCAGATATATCCCATTCCACGCTTATAGTTCCCATTTTCTCCTCATATCGTCCCTTCATATAATACCAAAATTATTTCAAATGTTGTTGTTTGCGGAGGCAATAAAAGAAAAAAACCAAAAAGAAAAACAAAACAACGGCAGTATCAATTTCGTTATAATAAAAATAATTAATCCTTTATTTAAGAAATATTGTTCGTATAAACAATATCTGTACCTTTTGTTTACAAAGTTGTTGTGTGGACGAAAATCCAAGTTATTACTTCAATCGACGAAAATCGAATCACAACCCTTTATTTAGCCAAAGATAGAATAAAAACAAACGATGGACACTGCAAAGTGGCGCCAATTTTTAGTACATTCTCATTAGAATTTGACATCTTTCACTTTGTGCGAAAACACAAAGTTGCACTTCTGCTAAATGGTCAAGTTCTAACGGAAGAAATGAAACTTCATAATTTGAAAAGAGAATGAAACTATTCGTAATTAAACATTGCCGGCCACCTTGAAATATCCAGCGATGTTTCAACTTAATTTCTAGTTCTTTAGTTATGAGTACATATTTTACATTAAACGGCGGAACCGTCAATAGTGAGCATTTTAGCAATTTCTTTCCTTTTTGTACATTTCTTATAATATAAATGGCTCGGAAAGCCCATGTGGTCCGGAGGACCCATGCCAATTTCCATTGGCGCTACATCCACTACTACTTAGTACCGAAGCGTTGTTCAACCTCCCGGATAGGAGCGATTCGATACAATAACATTTTTTGTAACTGAAAGAAACGAAAAGTTGTTAAATCTCCCGGATAGGAGCCTCTTCGTTTTATTTCGCCAGAAGGGCGCTACCGACCAGCTAAATTAAAGTCAAAAACGAAGAATTGTTAAATATCCCGGATAGGAAAGTCTTCGTTTTATTTCGCCTGAAGGGCGCTATCGACCAGCAAATTCTAAACTCCCGAATAGGAGCCACTACTAAGAATCTGCTTCCAACTACATGTGGTTTATAAATATTCGTACATTTTTACTCGTCAGACTAGTAATAGCTGAGAGTAGGTTGTCTTATACAATTTTTCTACTATATGAAAAAAGAAAGAAACCAATTTATGTTCATCACGAACAATTCATTTTAATTAGAATGATTAACTAATTTCTTCGTCGTCCTACAACACCGTGTTACTTTTGCACGAATTGAAGACCACGGTTAACGCCCGAAAAAACGTTTTATATTAAACGACTCATTTACACGAAGTGCGAGAATTGTCCGATCAGAAGAACCACGAAATCGTCCATTTGAATATCGTGTACCGATAACAACTGTATGTCCTTTTGAATATTTCATTCAAATACTATTCCACCTCTAGGAGATAGTATTGGTATAACAGCATGAATGTTTTCAGTTGTAAAATTGGTAAACGACAGACAAGGAGATTCAAGATTATGTTGAAGAAGATTTGTAGCAAAGTACTCAAAGTAGTCAATAGCACTAAATTCAAAAAACGGCGAATGCTTCACATGAACGTCTGAGAAAATGAATTCAAATATTTCTTTTCCTATAAGAATTGCATTTCGAACTTTTATTTTCCTCATGATTTGCATATCTCACTACTGCAGAATATACTCTTATACTTGGAGAAAGTGAACCAGTAATGATCCAACCGAAAACTGTATTTTGAGCAACCAAAGAACCCAAAATATTAAACATAATTCCTTGTAAAAGAATTTGTGGATATAGATCAGCACCAATTAGAATATCTACTGGCCTACAGTCGAATAACTGAGAGTCAGCCAAACGAATATTTGGAAGACACGAATATAATCCCTTACCAATGGGAGTCGAAGGCAAATTTCCTGAAATGCTAGGAACTACCAATGCATTAAGCTTTATGCGAAACATTTCATCGCTTGTGGAACCAATATCGAATGAGCAGCACTTGTTGGATCTAGCGGAAATAGTTTGGTCAACCCCTGAAATAGTAGCCGCTGTTGATGTGGTAGAAATACCAATTTTTTGTTGTAACTCCTCAGTAATGAAGGAGGCTCCTGATGCAGGGTCAATAAGGGCACGAACTGGGTGTGAAACTCCCTGGTGAACGATATTCACCATAGCCGTTCCTAACACGACATTCCTATTTTCTGCAACATGAAACACTTGTCTATTTGTCGAAGACGTACCAGACGAAGAAGTGGAAGTATCTTGGTTCCGAACTGAAGAATACCGCGAGGATACAGGTGTGCTCGAACTAGAATGTGACGAAGTCGTAGATTTTGAAGAACCTATTTGTGAAGACATTTCACGATGTAACAGCGTGTGATGTCGCCTGTTACATTTGGAACAGTTATGTTTACTGTGGCATTTATATGCTTCATGACCTGTAGCTAGACAATTCATACAACAATGATGACGTCGAAGTGCCGAAAAGCGACTATCGATCGAGCATTTTAAGAATTTGGGACAGAATCTTAAGGGATGAACTAACTTAGGGCACATAATACAAAATCGACCTGAAGAGGTGGATGAGGAAATGGAAAGACTCCGTTTGGAAAACTTGCTTTCATGTTTATTATTGGATTCAATTCCCCTAATGTCACGAAGACACGTAAGTGTCTGAATTCTTTCTGTAAGAAAGGAATCTAAATCTTTCCATGAAGATAGGACCGATTTATTTTGAACATTTTGTTCCCACAATTGAACAGTGTTTGTGGGTAATCTTTGTATGCAACTGAAAACAAGAATCGGATCCCAATCGTTGGTCGAAACATCATAAATTTCCATAGCAGAAATGCAACTATTTATACCCCGCTGTAATTGTTTCAATCCTGAACATGATTCTATATCAAGGACCGGAAGGTCGAACAATAACTTTAATTGGTTATTCACCAGAATTCGTACATTGTCGTACGTCTCCTTCAAAGCATTCCAAGCCAAATTAAAACTCCTATTCGTCAAAGGGAATTTTGAAACAATATCTTTCGCTTCGCCACTAGTTTTCTTCAATAAGTGACATAGCCTTTCTATGTCACTCAAGCGCTTGTTGTCAATAAACAATGCAGAAAAAAGATCCCTAAACTTAGGCCATGAAAGAAAATCGCCATTGAAAATGTCAATATCACATGGTGGAAGGTTTAAACTATGGAAAACATTATCATTGTATGAAGCGGATACTTCAGCTGATGATCTAGTTATACTCAAACCTTCAGGAACAGAAAATCTTTCGCCAGAAGTAGGAGAAGAATTCATCGACCTAGCTCTATGTTCATCAATTTTCCGATTGATCATTGCAATTGTATTTATATACGCCTTGAAAGCTACCTGATATTTACACTCTGCTGATGTAATGTCATTGGGATCAGGTTTATCAGCAGTATTTAGGAAATTAAGACATTCGTCAAACATCTCTTTTACTTTTTTCCACATTACTTTCAATTCGGCTGCCCGAGCTTCAAGAATATAGATATCCAGATCTTCATCTCGGAGAGAAGTGAAGTTGGAATCAAACGTAATGAGAGCATCTGTAGCTCTGATGAATCTGTCTAGAGGAGTAACCGACATAACGATGAAAATCGAAATAAAATTTGAATGAAATTGAAAAATGTCCTTTCTAAAATGGACCAAAACAACCTGACTTGAAGAAGTAGTTCACAATGCACGAAAATGCTATAATATATTAACTTGTCAACTAAAGTTTATCAAGCCAACGTCGGAAATCAGTGTTGATTTTTGAATTTGTATCGAAAAATACACTCTTTTTTATCTTAATGTACCGAAAAATACAATAAAACGTACCAAATTATCAATGTAAAACGAAAAATAGTGAAAAAAATTTGAAATAATCCAAGAATTGTGAAAATCGGTATCGAAAAATACCCAACTTTATTTTTAATGTATCGAAAAATACACCAAAATCCAAAAAAACTGCAAAATATTCTTTTCCAAGTGTATCGAAAAGTCACTAAATTTTGTTTAGTACATCAAATGTATCGAAAATACACTATTTTTATTTTATTGTACCGAAAAATACAATAAAAAGAACAAAATTGGCAAGAAACGTAAAATTTTTATTTTTCGCTGTGTACTGAAGACCTTCAAAAATTTCTCTCAGTGCAATAAATTTCGGCTGTGCGTATCGAATAATACGCAAACAAATTATTTCTGAATTGAAAACCAAATGAAAAACCACAAACTTTCCAAAAATTTCAAAAATGGACGAAAATCCTAAAATGTTCAATAATGTTGACCTATTGTAGGGTGCACGGACTGTAAGATGCACACTAATTACCAACAATAACAAGAAAAACAATTATTTTGTAAAAAATAATAGAAAAGAAATTTCATTAAAATATTCAGAATGGACAATAAAACTTTTCACGCACCCCTCGTATATTTACCTTTTGGCGCGGACCTCGTATATTAATAACACGTGTGTGTGTATATCGATCGAACGATCAACAGAACAGATGACTGCAGTGATGGGTATTTGTTGTTACAACTCAACGGTTGGTGGCTAGTAGAGTTGTTAGTGTTTTTTTCTTTTTTCTTTATTTCTTTTATTTTACAATTTGAATATGCATTGAAAATACTAACAACGATATGAATGTTTTTTTTTTTCTCGAATAGAAAATAATGCCAGCAAATACGGATCACTACACTCTTTAATTATTTTGAGTACCCGAAAAAGAAATGTAGATATTCTTGGAGAGAACAACAACAACTATAAAGTCGCGACGGCGTTGTAGGGCGAATGTTAGCAATAAATTAAACACTTTATTATATTTATTGGAGAACAAAAATTACACTCGCGAATGCTCACTTATTTGACGGTACTCACCTTACTTAAAATAATGAAGTTGTTGATGACAATTAATATGAGGAATGATGATGGTTATTTATGACTTTGTTGGTAGCTGACGGAGTCAGAGCGCCTTTGTAAAACAACGAAAAAACCAATTGCTGTTGCTTCCCAAGTGAAGAGAATCCGAATTTCCTTTAGCTGGAAGCAATGTATTCGGCTCGATTGGACCAATGTGCAATCGAGGCTCAAAAAAATCAATGTTTATCCGGTTCGAAGCGACCAATGTTTGCGGAGGCAATAAAAGAAAAAAACCAAAAAGAAAAACAAAACAACGGCAGTATCAATTTCGTTATAATAAAAATAATTAATCCTTTATTTAAGAAATATTGTTCGTATAAACAATATCTGTACCTTTTGTTTACAAAGTTGTTGTGTGGACGAAAATCCAAGTTATTACTTCAATCGACGAAAATCGAATCACAACCCTTTATTTAGCCAAAGATAGAATAAAAACAAACGATGGACACTGCAAAGTGGCGCCAATTTTTAGTACATTCTCATTAGAATTTGACATCTTTCACTTTGTGCGAAAACACAAAGTTGCACTTCTGCTAAATGGTCAAGTTCTAACGGAAGAAATGAAACTTCATAATTTGAAAAGAGAATGAAACTATTCGTAATTAAACAGTTGTACCATTTAGCATTTTTCGTAGTATGCATTTACACAAGTTCAGAATTCCAGCAAGACCCAATACCAAATTTTGTACAATGTATTAATTTCGTCCCTTTATGGTACAAATTTTCATAACCACCTCCATATCTCAACCCCACACACTAACGTTGTATTGGGTGTACTGTTTAGTACGTTTCGTAATAATATAGTACATATTTCAAAAACTTTCCCTGCAACCAATACAAAATATAGTACCATTTAGTACCTTTCCTACACATAAATACGAATTTCCAAATGACCAACTTTATCCGTTCACTCAAATTGGAATTGTTCCAAATTTAGTACCATTTAGTTTTGGAAAACTCCCTCCATATCCCAATTCTATGCTCCAACAGTAATCTTAAATCCAAATTTCAGGATTCCAGCTCTATTTGTTCCTCCAAATCCAAATTGTACCAAATTTAGTACTTTTCGTACATAAGTACGAATTTCCGAAACTACCCCCATATCTCAAACCTACACTCTAACAGTAATCCTTATTCCAAACTTCAGGATTCCAGTTCTATCCGTTAACGCAAATCTAATTCATTCATTCATTCATTCATTCATTCATTCAATACCAATTTAGTACACATAAGTTCGAATTTCGCAACCTACCTCCATATGTAAATTCTCTAGAGCAATCATAATGCCAAATTTTAGGATTCCAGCTTTATCCGTTGACCCAAATCCAATTTGTACCAAATTTAGTACCATTTAGTACTTTTCGTACACATAAGAACGAATTTCCAAAACTACATCCATATATCTGTCCTACACTCCATCAGCAATCATAGTTCCAAATTTTAGGTTTCCCGCTCTATCCGTTCAACCAAATCCAATTTGTACCAAATTTAGTACCATTTAGTACTTTTTATACACAGAAGTACGAATTTCAAAAACTACCGCCATACATCTATCCTACACTACAACAACAATCTTAATTCCAAATTTCAAGGTTCCAGCTCTATCCGTTCATCCAAATGTAAATTGTACCAAATTTAGTACCACTTAGTACATAAGTAAAAATTTCCGAAGCCATTTCCTGATATCATCGTCACTCCCCAACCTTGATTCCCATACCAAATTTCAAGATTCTAGCTATATCCGTTCAATATATACAATTGGTACTAAATTTAATAACTTTTAGTACTTTTCGTACACTCATAGGTCGAACTTTCAAAAACTCTTTAATAAATCTTTCTAACTCTTCATCAGTGATCCTCATTCCAAATTTCACAATTTTAGCTCTTCCCGTTTGCCTAATACAAAGGATACCATATTTACTACGTTTTAGTACTATTCGTATACATAAGAATGAATTTCCAAAACTAACTCATTCCTTGACTCCATCAATAATCTTAATTCGAAATTCCAGGATCCCACCTTTATCCGTTCAACCAAATCCAAATTGTACCAAATGTAGTACCAATTAGTAATTTTCGTACTACTTATGTGTACGAAAAGTACTAATTGGTACTAAACTTGGTACAATTTGGATTTGAATTTCCAAAACAACTTCGATCCTACACTCCAACAGTAACTTTAATTCGAAATTTCAGAATTCCATCTTTATCCTTTCACCCAAATCCAAATTGTACTAAATTTAGTACCATTTTGTAGTTTTCGTACATCTAAGTACGAATTTTCAACCTATTTCAACATCCCAATCCTATGCTCCAACAGTAATCTTTTTTCCAAATTTCAGGATTCCAGTTTTATCCGTTCAAAAAAACCAAATTGTACCAAATTCAGTACCATTTAGTACTTTTCGTATCAATATGTATGACTTTCCAAAACTACCTTCACATCTCAAACCTCCAACAGTAATCATAATTCAAAGTTTAGGATTCCAGCTCTATCCGTTCATCCAAATCGAATTTGTACCAAATTTAGTACAATTTAGTACTTTTCGTACACATTTTCAAAACCACCTCTTATATCAGCCCTACTTCCCTTTCTTGAATCTCATTCCAAATTCCAGCTCTACCCGTTCACATAATACAAAATAGTTCCATGTTTAGTACATTTTAGTACTTTTCGTACACTTCTATTTCGAATTTCTAAAAAACCGTGTGGTACATCTATCCTACACTATATTAGTGACTCTCGTTCCAAATTTCAGAATTCTAGCTCTTCCCGTTTGCCTAATACAAAGGGTACCATATTTAGTACTTTTCGTCTGTATTGGATTGTCAATATTCGATTTACATTGTTTGTGCTCAGAATTAGCACATTTGTTGTTGGCAACAAATAATACTGCAATAATGATAATGACAATTGTTGCTGACAATATTGTACACATTCTTGCTATAATACTGTAATTTACTTGTTGTTACATGAAATATTTACGTGATTTAAGTAAATTTTAAATTTTTATTTGAACATTTTCATAATAAATTTAAAATCGAACATTTTTTTAATTTAATTATTTTTAAATTTTTAAGTTTTATTTGTAATGTTCAATGTTTATTTATTTTTTTATTAGTGTTTCATTTATTATTTTATAGTTTAAGTATTTTTATTATTTTCTTCGATTCATCTTTTGTTTTTTTTTTTTGTATATTTTATATTCTAAATTTTATATTTTTTATTTTATTTTATATTTTAAATTTTATATTTCATATTTTATATTTTATTTATTATGGAGGATTTTCTGTATTGGATTGTCAATTTTCGATTTGCATTGTTTGTGCTCAGAATATATTTCATTCATTATGGAGGATTTACTGTATTGGATTGCCAATATTCAATCTACATTGTTTGTGCTCACAATTATCACATTTGTTGTTGGCAACAAATAATACAATTGTTGCTGACAATATTGTACACGTTCTTGCTATAATATTGTAATTTACTTGTTGTTACATGAAATATTTACGTAATTTAAGCTAAATCATTTTTTTTGCTCTCTGAACGAGAGCGATATTATTTCAAAGTAATTTTGTTGGAGGTAAACGTGTAAAAATTCTCTATTAAACTGAGCGAATGTTTTGTTTAATAGTGTGATCGAGGAAAGTCAATCAGCTTATTGCCAAATAGAGAAGTCTCGGTTAACCCAGTGGACTTCTATCTATTGTACGTTCAGAAAGAAGTTTTAACGGTGCAGGAGGTTGGTTTTTCGGCAGAGCTGTTTAAAGTTGGAGTCCACAAGTTTTCGCGTAAACATAGTTCAACAGCCTACACAAAATCATTCAGTCTTGCCGACAGAAATACACCCACAGTCGATGAAATTAATAAAAAAAACAATACTATTTTCGAAGGAGTGAGAAATGTAGCTAGGCATTTGAAAATGCTTGAAATGTGTTGTAGGTGCAATCACCTACAACAACAGGGACTCACAGGTCAACAATTGTGGCTAGAAGATCAAAAGCCCAAATAGCATCTGATTTGGTTGGAAAATGTGCTGACTTCAAATTGTCTGAACCAGACTCGGTCTTAAGAAACATACAAATGTAGGGTATAAAATAACAAGCCCATTTAAGATTTAATTTGACCCAAACACAAGAGGCTCCCAGTCCCTGACTCCGATCCAACAACAATATCAAAATAAAAAACACTTTTGTGGAAAATCCCAATAAAAAGGATGTCCACAGGATGGCATAAGAAGTAAGCGAGAGTATCGCAAAACTTACAACGAACAGAATGATGTGGAGTTTTAAGAAGAATCAGGACTGCTTAAATAGACAACAACGGAATGCTCCAAAAGAGATCAATAATACTCCTTTCACTTCCTCGAAGCGGCAAAGAGAATCAGATCTCCTGAAGAACAGAGAAAAATGTGACTAAGATCTTCAAAAAATCTTAATTGAGGGCTATACCAAAACGTGGACCTATGCTGTCTGATGTTTTGATGTGTTGTACCTCTGGGTTGAATAATCTGGCAAAAACTTTAGGCCGAAAATCGGGGTATTATTCTATAGGGGCAATATGAAGACGTAGGTAGGCCTATACCGAAAAATGTCTGATGCAATATTTTATACCCCCAACTAAGACCAAATCCCAAATTTCAGCCATTTCGGAGGGATGTTGGAGCCAAAATCTTCAAAATGCAGAAAATTAGGAGTGGCCGTTTGAAGAGGGCTATATGAAGACCTGGAGCACTAACGGAACATTTTATGTGGAAAATTGTATACCACCAACGAAGACTAAATACTAAATTTCAGAGGCTTCGATGGGATATTGAGGGCATTAGCTTCAAAATACCGAAACTCAGGAGGTACCGTTCTATGGGGGCTATGTGAAGGCGTGGACCTATTCCGACGGTACCATTCTATGGGGGCTATATAAGGGCTTGGATCTATGCCGACGAATTCCAGGTGGACAGTTTCATACCCCTGACAAAGACTAAATACCAAATTTCAACAAATTTCGGGTGGAAATTGAGGCTACAACCTTCAAAATACCGAAAATCTGGATGTACCGTTATATGGGGTCTATATGAAGGCATGGATCTATACCGGCAAATTTCAGATGGATAGTTTTTTACCCCTAACAAAGACTAAATACCAATTTGCAGTAATTTCGGTGTGATAATGAGGGTAAAATTCCCAAAATACCGAAAATCGGGAGGTACCGTTCTATGGGGACAATATGAAGGCAGGTAGGTCCCGACAAATTTGCTGGTGGAACGTTGTGTACCCCTAACGAAGACTAAGTACCAAATTTCAGCCATAATGAAGCAAAAATCTTCAAAATACCGAAACGCTGGAGGTACCATTTTAGGGGGGCTATATGAAGACGTGGACCTATACCGATAAAGTTCAGGTAGAATGTTTTATACCCCTAACGAAGACTAAGTACCAAATATCAGCCATTACGGAGTGATAATGAGGCTAAAACCTTCAAAATACCGAAAATCGGGAGGTACCGTTCTATGGGGCTATATGAAAACGTGGGCCAATATAGCCCATTTTCAAACGTCGTAGGAGTAATATAAACTTCTATACCTATATACCTATACAAAGCTCTATCTTAAAAATTGCGAGCTGTGTCTTGATTTCAATAGACGGACAGACATGGTTATATCGACTTTAAATTTTATGCTGATCAGTAGTGCGATTCTCTAACACATTTTTTTGAGTTACCGACAAAAATCAGTAAAAATAAAATGCTTATAAATTCGGTAATTAACGATATTTCTCGGTAAGTTAGCGACCAAGAGAAAGTAGTCGTAAAGTTCTATCGATAGCAAAAGTGTTGTCAACTTTTATTTGAGCTTTTCATTTATAATTTTGCGTTTTAATTTTACCGACATTTGTTGTTAACTCAAAAAATGAGTTAGAGAATCGCACTACAGGAATGTATAAACTTTATAGGATCTCCGACGAATATTTCGATGTGTTACAAACGGAATGACAAATTTAATTATACGCTCCATATTATGGTGGAGGGTATAAAACTACCTTAGTATACTGACAGGCATCCTTACAGGACACTACTTTTCGCGACTCTGAGAACCCGACTACTGGGAATCGAAACAACACAAGAACTCACCCAAATTAGGGAAAAACGAGTTTTAAAACTTAAGAGATTATGTAAATGGCTCAAAATTTTTTAAAATGTCGAAAATATAACCTCCTCCAGACTTTGTAGATAGGGCGCAAAACAGGCCTACTCTGGCTTAAGTGTATATTAGAGTGACAAAAAAAAACACACATTTATTTTTTGGAACCACCTAATTTTTTTTTTATTTGATCCAAAAACCTTATATGTAAAATTGTATGTCGATCGATTAACGTTAACCGATGCCAACCTAGCGATCTTTGTTTCCATAGTAATTTGTATGGGGCCAAAGGTGAATTTTCTGAAAATTATCTAAAGGACGTAATTACAGACCAATCGATGAAAAAATTAGCAGAGAAAGCCACAAGGTCTACTTTTAGAACTAGAAGAAGAACCTCAAGGTCTTCTTATAAAGGACCACAAAGTCCTCCAGGTCTTCTTAGAGAAGACAACAGGGTTTTCTTAAAGAAGACTACAAGGTATTCTTAAAGTAGACTATAATGTATTTTTAAAGAATACTACAGGGTCTTCTCGAAGTAGACTTCAAGTTATTCTTCTTAGATAAGTCTGGTGGCCTTATTATAATGTACCACAAGGTCTTATTATAGAATGCTAAAGGTCTTTTTATAGAACACATCAATGTCTTCTCATGAAGATCTCCTCTTGTTCTAGAAGATCTCCAGGTTTTCTTCTAGAAATCCACAAGGTCTTGCTATAGACCACATGATTTTCTTATACAAGACCACAGTCTTCTTAAAGACAAACTTTTCACCTAATTCCATAATAATTTCTTTAAATAATTTTTGGGTATAATTTTATCTGGGAAATTTTGTGGTAAGTAAGCAACAAAACTCTCTGTATATTCATCTCACTTCGGGTTTCTATCTCTTCCAACATTAAACTTTAAAGTTCATTTTGTTTGCTATTGAAAACAAAAATATAATTGTTTGCATTTATATCACCTTTTTTATAGTTTAGCGCCGCATGTGGGGCTGCATAATTTAGTTTTAATATTTTTCACACAACTTTAAGACCGTTTGTGTTTTTATGGTAGAGCATTGTCGCCGGCATTTGTGTTCTCATTTAGCACTTAAATGTGCAATAGCTGTCTGTCAAAAAATACTATTATTATTCCCATTAGTTTTTGTTATTGACACAATTAATATTGCTGCAGTAACCAGTGTATTGGTGGGCATAGTAAACAACAACAAAAAAAATAGCTACAACACGCGCTGCACTAAATTTTGAATTTTTTCATGTTTATTCTATAGCATGAAAATGCATAGCAATCAATGTACACCAAAGGCATTTGAAAAAGTATACGCCAGTATATGGAAAATATTTGTGTTTTCATAATTTTTCTTTTCATTTTGTGTTGTTTTTATTTGCACATTTTTGTTGGTAACACATATAAATTTTTTAGCGCCATTTTATTGTTGCATGAATGTGCATTATCTCACAGAATACGACTGCATGTAAAGCTGTTAACGCCGCCACCTCTACCACCATGAGCTGCTATTGCGGAAAGTGAATGCCTAGAGTTGCCAGACGGTAATAAAAATTGTTGGAACATTCATAAACACAGATATTTAAATGTCATTATCGTCACTTAAACGCGTGAATGTCAAGAGTAATAGCAGCAGCGCACAAGCTTATGCTACTAAGATCATGGTCAAGTGGCTAAAGAGCAACAGGAAATTTTTAATGAAATGATCAGTGTGAATGATGAAAACGACTTTTAATAGCTAGGTAGGGATTGTATTGGGGAATATTAGGGAATAATACTCAATTGAACTATGTAAAAGAAGCTGTATATGGTTGAAAATACTCAGGAAATGTAGTTAACATTAGGTTGCCGATGTCTTAACGTTCTAGGCCACTGCCAATCTATCAAACTTCCGAACTGTAAGGCATTACAATTCATGAAGGAAAACCACCTTCGATTGTATATACGTGTGAATTGAAGAATGATTCTAGGAAGACCAGAGACACTACCCTGTAGGAAATGTCAATAGTGACTTACTACTGACATTGTCAACAGTACTACTGACAAACTGTAGACAACTCATGTAATTTCCTATAGACATTTTGTATGAACGTGTCTTTCGAAATTCAGTAGTGACATTGGAACTAGTATGTCAGTAGTAAGTCAGTAGTTGCTGAGGGACCCTGTGTTGACATTGGAGGTAGTAAGTCAGTATAGACATTGGATGTAGTGAGTCAGTAGAGATATTGGAGGAAGTGAGTCAATAGTTCCAGATTTTCACTACTAATTTTGTTGGCCTATTTGGAACTTTTCATAGATTAAATAGCTATATAGTACGTTTACGAGGGCGGTTCGGAAACTTCTTAGCCTATCAATAAAAGAGAATAGTTAGTTTTTCAAAAATATTTTTATTTTTCAATATAATCTCCTGAAACTTCAATACACTTAGTCTAACGCTTTTCTAGCAATTCTATCCCTTGATTAAAATAGTTTTCCTCAAGGTCTTCAAAATAGTGGTTTACAACTGTAATTGCATCTTCATTTGAGGTAAAACGCTTGCCAGCAAGATTTTTTTTAAGATTTGGGAACAAGTAGAAGTCACTGGGAGCTAAATCAGGAGAATAAGGTGGGTGGTCAAGCAACTCGTACTTTAATTCGTTGATTTTAGCCATTGTTAAAACACTCTTGTGCGCTGGTGCGTTGTCTTGATGAAAAATTATTTTTTTTTTTGTTGTAAGCCAGGACGTTTTTCTCGAATTTGTACATTTAATTGATCCAAAAGGTTGCAATAGTACACTGAATTTATTGTTTTACACTTTTGCAGATAGTCAATCAATAAAATACCTTTGAAGTCCCAAAAAACCGTTGCCATAACCTTATCAGCCGATTGAATTGTTTTTGCCTTCTTTGGGGCACTTCCTCCATCTTCAGTCCATTGTTTGGTTTGTTCTTTTGTCTCTGGAGTATAGTGGTGGATCCATGTCTCATCAACAGGTATGAAACGACGCTTAAAATCCATTTTATTTCGCTTAAAACGATCCAAACAAGCTTGAGAAATGCTCATTCTTATGCGTTTTTGATCGACTGTTAACAAATGCGTCACCCATCTTGCAGGAAGCTTTTTCATCTGTAGTTCTTCATGCAAAATTAAATGGACTCCATCATTTGAGATTCCCATGATATTAGCAATTTCACGCACTTTTATTCGTCGATCATTTAATACCATATCATGCACTTTGGCTACAATTTCTGTTGTTGTTGCTGTTTTTGGACGTCCACTACATGGTTCATCTTCAATGCTTGTACGACCACGTTTAAATTCAGCAACCCAATTTTTTACTGTTGCATATGAAGGAGCACTTTCACCTAACACATTCACCATATCATTATGAATTTCTTGTCCCGATAAACCTTTATTATGTAAATATTTAATGATTTTTCCATTGTAAAAAAATTGCGGATGCGTCTTTTTTGAACACCTGTTTCTATATGAAGGAGTTGCCGGATCGAAACAAAATTTAACAAGTGTTCATAACAGAGATGGAAGTTTCCAAAACACTTAACTTTTTTCTGTTTATACCGCGCTTTTTGTGCTAGGCTAAGAAGTTTCCGAACTGCCCTCGTAATAAGGCAATGAACTTACACTTTTTTAAATAATATATTTTATTAACGAAAAAACATATAATATTAAAAATGCTAAAAAAAGTAAAAATTGCGTTCTACAGTCTTTTTATCTTTATAAATGTCTAAGCCAAAGATTCAACATAAGCAAAAAATTAGTGACTAAAGCCAAAGTGTTCTAGGCTGGCTAAACATTTTAACAATTAAATAATAAACGTTTCAATTATATTTTCTTGGCCATAAGACTTGGTGCGACTTGTCTGCATAAAATATTTGTTCTTCTGTTGCACTTAACGTTTTATCATGCGATTCGCTGAATGTTGATATAACATCTAGGAATTGAAAATAATAAGCATAAATAAACAACATTTCCTTAAATTTGCTTACCTATTACAGCTGTATAAACATTGGAAAAATCTCACAATCGATTTTTGCCAAATAATCCTTCAAAATTGTAACTTATTATGTCGTGTCCAGCGAGACGGGATAATATATTCGTCAGGCTCCACAATCTTCCCTAAAGGGTCCACAAAATGTCTAATTGTCGAAGTTTCACCACAAATGTTGTCAGCCGCCTCAGGATTCGTATTTTGATAAATAATTGCCTATTTTTCACATGTCTTTTATATATTCTTTTGCTCATACTTGTTATTAAAATTATATACCTTAAGTTTATTCACTCTTTAAATTCACAATATTTAATTGATTTTTCACAAAAACACTTTTTTCACTAACCGCAAAAATTATTTTACGCAAATGAAAAAAATCTAAGAAGATGCCTCGTTGGGCTATCAGCTGTCAATATAAACAATGCTTCTTCTTATTAAGGTAAAAGTATCAATTGTTGACAACATGTTGACAAAGTGTTTTCTTTGTCAGCATAATAGTAGACAAAGTGGTGACATGTCGTCACATGACCCCATGCTCCCTACAGGGTAGATTGACTTGATAGTAAAAAGGCTTCAAAAATACTTCACAATTGCAAATTTGCAATAAGTTTAGTTAATATACAAGTTTTCAAACTCAGCCTTTGTCTAGCTCATCTCATATGCCTGATGAGCTGAATTAACCACTAGCGAAACGATCGTAGCATATCGGTTGGATGTGTGTGGACTTCGCTAGATATCATTTTTTCAATACAAACTCCTTAGGTCATGATAACTCAATTAATTCAATTAAATAAAATTAGGTTGAGAGGTTTAACCCACTTAGCGCCGAGATTTTTTTGCGAGAAAACTTAAAATTTTTTATGAAAATTATATTTTTGAGACTTTTTAAGCGTTTTTTAATAAATAACTTTTTTCTATATAGTTTCCTGCAATCGGACCTTCTTTTAAAAGTGACAAAACATTTGGAGAGTAATATAGGTGTATCCTTATATGCCAATCCCTTGGTTTTTGATTGAGAAAATACTCTTACTATATTCCTAACAAATCCCTGACTTTATACGATTCTAACATGTACGATTAAATTTTTATCGCATATTTAAATATTTCATCAAAAGTCGAAAATTACAAAAAAATTTTGAACAGCTTGGGTTATAGACCAATTTCGTGGAAATGCATAGGTCAAATGACGTTTTGAAAGCTTGAAATGACAGATAACAGACAATACTATAACAAAATGCAAAAACCCCGACAAAATTTTTCGAGAAAAAAAAACAGAGCTTTAAGCCAACTTTTGCAACCATTCTTAGTGGCTTTTAAATGACCAGTGGCTTTATCTGGGTTAATCACAATTGATAAATGTGATGTGGCCTTGCTAGAACCCGAACTCAGGCAATCTCAGGGCATTTTACTATGGATTTTGCCGTAGACAATAGATATTATTTTTGTAGGTAATTACAGCACCGTTTATAATTAATACATATATCATATACAATATTTAATTGAAAGTGAAATTATAATTGTAAGAAATAATTCGTTTAAAAATAACTAATTATAACACATTAGAGAACACGCGGATTGGAATTTATTATCAAAACAATTAGAACGAAAACATTTATAAAACGTAAACTTACTAGCTTCAAGTTTTTTATTGTGGTTTTCAATTAGACTGAATTATTACCCACCACAATAGTATGGATAGTATATTAAGTTCGGGTTTTCTATTGCAACACTTTGAAATAATCAATTGCGTCCATATAAAGCAGGGATACTCTTCTTTGCAAGGGTAGTATATCAGCGATAGGCACCATATGTTTCTATTGCATACTTTAAGGGGCGCAATTGTGTGAGTGCATGATTTTTCAATTAGTTTAATTGTGTTTGTGGATAGAGATACGTTCACTGAGAGCAAGTGTGCTCTCTCTTACCTAACGCTGTAGTATACTCAGCGATCCCACTGAGTTTGCATTTGCTTTTTCTCCCTCACGTACACTGCGAGTGAACAAAAACAAACAAAAACTTCATTTGTTTGCAGCTTTTTTCCTCCGTCGCTGTACGGAGGACAAAACCGCCTCTCTAAAATTTGTCCCAAACATATTTAGCAGCAAACATATATATTTTTGCAACAGTCCAAAACATAACATATGTTTGGGCCCTGCAAACAAATATATGTTTGGGTGCAAACAAATATATGTATGTTTAGGTGCAAAAAAATCGGAGGGTGGAAGTTCGCAGCAGGGTGGTTCGGAGGGTGGAAATTCGGAGCAGGGTGGTTTGGAGCAGAGTTGTTCGGAAGGTAGAAGTTCAGAGCGGGGTGGATCGGAGGGTTGAAGTTCGGAGCAGGGTGGTCCGGAGGGTGAAAGTTCGTAGTAGGGTGAATCGGTGGGTGGAAGTTTGGAGCAGAGTTGTTCGGAAGATAGAAGTTTGGAGCGGGCTGAATCGTGGGTGGAAGTTTGGAGCAGAGTTGTTCGGAAGATAGAAGTTTGGAGCGGGGTGGTTAGGAGGGTGGAAGTTCGGAGCGGGGTGGTGCGGAGGGTGGGAGTTCGGAGCGGGTTGGTTAGGAGGGTGGAAGTTCGGAGCGGGGTGGCTCGGAGGGTGGAAGTTTGATGCGGGGTGGATCGGAGGGTGCAAGTTTGATGCGGGGTGGTTCGGTGCAAAGGGTAGAAGTTCGGAGCGGTGTGGATCGGAGGGTGGAAGTTCGGAGCGGGGTGGTTCGGAGGGTTTAAGTTCGGAGCGGGGTGGATCGGAGGGTGGAAGTTCGATGCGGGGTGGTTCGGAGGGTGGAAGTTCGGAGCAGAGTGGTTCGGAATGTGGCCGTTCGGGGCGGGGTGGTTCGGAGGGTGGAAGTTCCGAGCGGGATGGTTCGGAGGGTGCAAGTCCGCAGCAGGGTGGTTCAGAGGGTGGTAGTTCGGAAGAATTAATTCAATCGTTCGTCTCAGTTTTGCTAAAATAGCGTTTTTTAGTAAATCAGACATAGGGGAGGTACCCCGCCACTCTAAAATTCATGTATAGCCTATTTTCACCAGGGGTCCTCCCTGTACTTGCTCTAAAATTTTCAGGAAAATCGGTTCAGTATTTGGATATGTAACATATTTAAAAAATGGCCGTACTTAAATAGGTTTTTATAAAAGTAGGGCATGGGGGAGATACCCCACCCCCTCCGAAATTCAAAAAAATATATAGCCCATTTTCACCATGGGTGTTTCCTGTACATTCCCTGAAATGTTTCTATACGGAACATATAAATATACAAACAAACATACTACGTACACACATTGTCTTTTATATATTAGATATTTCATATTTTATGTTTTATATTTTGTACTTTATAGTTTACATACAAACATATGTTCCCATAACATCCCGGGAGACTTCTCTCATATCAATGAGTGCACGCCGATTCATATTGGCTCCGAACGGCGTGTCATACGACACCACTTGTAGAGAAGTTTTTCATGGCTGGAATACTCAGGAAATGTCGCCAACATTACTGAGGGGGAATTTTGCCACCGTTGAAAATTTATTGATGTTGCTTGGCCTGGGATTCGAACCGCAGACCTTCTGAGTGCAAGGCGGACGTGCTAACCATTGCACCACGGTGGCCCCACTTTATAGTTTATAATTTTATATGTTATACTTTATGTTTTGTATGTTATATTTTATATTTCATATTTTCTATTTTATATTTTGTATTTTATATTTTATGTTTTATATTTCACTAGCAAAATGCCCGCTACTTCGTAAGCGGAAAAGGAATAATATACAAATAAACAATATTTAATATGGAGAAAACATTTGTTCGAATTTCAAAAAAAGACCTCTACACTTCAACAGCGGCCTACATTTTAAATTCCATTCCATGTTTTATTAGAACCGTATGGGTATTTTGAAAATGTTATCCACATTTTCCAACCGAATTTTGGAATTTGTGATATCAAAATGTAGAAAACCATTATTCAGAAGATGTTATCCTATATAACAGTTAATTTTGGAGACATTTTATTTTATGCCTTTTTTCTCAGGATGTAAAAACCTTCTTGTAAAACATTAGCCGCATAGATCTACCTTTTCAAATGAACTTACTATAACGTTTAGAATAGACAAAAAAGACAAAAACAATTTTTTTGAAAAGGTACGTTCGATTTTTTGATTTCAGTACATTATTTAGAATCCGAATTCGTGTTAACCTAGAAGCAATAGTACATTATTTAGTACAATTTTTAAAATCCAGTACCTTAGCTCAAATGTTGCAGTTTTAGTTCTACTTGTTCACCCAATGTCAATGGTATTACATGTAGAAACCTTTCATACATTTAAAGGCGGATTTAAATAAACATTCTGATCCAATCTCAACAGTTACCCTCATAACATTATTGATTCACCCAATATCAGTGCTTCAATATTTAGTATTATGTAATACTTCTCGTACACTTATTGTACGACCACTTCTAACAATGAACCTGACAATTCAATAATATTCTTTAGCCCAATACCAAATTTATTGCAATTTTGTATTTTTCACGCACTAATGATATAATTCCATCTTCATTGCTACACCCAACGTCAAATTTAATAGCATTTAGTAAATTTCGTATTTCTCAATAAATCATCCAGCCCTCAGCCTAATTTTAGAATTTGTATGCACACCAACACCAACACAATCCCTCATACAACAATTCGAAATTCCACCTATATCCCATCATGCAACACCAAACTGGTACCAAATTTAGTACTTATAGTATATATAAGTTTAAAAAACTACTCCCTTTTATCCAAAACTATATCTTAACTGCGATTTAGTATTTTTCGTATACATTAGTACGAATTTCCAAAACTTCCTCTCTATCTCCACTCTAAACGTCAACTGCTATACTAATACCGAATTTCACAATTTCAGCTCTACTCCTTTACACAATAACAATTTGAACCAAATTCTGTGCCATTTAGTAATTTTCATACACTTATTGTACGTATATCCACAACCACATCCATATCTCAACCCTACACACCAAAAGCGGCTATAATACCAAATTTCCGAATTCCACCTCTATTCATAATACCATTAATACTTTTCATACGAAAGCACGAATTTCAATAAATATCCCCAACAGTAATTGCGAATTTCAGGATTCCACCTCTATCCGTCCACCCAAATCTAAATTGTACCAAATTTAGTACCATTTATTACTTTTCGCACCCATAAGTACGAATTTCCAAAACTTCCTCAATCACAAACTCCAACAGTAACCTTAATTCGAAATTTCAGGATTCCAGCTCTATTCGTTCACCCAAATATAAATTGTACCAAATTTAGTACCATTTAGTACTTTCCGTACCCTTAAGTACGAATTTCCAAAACTACATCAATCCTACACTCCATAAGTAATCTTAATTACAAATTTCAAAAGTCCAGCTCTATCTATTCATCCAAATCCGAAATGTACCAAACTTAGTACCATTTAGTACTTTCCGTACCCATAAGTACGAATTTCCGAAACTACCTCAATCCTACACTCCATAAGTAATCTTAATTCCAAATTTCGGGATTACAGCTCTATCCGTCCAGCTTAATTTAAATTGTACCAAATTTAGTACTTTCCGTACCCATAAGTACGAATTTCCAAGACTAAGTTAATCCTACAGTCCAACAGTAATCTTAATTCCAAATTTCAGGATTCCAGCTCTATCCGTTCACCCAAATCCAATTTGTACCAAATTTAGTACCGTTTACTACTTTTCGTACCCATAAGTAATAATTTCCAAAACTACCTCAATCATTCACTCCATCTGTAATCTTAATTCCAAATTTCAGGTTTCCATGTCTATCTAAATCCAAATTGTACCAAATTTGGTACCATTTAGTACTTTTCGTACGCATAAGTATGTATTTCCAAAACTACGCCCATATCTCAATCGTACACTTCAACGGTAATCTAAATTCCAAATTTCTGGTTTTCAGCTCTATCCGTTCACCCAAATCTAAATTGTACCAAATTTAGTACCATTTAGTACTACTCGTAAACATTAATACGAACTTCCAAAATCATTTCCTTATATCAACACCACTTCCCAACCTTGATTCCCATACCAAATATGAAGATTGTAGCTATATCCGATCAAAATATACAATTGGTACAAATTTAGTAACTTTTCGTACACTTATAGGTCGAATTTTCAAAAGCCCTTTGGTACATCTTTCTAACTCTCCATCAGTTACCCTCATTCCAAATTTCAGAATTCTAGCTCTTCCCGTTTGTCTAATACAAAGGGTACCATATTTAGTACCTTTTAGTACTTTTCGTACCCTTCTAGGTCGAATTTCCAAAAACCCAGCCTTATCTCATCCCTACACATCGACAGCAACCCACAGTCAAAATTTCAGCTTTCTAGCTTCAGCGGTTTCGTCTGGGCGATGATATGTCAGTCACTCACTCAGTCACTCACTAAGCTCTTTTATATATATAGATACTTTGCATTTAATTTTGTTACATTTTACATTTAATATTTTTATTTTATGTTTCATTTTTATATTTTATCTTTTATATATTTATTTTACATTTTGTATATTATATTTTATAGTTTACATTTCATATTGATATACATATTATGTTTAATATTTTATATACTTTCAGAACTTTTCCACAAATTGGTTGATGCGACGAGTTCAATGTATTGCTCCTTAGAGTTTTAGTAGGACCGTTCATTAAATTGGCGTGTCTTAAGACACCAATTGTAGAGACGCTTTACATGATTGAGGTACTCACGAAATGTCGCCATCATGTTGCAGAGGGATATTGGAAAATGTGATGTTGTCTGGCCTGGGAATTTGGTGATTCTTATTTGCCAAGGCAAAAAAAAAAAAAAAAAAAAAAAATATATAGTATGGTCTAGGATTGGATTGTTTCTATGGTGGACATTCGAGTGGGGCGATTTGAACACCATCACGGGCGCCTGGAGTTTCTGATTCTTGGGATTGTACTGAGCAAAAAAGTCAACTAGACCATATGTCTACGGTGAAAATCGATCCCCCGGATTTTGACTTGAAGTTTTTTTTTCAAGAATTTTTGGATATTTTGGCATATAACAACCAAACCACTGAGATTTTCGATCCAACACAAAGCTAACAATTGTAGCCAAGACAATAATAAAGAACTCTCTAGTACCTCGCAAAAGCATTGGAACTCTCCTTCATGTAGTTATGGCCTCGAGAAGGTGCACATTTTTCGGAAAATATTGATAAACGACACTGTGCTACAAAATGGAACTCAAAGTCAGTGGGTAGAAAATTTCTTTTGGAGATGAAAGCCCTTTGTGAGTGTACTGAGAACCCAAAAGGAAATTTTCACCATAGGTCAAGTTTCCGAGATATTGCGTGATTAATGGTTTAATTTTGGCCCCTTAATTTGTGATCAAATAGCTTTATATCTCTCTAAAGCGTTATTGTAGCTTCATTTTGACATTACATGTCTGCAGTCAAATCGAATGGTGAATCTTTTTGTAGAATATTTCATCCCTCTAACTCAATTCCTTTCATGTTCTTTTCGTCCTTAATTTTTGAACCGTAGTAAAAGTACCACGAGGCGAGATTTTACAGCATCCAAATATTCTACAAAAATGTTGTACAACAAAATTGTAATCAGCTACTTGCTGTCATTTGATTGACCATTTGATTAGCTTTCTAATGATATACATATTCGGTTAATCGGTTACTTAAAACCGGTTCCAAAATCGGTTTTAATATCAGAATATCCGGTTCAAAAATTTAGATAACCGGATCTGTCCTCCAATAAAATTTGTTATTAACGTGTTCGTCATTACAAGAGCTACTTATGGTAAGTATTTCAGAAGCACCACAGACCAATAACGAATATACATAAAAACAAAACATAGTTTTCTGAACAAAAACCGGTAAAATGTCAAAAAGTACCATGAAAATGGGGAAATATCGATTGGTCATCAATGAGAACCGTACCTAAAATCTTCTGAACAACATTTTTGTAGAATATTTGGATGCTGTAAAATCTCGCCTTGTGGTACTTTTACTACGGTTGAAAAATTAAGGACGAAAAGGACATGAAAGGAATTGAGTTAGAGGGATGAAATATTCTTCAAAAAGATTCACTATTCGATTTGACTGAAGACATGTAATGTCAAAATGAAGCTACAATAACCCTTTAGAGAGATATAAAGCTATTTGATCACAAATTAAGGGGCCAAAATTAAACCATTAATCACGCAATACCTCGGAAATTTGACCTATAATGAAAATTTCCTTTTGGGTTCTCAGTACACTCACCAAGGGCTTTCATCTCCAAAAGAAATTTTCAACCCATTGACTTTGAGTTCCATTTTGTAGCACAGTGTCGTTTATCAATATTTTCCGAAAAAATGTGCACCTTCTCGAGGCCGTAACTACCTGAAGGAGAGTTCCAATGCTTTTGTGATGTACTAGAGAGTTCTTTATTATTGTCTTGGCTACAATTGTTATATTTGTGTTGGATCGAAAATCTCAGTGGTTTGGTTATTATATGCCAAAATATCCAAAAATCCTTGAAAAAAAACTTCAAGTCAAAATCCGGGGGCTCGATTTTCACCGTAGACATATGGTCTAGTTGACTTTTTTGCTCAGTACAATCCCAAAAATCAGAATCTCCAGGCGCCCGATAACACTTTTTTCCTTCCATACAAATCGCCCCGGCCTAGTGGACATGCATCAGGGTTGCTCCCAATTTAAAAAGGTTATGAAGTCAATTTTGCTTCCTTCATACAATATCTTTAGAAAACACAAACACAATTGTTTTATATTTTCCCGCCAGAATGTCAAGGCCACATTTTACATACACACTTGTGGAGTTTAGCATGTGCTGTTGTTTTCAGTCACGATGTGGAAATTTGCATTGAAACTGAGACACATGCCGTTTTCCAAATGTAAATATAGAGTAACAAAAACGAAAACGTGTAAAAAACGACTGTGAAAATATTCAGTTTATGGTGATTTGATTTTTATTGCCATTTACATTACAGTGTAAAATGGAAATGCCATTTCATTCGTGGGCGAAATAAGTGAACTAGGATACAACTGCTGGTGGTGGGTTGAAGAGGTTACACATTTTAATGCATTTGTGGCAGAACAGACCAACATTTATGCTATAAACATTGCAATAGCAAGAGATGTAATTCGACAGACTTTCGGGGAGGTCCAATTAACGAAATTTTATTTTTAAGTTTTTGCCTTTTAAGGTGTAAGATATTCAAAAATATGTCTACCATTTGACCCTATAATGCGTTCCGATCGCCACCCCAACATATCCGAATTTCAAAGAAAATTAACAGTTCCGTTACTTTACGTGCATGAACCTTCAAGTTTTACCACGCTTTACTCGAAAAGTGTTCCTTTACATGATGTAAGCATACAATTGATATGAGAGCAGTTCACAACTTTTACTACTTTTGACACTTTTACCATTTTTAAAAGTAAAGGAACAGACCAAACGTTTACTATACATTCATCTTAACCCTGTTTACCTGTAATGCATCCACAACAATTCACAAGTGCAGCGATCTGTTTAATTTTAAGTAGAGCGCCAGCTAATTATTTCCTTGTCAATAGCTGCCGCTGGTGGACAAGTATAGAAATGCAATGTGTATATGCATGTAAGACCTGCTATAGTTTAGCTAGACAGCTGCGTCAGACATTATAGCACGTGGCTTTTATGATTGCCAGCAACAGCAACAGCAAAGTCAGACAACACAGTTGTAAATAAATAGTAAAAACAGAAAGCAAAACAAAACGACAAAATAAAAACAAAAACTTAACAGAAATCAAAATGAAATAGGAACTGCTCGAAAAACAGAAATAAAAATAGACATACAAAACAAAAAGCGTGGTGGTGGTAATGCAATGCAAACAAAATGGCATGGCGCGTTAAACATTTCACGATCAATATTTTCGCCGTTGTTGTCGTCGTAGAGCAGCAACTAGAACATTTAGAATCGAAAGAGAAACGCAAAGGAGTAAGAAAAATGCGCGCGTGTTTGCAACATTGTTGCATTGTTGCCAACCATCACAACCATTAACAATAGTACAATAGTGCTTATTACAATGACTAAATCTATTACAAAGATATTGTAAGCGTTGAAGCTAGTAAGTGTCTCTAATAAGCATCAAAATATTAAGATAATGAGCTATAAACGGTGATGATAATGGCACTTCAACAGACAGAGAAAAGATAAATACATAGTCGGTGGATGATTTTAAAAAGAGATTTCTCCTGTTAGTGGTGTGATAGATTATGAGGAACAATACCGACCGGCCTTATTATGGTAATTACTGGTCTGTTCCAACTTGACTTATTGAGCAACTCTTAGCCCTGCCGACTCTTAAATATCCTCAACCTATGGTTGTAAAAACGAAAAACAAGTAAAAAGTCGTTAAGTCCAACCGGGCCGAACTATTAGGAAAAATTTGTTTTTATACTCTCAGCATTTATGCTAACGAGGGTCATACGGACAAAATGTGCCTCATCGAAATAATGGTTTTAGAACCCAAGTATGTTTGGACGAAATGTGTTTCAGACAATTTGGAGTCGATTGAGCAATGTCCGTCCGTCTGTCTGGCTGGTGCGCACGATAACTCTCGAACGGATCAACCGATTCGGTCCATATTTTGGCTTTCGTAATATTTTGTATAAACATAGTTTAAGTTCGAAGATGGCTTATATCGGTCCACTCCTTCCGGTACCTCCCCCACAAAAGTTCGAAAATTTTCGGAAAATTTGTGCACACGATAACTCTTGAAGGGAGTAACCAATTTGGGCCATACTTTACACATTGTAAAATTTCTACCAGACTTAGATGAGGTTCCAATATGAACTCAATCGGTCCAAACCTTCGGGTACCTCCCACACAATATTTCAAATAAGTTCAGTTTAGGACCTGCGCTCGAATCGCTTTGATTTTTGTTTTAGCAACTTGTGTTCAATGCCCCCCAACCCATAAGACGGTACAAGTTCCATCAGGGGCAAGTCCATACTTCCTGAGAAAATAGCCTGAAAGTTGCACAAAACCCCTATGACATCGTGTGAGGTGGTTGGAGCGCAAGATACCTCTCGAACGGATTCCCCGATTGGGTCCAAAATTTTACCTTCGTAATATTTTGTCCAAACATAGTTTAAGTTCGAAGATAAGCCATATCGGTCCAATCCTTCAGGTACCTCCCATAAAAAATTTCAAAAATATTCGGAAAAATTGTTCGCAGGGTAACTTTTGAAGGGAGTTGGTCCAAACTTTACACTTCCTGATATATCTACCAGATATAGATCAGGTTCACATATGGACTATATTTGTCCACTTCATCCAGTACGTCCCAAACAAAATTTCGGATAAGTTCACTTTAAGATCTGCTATCGTACCACTTTGATTTTTGTTGAAGCAACTTGCATTCGCTGCCTCAATTACGATGGTAAAAGTTTTTTCAGGGGTAAGTCCATACTTCTTGATAAAACAGCCCGAAGGGTGTAAAATACCCCTATGGCACCACCATGGTCTATGTCGGACCATTCCTTTTAATACCTCCTCTTTAATCCTAATCAACATTTTTGTCGGTTCATGCGCCCAAAATTTAGAAACTCAATAAAAATATAAGTTTTTGTTTTTGGAAAAAAAGTGTTCAAATTAACACAGGCTGAGGGTATACCTCTGTCGGCAAAGCCGACTGATACTTTTTTACTTGTTCTTTCCTGTCCTCGATATTAGGTGTATATATTTTATGACCACGGACATCCAAAATATCTCCAATCGGGCACCATCTTCATACGGGGCCTATTAAATTTGTAGCCAAAATCCTCCAAAATAATACTAATACTAATACTAATACTAATACTAATACTAATACTAATACTAATACTAATACTAATACTAATACTAATACTAATACTAATACTAATACTAATACTAATACTAATACTAATACTAATACTAATACTAATACTAATACTAATACTAATACTAATACTAATACTAATACTAATACTAATACTAATACTAATACTAATACTAATACTAATACTAATACTAATACTAATACTAATACTAATACTAATACTAATACTAATACTAATACTAATACTAATACTAATACTAATACTAATACTAATACTAATACTAATACTAATACTAATACTAATACTAATACTAATACTAATACTAATACTAATACTAATACTAATACTAATACTAATACTAATACTAATACTAATACTAATACTAATACTAATACTAATACTAATACTAATACTAATACTAATACTAATACTAATACTAATACTAATACTAATACTAATACTAATACTAATACTAATACTAATACTAATACTAATACTAATACTAATACTAATACTAATACTAATACTAATACTAATACTAATACTAATACTAATACTAATACTAATACTAATACTAATACTAATACTAATACTAATACTAATACTAATACTAATACTAATACTAATACTAATACTAATACTAATACTAATACTAATACTAATACTAATACTAATACTAATACTAATACTAATACTAATACTAATACTAATACTAATACTAATACTAATACTAATACTAATACTAATACTAATACTAATACTAATACTAATACTAATACTAATACTAATACTAATACTAATACTAATACTAATACTAATACTAATACTAATACTAATACTAATACTAATACTAATACTAATACTAATACTAATACTAATACTAATACTAATACTAATACTAATACTAATACTAATACTAATACTAATACTAATACTAATACTAATACTAATACTAATACTAATACTAATACTAATACTAATACTAATACTAATACTAATACTAATACTAATACTAATACTAATACTAATACTAATACTAATACTAATACTAATACTAATACTAATACTAATACTAATACTAATACTAATACTAATACTAATACTAATACTAATACTAATACTAATACTAATACTAATACTAATACTAATACTAATACTAATACTAATACTAATACTAATACTAATACTAATACTAATACTAATACTAATACTAATACTAATACTAATAATAATATTAAGATGTTCAGAGGTGCCCACCAGCCATTTTACTACGCCACTATATTAGGAAGCAAGGATTGGCCACGCAGGTCTTAAATAATCCCGTACCAACGGAACCAGTTATCCTGAGCAAGGATTGGCCACGCAGGTCTTAAATAATCCCGTACCAACGGAACCAGTTATCCTGAGCAAACATCTCCAACAGATGTCGCTGGCTTGGCATGTGTAGCCGCAGGTTCTGCTACAAGCAAACAACCTAAAGGAAAAAGAGGAGGAGAGATTAAACTAGACCCAACCATCAGAGGCAAGGAGCGACCATGGGTTTGACAGCAAAATAAACCCAACTGTGTTGGAAAAATCATAATAAAGAGGATGTCGCCAAGATGGTATATGAAGTAAGCGAGAATATCACAAAACTAAAAAAAAAGAAAAAGGTGCAGTGGTCAGGAGCTCAAAGACGAAAGTTTAAGAAGAACCAGGGGCGACTAAATAAATAACATCGAGATTCTACGAAGGATATCAATAATAATTCTTCCATCTCTTCAGAAGCGACTAAGAGGATAAGAACACCGCTAAACTTTTCAAACTCTTCCACCTTCAAGGGTACCGAGCAAACCTCATCAAGACCCACGCAGAGGATACTGGCTAGAGGATCCTTTGGGAAAGGGCAACAAAGTCAGCTCGGTCATGAGGAGGGTGAGTCCGACCACAGAATATTCTGGAAATACTGGATTCTCCGAAAAGGAATCCAGCACCCTCCACAGGAGCCGAGCTGCCAAAGAGCCTCATCCCTCTAAGCTGTGTTATGCGGTCATCGACACCAGTAGAGGTTCTGGTAGTCTACACATAGATCAGCAGGAAGCTTTCGAGAAAACGGTTAACGGCAAATTGACATCCTGCAAGGGTGTGGACCAATAAAAATAATCAGAAGTGAGCGTAAAGGGACGTCCTAATGTAACAATTGGGCTCTCACGCAAACCCTGCAGCTCTCGGGGAGGTAGTCAGTGACAAGTGAGGAAGGACGAAATCTCTCGCCCGGCCGAGTGAAGAAATGGGAAGTCTTCCACAGGGGGAGAAAGAGGATGATACTCTTATGGTAGAACTTGACGATCTCTCGCTGGCCAGTCTGATAAAGACAATTCAATCACAAAGCAGCTATGGTGTGCCACTACAAATGTTTGTGCATGATTTGATAAACAGCCTTGTGCAATGGTAAAACTGTGATTAGGGAAACTGATGGCTAGAGTTTCCCTTCCACCTGACGTGTCTCTCGTCACTGACTGAGAAGAGTGAAATCCCCTTTGTAAAGTTTTAACAGATCCCCCACATTTGCAATGCACGTCGACTCTTTCCTAATTTAATTCAAGGAATGCCAAACAAACGTATGGCTTGGAACAACTTCGACTTCTTTGGGTTGTAGAAGGCGGGCTTATAGTCATTGGGTCTTCTCTAGGAGTGAAGGTTTTTTTCAATAGCACATTTGTCATGTTTAGAACCGCATTTAATGACCCGATTATTCCATTGGCCGTGGGATATAACCTTTAACACAATAGGCCAGACAACACTTATGCAGTAGGCACAGTTAAGGTAGAAACACATGAAATAAGCCGCTTTTTCATGCTCAGTTTCATGTAAAAGACTAAAGGCCAAGTACTACCTAATTCGAATGAATTAGACAGCATTTGAATTAGGTAGTACTTGGCCTTTAATCTTTTACATGAAACTGAGCGTGAAAAAAGCGGCGTATTTCATTCTGTTCACACCTTTAGTTGTTGTGCATAGCAAACTGAGGTTCCAGTCGTTGGTTAGGGATTCCTCCAGAAAAATGTTACTTCTCAAGTGGAAGCAAGACTTAACGCTCCCGGAAATGGTTCTCGAGACTTCGGACATTCTCAATAATAAAAGATTTCCCTCTATACAGGTGTTTTCTTCAATTTCTAGTTCCTTTAGAAATTCCCCCAAATATTCGGAATCGAAATGCATTACGTTAAAGTTTAAATAGAAGTAAATATTTTAAATATCCTCATTATGCAATTGGTATTGTCGGTTGCCTATTATTGTTATCATTCGAACGTTGTACTCTCAAGTAAATATTGAATTAATGCAAATAAAAGGTAAATATTCAACACGGAATAATGACGAAGCGTATTATTGTTATTATTGTAGAATAAATACAGATAAATACAGTCATGAGATCGTTGGCAACATTTAACACTTCAATGTTAATATTCTCGAGAATTCATTTAAATCACTCGAAATGGCAAAACAATGTAAGAAGGCTAGGGCTAGTCTTATAGAAAGGAGGATAAATGTGATTTACAAGTGTTTTACTTACTGTGTGGAACAGTAGAGTACAAAGGCAATTAAATAGAAACAAATTGAATTGGCACATTGAAAAATTATGGAAAGAAGGGGGGAATTTAAGAAGGTTATCCGGATGGTGATTTCAGGCCCTAGCCTTCATTTGCTGTCAATGTTTTTGCGCGAAATATCCACAACAGGTAGAGGAAAACGGTGAAATATTCATTGATTATAAAGCCGTTTTCGACAGTCCCCTATGCTCAAAGGTATTCCAAGCCATGTCTGAAGTTGGTATCCCCGCAAAGCTCATTCGGCTTTGTAAAATGACTCTAACTGATACTCTGTCCTCAGTTAAAATAGGAAAGAACCTCTCCGAAGAGTTTAGTACCAATAGAGATTTCGTACGCTGAGTCAGTCTTTCGCGCGACTTATTCAACATACTGGTGGAAACAAGTTGATGGTGTCGACGAGCAATGCGTGCATAGAATTCGAACCATCTGTGGAACTTAGTTCCCATAACTTTGAGGTAGCTAAAAACAAGAGTAACACTTTCCAAAACACTGATACTACCCGTGCTAATATATGGCTCTGAAGCATGGGTACTTGCACAAACGGATAAGGCAGTGCTTGGTGTGTTTGAGAGAAAAATTCTTTGAAAGGTCTTAGGGTGGGGCGCTTCGCGTTTCGGATTCCTGTGCCCCTATACCTTATTTTCAATTAAATATCTGCTTATAGTGACTTCAAAAAATTTTCAAAAGTTCAGAAAAATAAAAACTTTAGAAGCTTTTTGTACTGAAGCTTTTTTATCGAATCACTTTATAATTAAGATTTTATGTAATCTTATGTAGAAACTCATCACGCTATGATACTGGGATATGAGGTTGTAAAAAAGTCATAACCCTATTGCACACTAGCGGGTATAACTATAATTAATGCAACTTTTTCAGAAGCACATTCAATGATTTTCTTCTAACTTTTAAATTTTTTATCGATTTCATTCAGTCAAGGACAATTGTAATCTTGACTATGTAAACTTGCAAATCCTAATTTTGGCAGACGAAGAGAGATGCAGTTTCCCTGTAGACATAGAACAAGAAACGCGTAGCACCTAAATATTAAGATTTTGTCCTTCCATACATATCGCCCCACCCTACTGTACACGCAGAACTTGAAAACTAAGGCTTCGATGGAATAAACAAGTGGAAGACCAAAACAGGTAATACGATATCCCGAATTGGCAAAATATAATAACAAATAGAGAGGAATGGAGATATTTTCTTAGTTCGGTTTATGGAACAAATGTTCCCTATATGGCCAGCTAAGTACATAATTAATTCCATTATTTCACAAGTTAAAAAGTATCAGTCGGCTTTGCCGACAGTGATATACCCTCAGTCAGTGTGAATTGAAACACTTTTTAAATGGTTTTATTTAGCTCACCCCGTTTGTTTTATTTATTATTTATTCTTGGGTCAAAATTAGTAATTCAAATTTTACCCTCTTCCTGTCAACCGATTAATCTGAAATTTTGTATGCACTTTGGATTTTGGTGACAATACAATTATGTTTATTCATTATCATTATAAATTCAAGATGGCCGCCGCTACAAAATGGCGGATAACGTAGGTTTTATCAATCCCATCAATATGGGTATCAAATGAAAGGGCTCAACAAGCAGAATACAATATACTATATAAAATTAAAATCCAAGATGGCGGCCTCTACAAAATGGCGGATAACTTAGGTTTTATCAATCCCATCAATATGGGTATCAAATGAAAGTGCTCAACAAGTAGAATACAATGTACTATATAAAATTAAAATCCAAGGCGGCCTCTACAAAATGGCGGATAACTTAGGTTTTATCAATCCCATTAACATTGGTATCAAATGAAAGTTCTCAACTAGTAGAATACAATTTACTATGCAAAATTGAAATCTAAGGTGGCCGCCGCTACCAAATGGCTGATAAAAATTTTTTATCAATCCCACCAATATGGGTATCAAATAAAAGGGCTTGACAAGAAGAATACAGTGCACTACACAACCTCAATATTTAAGATGGGCGCAGCCACTAAATGGTGTATAATTAAGATTTAAATTTAGAAATTGAATCTGTAATTTAGGTATCTGATTAATCCAGCCTGAATCCACCACCCAAGTCAAGATTTTTTATCGTGTTGAGGACTGTGTGGCGTTAGGGTGGCTAAAAATGATACGTCGTTAGCGGTACACCACCCAAGTTAAGGTGAAAGGTTAAAACGCGTCGAGAACTGTATGGCATTAGGGTGGATAAAAATGATATGTCGTTAGCGTTTTCCCTCAAGACTCAGGCGCATCTTGTTGTACATAGCCTTGCCCCTTTATTGGACCTCTGGGGGGGTCGACCGTTTAAAGGTCCATTACTCGTGGGAACAAAATGGTAAAAAAAATATAAAAAATACAAACACAAATAAAACAGAAACTGCAACACAACGTAAACGAAGGCTTCAAAAAGCGAAAGAAAAGTATTAAGCAAAACGAGCTAAAGAAAGTGAAGGTAATAGAAAAAGTCGATTACACAAACGACGGGAACAATTAGCGTCAAAAACACCTGAGCAATATGAGGCCAGGTTAAAAAAGCAACGTCAGCGATATACACAAATGACGGCGTTAGAAACGCCTGAAGAATATGAAGCCAGGTTAACAAAGCAACGTGAGCGATACACACAGATGATAGCGTCCGAAACGCCTGAAGAATATGAAGCCAGGTTAACAAAACAACGGGAGCGATACACACAGATGTGTGTTGCCTTTAATACTATCATGGGCTTCTACAATACATAAAATGCAGGGCAGCACTGTGGATCACGCAGTCGTATACTTAGATGCGAAACTGTTTGAAGAAGGTCAAGCCTACGTGGCTCTTAGTAGAGTAAGATCTTTACAGGGACTCCGTATAGAGGAGTTAGACTGCAATAAACTAACGGGCAAGAAACCTTGCAATAATGAAGCACTAAATGAATTAAACAGAATGCGAAATAAAAACTAAAAACTAGAAAATAAAAATAGGTAAAAAAAACTTTTTAAGTTAAACGGTTTTATGTTAAACATACATTGCAATGTTTAAGATAAATGTACTAAAAACCAAATAAAAATAGGTAAAAAACTTTTTAAGTTAAACGGTTTTATGTTAAACATACATTGCAATGTTTAAGATAAATGTACTAAAAACCAAAAAATAATAAAATAGATACAGTCGTGGGAATTATAAACATATGCATAGACTAGACTAAAATAAAACCGTGGGGCACGTTGCCGCTATGAAGCATCTTAGAACCTGTTTTTTTTTTTGCTCAAAATATTACGACTGCCAAATTTTGGACATAATCGGTCGAAAGTTATCGTGCGCTCCAACCACTACATATGGTGCCATAGCGGGTTTTTACAGCTTTTGGATCATTTTCTCAGGAAGTATGAACTTCCCTCTGAAAAAGCTTGTACTGTCATAAAGGGAGCGGCGAATGCAAGTTGTTACAAGAAAAATCAAAACGATTCGAGAGGAGGTTTCCGAAATTTTGTGTGGAGGTACCAGAAGGAGTGGCCTAGTCCATATTAGAACTTGATCTATGTCTGCCAGAAAAATTACGATGTGCAAAGTATGGATCAAATCGGTAAATCCCTTCGAGAGTTATCGTGCGCACAATTGTTGTCAAAAATTGTGAACTTTTGAGGGGGAGGTACTCGAGGGAGTGGACCGCTATGGCCCAACTAAACTAAGTTTGGACAAAATAAAAAAAAATACGAAAGCCAAATTTTGGACCAAATCGGTGAATCCGTTCGAGAGTTATCGTGCGCTCCAACCAGACAGACGGACGGACATTGCTAAATCGACTCCAAATAATCTGAAATGGATTTCGTCCTAACATACTTGGGATCTAAAACCATTATGAAAGTATATATACATAAAAGCTGAGGGTATAATAATTAAATGGTGGCCAGCTTATACATATTGCTAATTTATTATACTCTCCACAATAATATGGAGGGTATAATTAAATGTGTCATTCGGAATGACTGATTCCGTTTGTAACACATAGAAATATTTGTCGGAGACCTTATAAAGTATTGTTCTTGACCAGTATAAAATTCTAGGTTGATATGACAATGTCCGTCTATTGAAATCAATATAGACCACATAGGACGGTACTTAGCCATTTTCGGTACTTTAAACGTTTTGGTCTCATTATAACACCGAAATGGCTGAAATGTGGTATTTTGCTTTTGTTGGGGGTATAAAACCGTCCAGATGAAATTTTTCGATATAGGCTCAAGCCTTCATATAGCCCCCATAGGCGGAAGCTCCCAATTTTTAGTATTTTAAAGGTTGTGGCCTCAATATTCCACCGCAATGGCTGAAATTTGGTATACAACTTTCCACCTGAAATTTTTCGTTATAGGCCCAAGCCTTCGTATAGTCCCCAGAGGACGGTATCTCTCTATTTTCGTTATTTTGAAGGTTGGAGCTTTATTGTCTCACCGAAATAGCTGATATTTGGTACTTAGTCTTCGTTGGGGCTATAAAACTTTCCCCCTGAATTTTGTCTATATAGGTCCATGCCTTCATATAGCCCCCATTGAACGGTACCTCCAGATTTGCGGTATTTTGATGGTTTTGGCCCCAATATTCCACCGAAATGTCTGAAATTAGTAGTTAGTCTTGGTTGGGGGTAAAAAACTTTCACTTAGAATTTTATCTGTATAGGTCCAAGCCTTCATATAGCCCCCATTGCACGGTACCTCCCGAGTTTCGGTATCTTTAAGGTTTTAGCCTCATTGTCGCTCCGAAATGGCTGAAATTTGGTATTTAGTCTTCGTTGGGGGGTATAATTTTGTCTGTATAGGTCCAAGTCTTAACATAGACCCCATAGAACGGTTCCTCCCGATTTTCGATATTTTAAAGGTTGTGGCCACAATATCTCACCGAAATGGCTGGTATTTAGTCTTTGTTGGAGGTATACAATTTTCCACCTGAAATTTGTCGGTGAAGGTCCAGTTCGGTAAAAGATCTTTATATAGCCACCGAAGAACGGTTCTTCCAGATTTTCCGTATTTTGAAGGTGGTGCCCTCAATATCCCACCAAAACGACTGAAATTTGGTATTTGGTCTTCGTTGAGGGTATAAAAATTTCCACCATAAATTTGTCGGTATTGGCTCTCGTCTTCAAAAAGTCCCCATAGAAGGCACACCCGATTTGTGGTATTTTGAAAATTTTAGCCACATTATTCAACTGTAATAACTGAAATTGGGTATTTAGTCTTCTCTAAAGGTACACAACATTTTTGCAGGTACAAAACATCCATTGCAAAAAATCAGATTAAGATTTTTTAAAGATTTTAGTCACATTTTTCTTTCGAATTGTTTGTTTGTAATTAGAATTTTGTGTTCCCAGAAGAAGATAGAAAACTTACTCACAAAAAGCTATATAGGTATCCGAGTTTTGGTCTAGCCGGCGTTTCCCATTTTTATATTTTTCGGGGGTTTTTCCAACCGAGTTTGCTGTAATTAAATATTGTGTGTTGCCATAGAATACAAAAGCTCCATTCCGAAAATTGTAAATATTGGTCCATGTTTTACAAGGAATAAGAGGAAGAGGTTAAGACTTTCATAAACGAAAGGATACTAATGGTTCCTATTCACTTCAATACAGTTCGTGGTGGAGTGTATAAAAATTTCGACTCGTCCGAATCTAACCCAGCTCTTACATGTATTTTTAATTCCATTTTTACCCCACTGTGCCACATACAGTATGCCTGAGTGTTACTTTGCCAACGGACCTTAGTAACAATGATGTTAGTTGTCATAGGTTTATTTGATTTTACATTTGAATACCAAAAAAAAAACAAAAAACAAACACACACACTCTCACAGTATCCGACAACACTTCAAACACCAAACAATAACTTGACAATTGATTTACTTTCTTCTTCTTGTTCCTGAGAATTTTTAAACAATATTTGACGTCATTGTATATTTCAATGATGTCGTTTGTTGCCATTTAACCGGTTAATGTGAGTGTGGTGACAGAATTGTGACTTTAAGTACATACTATGCCTGAGTTATAAGGTAAACACAGTTTTGCACTTGTGTGTGAATTTCAATCAAGACCCAGTTGTTTAAGAAATAGCAATTGTCTACTTAGACATAGTTATGTAACTAGTTACTCATTGATCCTAGTTACTTTACACCCAAAAATGGCACACAAAATAGCCTATAGCCTGCTTTTGTCACTGGAAATGGGCTTCCCTGCCTATCATGTAAATTCACTAGTTACTGGTAATGCGGAGTGTAATATATTGACTATTTTATAGACTACCGATAGATAGTGTAATCAACAATGTTTCTCTCTTGTAATCTCTTTTAACAATTATTATTTCTCTTTTTGAAAACAAAATAGAAAAATATGTCAATTTAATTTAATTTTTTTCTGAATTTATAAAAGACGTACATATTTTGATGCATTGATGTGCAAAAATTTTTTGTTAAATGAAGATACTACAAACGTGAAGAACAGAAGAATTTTTGGTAAGTATCGATATTTTTGGGACAATAGATTTTTTTATTATCTCATTACATTTTGTACATTTTATTTCAGGTACTTCTGAATTATCTGAAGGACACTTGAGATGAACATTTCCAGGACCAAATATACCGTTCTAGTTCATGGATTCACACACAAATTTCAATAACAAGAATCAAAAGATTAACATTAAATTGTCCTTTGTGATATATGTACGTATATACCCGTCATGTAATTAAATAAAGCGTGGTTAGCGCATATACAGATTAACTCTTATAATTATATTTTTAAACTGATATTATATCCGTTACACGTTAAGCATTTACCCATTTAGCTGATAGCAAAACATACTAGTGATTTTGGCTATCATTTCTAACTATCGATTTAACTGGTTACTGGTAATGCAATGAAGGGACAATTGACTTTCCAAGACTATCGAATTGCCTGGTTACTGGTAATGCAGTGAGGGGGCAATAGACCCCTTCCTATGACATCCCCATGTTAAATTCACCAGTCTATAACATTGCGAGTAGATTGGGCGGTAACTAGGGGTGTTTACCAGTAGCCAGCAAAGTTGCTAGTTATTCCCTAGTTACCCGAACAACTGGGGAACAACAGCAACAAAAACAACAACACACTTTCATTCATATCAAAGTCCCATTAATTCCCATGAGTAGGGGAATTTTACGCTATCTGCGCTGCTTTCTGTTGAAAACAAAATTTACAATTATTTAATTTTTATCTATTTGTACGAATTGTCAGCTATTAAGCGCCAGCGCTAACATTTACCCTATTCTTGGTTGCTTGTAGAATTGTAGAATTGTGCTGTTGGCATTGATGATTCATTAGAAGATATGAGAGAACGACGAACAACAATAAATGTCAATATTTACATTTTACATTTTTGTGTGTGACTATTTTTTGTTTTTGTTTTTTGCATTTTATTAATTGGCAATGGGTTTTGTTTTATGTGTTCCTTATAACAATTAATTGGCCACTGAGAAAGACTTTGATTTGTTTTGTTGTCTTAATAAAATAAGGCAATTACTATAATCATACTGTGTTATTAAATGGAATTAATGATACACGGAATACTATCTTCAAAGAATTTTTCCTTAGTTAATTTATTCTTCGTACATAATTTATTTTTTTTTTTTTTTTCATATTATGCATTTACCGTGCAAAGACATCGAACTATAAAGACTACGAAAGACGCATAATGCAAAAATGACACAAAAAATCGTACAAAATTTAGAACTTTTCGTACAACTTTTCGTATAACCTTAAAAAAATTGCCTTTTTATATCAACCATATATACTATCCGCGATTCTCATTTACAGTACTATCAGTTCCCCCAAACCAAATTATAGTACTTTACATAAATATACATAAGTACGAATTCCCGATACCTCCTAATAAAATTTAAAAAATTCCTACTAACCACTTTACACAATAATAAATTATACCAAATTCTGTTCCATTTAGTATTGTTCATAGAGTCCATTTCCAAAGCCATCTCCATATTTTAACCCAACATAACATCAGTGACACTAAGAACAAATTTTAGAATACCAACTCTGTTCCTACACCAGATACAACATTCAGAATCTCAGGATTCCAGCTGTATCCGTTCGTCCATTACCAAATTGTACCAAACTCAGTACCATTCAAATCCGAAATCCAAATTGTGCCAAATTTAGTACTTTTCGTAACCATAACAAGTAATAAAGTATCAGTCGGCTTTGCCGACAGAGATATACCCTCAGCCTGTGTATATTGAAACAATTTTTTCCCAAAATACGTATATATTTAGGGGGTTTTAAATATTTTGGGCGTTTGAACCGACAACAATTTTGATTACGATTAAAGATAAAAAGTTTTGCGGAGGAGATACTATAAGGAATGGATCGACATTGACCGTTATGGAAGTGGATCTCCAGCCACAACATATGGTGCCATAGGGGGTTTTTACACTCTTCGGGCTGTTTGCTCAAGAAGTATGGACTTGCCCCTAAAAAAACTTTTACCATCGTAATTGAGGCAGCGAATGCAAGTTGCTTCAACAAAAATTAAAGTGATTCGATAGCAGGTCTTAAAGTGAACTTATCCGAAATTTTGTGTGGACAAATATAGTCCATATTTGAACCAGATCTATATCTGGTAGATATATTAGGATGTGTAAAGTATAGACAAATTCGGCCACTCCCTTCAAGAGTTACCGTACGAACAATTTTTCCGAACATTTTTGAACTTTTGTGGGGGAGGTACCTGAAGGAGTGGACCGATATTCCTTATCTTCAAACTTAAACTATGTTTGGACAAAATATTACTAAGGCCATATTTTGGAACGAATCGGCAGATCCGTTCGAGAGTTATATTGCGCTCCAACCACCTCACACGGTGTCATAGGGGTTTTTTGCAACTTTCCTGCTATTTTCTCAGGAAGTATGGACTTGCCCCTGATGGAGCTTGTACCGTCGTATGGAGGGCAGTGAATACAAGTTGCTAAAACAAAAATCAAAGCGATTCGAGAGATGGCCCTAATCTGAACTTTTCTCAAATTTTGTGTGGGAGGTACCCGAAGGAGTGGACCTATTAAGACCATATTGGAACCTCATATTACCCTGGTAGAAAGTTTACGCTATACAATGTATGAACCAAATCGGTTACTCCCTTAAAGGGTTATCGTGCGCACACACTTTCCGAACATTTTCGAACTTTTGTGGGGAAGGTACCGGAAGGAGTGGACCGATGTAGCTCACCTTCGAACTTAAACTAAGTTTGGGCAAAATATTACGAAGGCCAAAATTTGAACCGAATCGGTTCATCCGTTCGAGAGTTATCGTGCGCTCCAGTCAGCAGGACAGACAGACAGACGGACGGACATGGCTAGATCGACTCCAAATTGTCTGAAACACATTTCGTCCAAACATATTTGGGGTCTAAAACCATTATTTCGATGAGGCACATTTTCATCGTATCAAAGTGTATATACCCTCCTTAGCCTAAAGGCTGAGGGTATAAAAACGAATTTTACAGGCCAACCGTGATCATAATTTCAAATATCAGGATTCAAGCGACATCCGTTCACCCAAATCGAAATTGTACCAAATTTAGTACCATTTATTACTTTTCGTACCCATAGGTACGAATTTCCAAAACTTCCTCAATCCTACACTCCAACTGTAATCTTAATTCAAAATTTCAAGATTCCAGCTATCCGTTTACCATATCCAAATTTAGTACCATTTAGTACTTTTCGTAGGCATAAGTCCGATTTTCTAAAACTACCTGAAGCCCACATTTCGGCAGTAATCATAACTTCAAATTTCCGGATTTAAGCAGTATCCTTTCACCGTTCATCAACAGTAATCTTAATGCCAAAATTTCTGGATTCCAGCCATATCCATTCGCTCAAATCGAAATTGTATCAAATTTAGTACTTTCCATACTCATATGTACGAATTTCCAAAACTCCCCACGGTGCGCCTTAACTAAATTAAAATGGAAGGAGCTTACACCTGGGAAGTTTTTTCGGATTCTGAAACTACAATGTTTATAGATGAGAAAAATCAAAAAAAATCGCCGGAGGGATTTTTAAATAAATCGGGATTAAAGTTCGCATTTTTAGGGCTCTTTTAGGTTTTTGCAATTTTGCTTGGAAACCGCAAGTCCTATCGAAGTGCGACTAAAGAAAATGTAGCAATGAAAATTCTCTACATGACTAACCTTCAAGATATGTTCGTAGGTTTCACCGTTTTTGAGATATAGAAGTTCAAATTGGGTAAAATTAATGAAAAAAGCATACTGGACCATACGTCTACGGTAAAAACCGAGCCTCCCGATTTTGACTTGAAGTTTTTTATTGGTGTTTTTGTATATTTTGGCATATAACAGCCAAACCATTGAGATTTGCGATTCAACAAAAAGACAACATTTTAGCCAACACAATAATTAAGAACTCTCTAGTACATCGTAAGAGTATTGTAATGCTTCTTCAGGCAGTGTTGGCCTCGAGACCGCGCAAATTTGTCGGCAAATATCGAGAAATGACACTGTGCTACAAAAGTTGACCAGAAAAATATTCAAGCGTTCTGTTACAAAATTCTATCGTGTTGGGGCCGATGGCCAACGAAAATACCTTTGGTTCGTTTGGGACACTTCGTTTTGGTATAGCCACCATATTACGGTACCGCTCGATTTGAGATATTTTGACGTTTTTATCTACATTTTTGGGCGAATTTGACATTTAGGGTTCCCACTGAGCAAGAAACTTCTCCACCAACAATTTTGGACATTGATCGCAATGGTTTGGATTTTCACAGTAGTAGTTGTTGTTGTAACAGTGTTTGTTAATATGTTTGTATGCTCGCTCCTCTGTTCAATGTGGTTCTGGGTCTATCTACAGTTCCAGGAAAGTGTTTCGGTGGGATGTAACCACAGATCCACTGGAGTTAGATGAGTAGGTTTGCGGGGCAGTTGAAAAGGCGTTTTGTGTCGTGCGGGCCCATGTCGCATACTGGGCAGATGTCTTGCACGGCGTGGTCGATTTCTGCCCAATAAGAATTTAGGCGACTGCAATATCCCGAGCGTAGTTGAGCCAAAACTACTCTAGTTTGTCGTGGCAGCTGACGCTCATCAGCTGCTTATGGTCTTAGCAACTTCATCCGTGTGAATACTATTTAAACCTGCTTGATATGCCTGTTGAACTAAGGTTTCTCTCCTATATTGTTAGACCTCCCTCTCTAGAGCACGTATATCCTTCCTGATATGACTGAATGTGTCGGTCCTAGCTAGCAGATGGTGATTGGGATGGCTCTCACGGTAACAGCCAAGCAAGTACTGCAACGAAAGCTTCTCATTTAGCTTTACTGGAAGAATCTTTGCCTCCTCATGTAGATGGTCCACTGAAGACTTGAGGAGGTACCCTGTTGCTGTTCTCAGGGCGGCATTCTGACAGGTTTGAATCATTTTCCAATTCGTATCACATAATCTCGGGGACCAAACTGGCTCCGCATAGCTTACCACAGACCGAACTATCGCGTTATATGTGGTCAACCAGGATTCTTTATCTACACCCCAAGTGCTACCGGCTAGGGACTTGAGGACCTTGTTCCAACTTTTCAGTTTGTCGCAGACAGCTGCGGCGTGCGCGCACGGCTTGAAGGTAGTGTCGAATGTGACCCCTAAAATTTTGGGACAGCTTGTGGTCACCCCACCTTGGGAAACTCCCTGTTTCACTCTACGGGGTTTGGACTTCTTGTTCCTGAATTCCACGTACAACTGGCATCCACACATATAGTTGACTATCCAACGTTTCAAGATTGGCCGAATGGTTGTCTGTTCAATGTCCTCAAACAGCGTGGAGTGCCTGACTGTCTCAAAGGCTTTTGATAAGTCAAGCGCCGCCATCACTGTTCTATCACACGGCTGTCTCTGGTTGAGTCCTTGGCAAATATATGTGGATATGGCGTGCAGCGCTGTTGTCGTGCTGTGCTGCTTACGGAATCCATGCTGATGATCAGCAACTTGATAGCCATTCCTGATACTGGGGAGGACTAAGGCCTCAAGAGTCTTTGCTATGGGCGACAAAAGCGAAATCAGCCTGTAAGATTCGCGTTTGCTGGCATCCTTGCCTGGCTTCAGTAGCGGGACCACCCAGCCCATTTTCCAGACTTCGGGAACAACGAGGGTGGCTAGCGACAAGTTGAGAACTTTAGTGAGATATTCCACTCCCGGCTCATACAGCTGCTTCAGCATTACCATGGAGATTCCATCAGGGCCCAACGCTTTGGATTATTTAGCGTTTCTGATGGCATTCGCAACATCATCCATTGTTAACTGTGGTGGTTCATCCACGGCAGGAAGAGATCTGATGCGACGTAATACTCTCCTCTTCGCCCTGTCACTCTCGGGGTGCTCGACAAACTGTCGATTGAAATAACTTGCGCACCTCTTCGAGTCAGTCAAGGTAACGTCGCCAAATGTGCCTGAGATCCTATCTTCCATCCTTCCAGGGTTCGAGTGTGACTTAACCGTTGCCCACAATTCACTTATACCGGCTCCAATGTTGCAACTATTCAGATGATTTAACCACTTGTTCCGCTTATGTTCGCCGACCAGCCTGTTAACTTCCAGTGTGAGCTCCCTGACTCTAGGGTCATTGGGGTTGTTGCGACGAAGCTCATCACGCTCATTTGCTAATCCCGTCGCCTCTGCTGGGAAGTTTGGTCTTACTTCGGGTATTCGACCAGCAGGAAATCTTGTTAAAACATAATACGAGGGGAACTAGAAAAGCTTCTGGCCTAGGTAACACGCCGTGATAGACGCAATTTGACATTGGTTTTGTAAAGTTTGACCGTTTGAATTAGGACAATGTGTTGTGTTCTTTACAGTGACTTGAAAAAAATCACTTTGCAAAAAAATGGAATTTACTTGTGACAATTTTCGTCTAATTATTTTTCAAAACTTTTAACGTGGATAATCACGGCAAGAGTGCATCGATCAAATTTAATATTTGCATGTCGATGAAGGACCATCCAATAGCACTATGAAAAACTGTTTTAATGAATTCAATCGTAGCCGACACTCGCTAAAAACCGATGACCAAGAAAAAAATTAATGTGCCAGAAAAAAATTAAGACGTGCGTGAACGAATAATGCAAGATCGCCATGTTAAATACCGTAAGATAGAGGCAACTTGGACATTTATTACACAAAGTAAGATTTGATATTTCATTAGCACTTGGCGGTAAAAATGGGGTTTTTCTCATTGGATCCCGTGTTGATCGGTGCAAGAAATTTTGAAAAAATACGATCGCGGTGCTTCAAAAGACGTTTATAACATGGATCCAGGTGATGAACGATTTAACTTTGCATATGAGCCTGAAAAATAGTAGCAATCGCCAGAAGATGCTTTAAAAGCGACCAAAAACCATATTTTGGAAGTGTCTTAATCGGGGGCCAGAAACTTTTCTAGTTCCCCTCGAATGTACATCATCTGGTTTAATTGCGTCAGCTCTTAATTCACATTCTGAGCGTTAATTATGGCCACATTTTCTCATTATATTTAAATATTATTTTTAAGTACCATCAAATCCAAAACTCGGGATTTGCCATCTCTGCTTATCAGCAATAATTTGTCTTATGTTCCGCAATTTGCGATTTCATGTTCCCATCTGTTCTAAATTCAAAGGTTGATATTAGTTCGTCAACACAAATTGGCGCCAATTATTTCCTTAAGCAGCTAGCGAGAGAGAGAGAGAGATAGTGCAATTGATGAAAAAATCCGCAAATTTTTTTTAGAAAGATTAAAAGTTCATACCAATTTAATTAAATGGAGCTTCATTTTTTCATCCACAAATTCTATAGGCATCATCATGAGCTTATCGTAGTGACATTTTTATGCACAATCTGCATTGTAGCGTCCGTCGTAGACAAACCGCAACGGATGTCTTAATTGCTTTGCACTTTGCACAGAAGTTTTAAATAAGCATGTTTGGATTAATGCGACAAATGTTCTTGACATTTGCTACTATTTGATGTGTGATATGTGAGGCGTTGTCAAATTAATGCTAATCAAATCACAGCAAATCTAGTTTGTCAAACAAATAGTTAGTTGTATGCGCTTCAAACAAGCAACACCTGCAGGAAGTCAGTTTTATTATCGCCCAAGTAAATTTTTAGCATCTTCACGAGAATTTCATTCCGTCGCAATGTTCTTTCTGTCTTTGTTCCACTTCCGCACCGCTTATGTATGTACTTAAATATTATTTATCAATGAAATTGTTCGAAGATAGAAGAAACTGACTGCCTCAACATAGAATCACAGAAATGTAGTCGGTCACACGATTTCATTGCTTATTGTATGACATATTCGCCGCCGCCCCTTAATTGATGAATTAAATTCGCAATTTAATAATTGAAATTTGCTATGTTAACAAATATAAAACATTTTTTTGCAATTCTGTCAAAATATTTTATAAAAAGCTATCAGCAGAAAAAAACTACACACATATGTATGTATGTATGTGCAGACGTTCTCACTTGTATTTTTATGATAGATTCCTGTCATTAAAAAAAAATCATGTTCATAAGGTTTTGGGTTCAAATTCTTAGGAAAACAGGGTGTTAAAAATGAAGTGGCAGATTTTTGTCAGATGACAGTGCTAACAGAGGGTCGGGGCCATAAGCTTTGATTTTTAAAAGAGTAAAGGATCAGCAATACGACTGGAATCACTTAAACAATATGTTTAAGGGCTCGCTGGGCCATATGCTTGGATTATTCAAGCAATATTTTGAAGGCTCATTGGGGCCATAGGCGTTGTTTTTGAAATGAAATTCTTAAGGGCCAGAGGCGCGGATTTTTTTAACAATATTTCTAAGGGACAATTAAAGCAATATACCTTGATTTTTTAAACAATATTCTAAAGGGACGCTCGAGGCCATAAGCCAACAATTTTTAAAAAATATTTTAAAGGGTCTATGGCCCCAATGGATAGCGTGGATTTTTTAACAATATTTCCAAGGGACCATTGGCCTCGATTTTTTAACAATGTTTTAAAGGGACAATAGGGCACATAACCCAAAATTTTTTAAAAAAGTATTTTTAAGGGTCCATTGGGGCTATAGGCGTGGATTTTTTAAACAATATTTTTAAGGGTCCATTGGGGCTATAGGCGTGGATTTTTTAAACAATATTTTTAAGGGTCAATGGGGCTATAGGCGTGAATTTTTAAACAATATTTTAAGGGTCCATTGGGGCTATAGGCGTGGATTTTTTAAACAATATTTTTAATGGTCCATTGGGACTATAGGCGTGGATTTTTTAAACAATATTTTTAAGGGTCCATTGGGGCTATAGGCGTGGATTTTTTAAACAATATTTTTAAGGGTCCATTGGGGCTATAGGCGTGGATTTTTTAAACAATATTTTTAAGGGTCCATTGGGGCTATAGGCGTGGATTTTTCAAACAATATTTTTAAGGGTCCATTGGGGCTATAGGCGTGGATTTTTTAAACATTATTTTTAAGGGTCCATTGGGGCTATAGGCGTGGATTTTTTAAACATTATTTTTAAGGGTCCATTGGGGCTATAGGCGTGGATTTTTTAAACAATATTTTTAAGTGTCCATTGGGGCTATAGGCGTGGATTTTTTAAACAATATTTTTAAGTGTCCATTGGGGCTATAGGCGTGGATTTTTTAAACAATATTTTTAAGGGTCCATTGGGGCTATAGGCGTGGATTTTTTAAACAATATTTTTAAGGGTCCATTGGGGCTATAGGCGTGGATTTTTTAAACAATATTTTTAAGGGTCCATTGGGGCTATAGGCGTGGATTTTTTAAACAATATTTTTAAGGGTCCATTGGGGCTATAGGCGTGGATTTTTTAAACAATATTTTTAAGGGTCCATTGGGGCTATAGGCGTGGATTTTTTAAACAATTTTTTAAGGGTCCATTGGGGCTATAGGCGTGGATTTTTTAAACAATATTTTTAAGGGTCCATTGGGGCTATAGGCGTGGATTTTTTAAACAATATTTTTAAGGGTCCATTGGGGCTATAGGCGTGGATTTTTTAAACAATATTTTTAAGGGTCCATTGGGGCTATAGGCGTGGATTTTTTAAACAATATTTTTAAGGGTCCATTGGGGCTATAGGCGTGGATTTTTTAAACAATATTTTTAAGGGTCCATTGGGGCTATAGGCGTGGATTTTTTAAACAATATTTTTAAGGGTCCATTGGGGCTATAGGCGTGGATTTTTTAAACAATATTTTTAAGGGTCCATTGGGGCTGTAGGCGTGGATTTTCGCGTGGATTTTTTAAACAATATTTTTAAGGGTCCATTGGGGCTATAGGCGTGGATTTTGGCGTGGATTTTTTAAACAATATTTTTAAGGGTCCATTGGGGCTATAGGCGTGGATTTTTTAAACAATATTTTTAAGGGTCCATTGGGGCTATAGGCGTGGATTTTTTAAACAATATTTTTAAGGGTCCATTGGGGCTATAGGCGTGAATTTTTAAACAATATTTTAAGGGTCCATTGGGGCCATAGGCGTGTATTTTTTAACAATATTTTTAAGGCCCATTGGGGCCATAGGCGTGGATTTTTTAAACAATATTTTTAAGGGTCCATTGGGGCTATAGGCGTGGATTTTTTAAACAATATTTTTAAAGGTCCATTGGGGCTATAGGCGTGGATTTTTTAAACAATATTTTTAAGTGTCCATTAGGGCTATAGGCGTGGATTTTTTAAACAATATTTTTAAGGGTCCATTGGGGCTATAGGCGTGGATTTTTTAAACAATATTTTTAAGGGTCCATTGGGGCTATAGGCGTGGATTTTTTAAACAATATTTTTAAGGGTCCATTGGGCCTATAGTCGTGGATTTTTTAAACAATATTTTTAAGGGTCCATTGGGCCTATAGGCGTGGATTTTTTAAACAATATTTTTAAGGGTCCATTGGGGCTATAGGCGTGGATTTTTTAAACAATATTTTTAAGGGTCCATTGGGGCTATAGGCGTGGATTTTTTAAACAATATTTTTAAGGGTCCATTGGGGCTATAGGCGTGGATTTTTTAAACAATATTTTTAAGGGTCCATTGGGCCTATAGTCGTGGATTTTTTAAACAATATTTTTAAGGGTCCATTGGGCCTATAGGCGTGGATTTTTTAAACAATATTTTTAAGGGTCCATTGGGGCTATAGGCGTGGATTTTTAAACAATATTTTTAAGGGTCCATTGGGGCTATAGGCGTGGATTTTTAAACAATATTTTTAAGGGTCCATTGGGGCTAAAGGCGTGGATTTTTTAAACAATATTTTTAAGGGTCCATTGGGGCTAAAGGCGTGGATTTTTTAAACAATATTTTTAAGGGTCCATTGGGGCTAAAGGCGTGGATTTTTTAAACAATATTTTTAAGGGTCCATTGGGGCTAAAGGCGTGGATTTTTTAAACAATATTTTTAAGGGTCCATTGGGGCTATATGTGTGGATTTTTTAAACAATATTTTTAAGGGTCCATTGGGGCTATAGGCGTGGATTTTTTAAACAATATTTTTAAGGGTCCATTGGGGCTATAGGCTTGGATTTTTTAAACAATATTTTTAAGGGTCCATTGGGGCTATAGGCGTGGATTTTTTAAACAATATTTTTAAGGGTCCATTGGGGCTATAGGCTTGGATTTTTTAAACAATATTTTTAAGGGTCCATTGGGGCTAAAGGCTTGGATTTTTTAAACAATATTTTTAAGGGTCCATTGGGGCTATAGGCGTGGATTTTTTAAACAATATTTTTAAGGGTCCATTGGGGCTATACGATTGGATTTTTTAAACAATATTTTTAAGGGTCCATTGGGGCTATAGGCTTGGATTTTTTAAACAATATTTTTAAGAGCCTGTTGGGGCCATAGGCTTGGATTTTTTTATTAATATGTTCAAGGGCTCACTGGGACCATGGGCTTAGATATTTAAACAATATTTGTAGAGGCCCATTGGGGCTATAGGCCTTGGGCTTGGGTCTTTTAAAGAATATTTTAAAGGTCCAAGTGCTCAACTCAAACAGGTCATATCGAAATTACGGGACGGTTGTAATAGCGCTTAATATCGAAGTCTATGCCGAGCAGGGATTTGTACAATGGAATGGCAAGCTTATCATAACGGAAGTTTCCATTTCCATCATCCTATATGTGATACACTTTCTCGAATAAGAACAAGTAAATATTCATTTCAGTTTTCCGTCGTTATCATGAATTTGAAATAATTTCACAAGGTACCAATGTCAGTTGCTTGGCAGGTTGTCATTATAGAATGCTGAAAAAATTGCCCATTCGGCTAAAATTGTTTTATTTATTATTGTGTTCTTGTTGTTGGTGTTTTCGATTGATATGTCATGTTTTTTGGTTTTTATTGGAAAACGTGTGCTTCACTTACTTCCCGCTGAGATTTCATTCAATGTTAGAAACAACGGCAGCAGCAGCAGCTATAGAAGTAGAAGTACAATTGATTGCAAAAAAAAAATGAAAACTTAAAACATACGCCCTCTCTTATCAACAAAAATGGGTCAAATATTCCGTTAGACACCGTCGTTTTTATTGCTGATATTAAAATATTACTTTTTTCGTAGTTGATATGAATTTTTTGCATTTACTGAATTCTGTGTATAGACGCCACCAGCCGGTACGTGTGACAACAATTTTGTGTTAATTTCTTATCATTAGTCGACATGTAAAGAATCAGGGTGGACCCATAGAAACAACGGCAATAATTTCACTTTTCATATTAAATAGGCTACACATAAGTGGTATTGGGAATTTGCTACATTTTACCTTTGGAATTTTTTGGTCGCGTGATAATGAACTTAACTGATTGTATTGATGATTTCCGTGTGATTTGATTTGAAGTGGATTTTGTATTTTAAGTGGCCTAAATTTAAGATTAGCATTTTGGTGCATGCAATACTAGTCATTCAGAATTTACATAACGTACTGCGGGTGATGGAATAGTAATGCCTTATTTCTCGTTTTTAATGGTGATCCAAAAGGCGAGTTCATGCCGTAGTCTTCATTTGCTGCTACAATTTTTTTTAATTGTTGAATAAAAATGTTTGAAATTGGCTACAGGGACATTGAGAATATAATATTTGTAGAGGTAATCAAATTTCTTAAATAATATTGTAAGGGGCCATTGGAATAAAAAGCATGGATTTTTTAAGAGAACATCAGGACCATACTCGTGTATTTTTAAGATTATTTTTCATGGGTTTTTTTTAAGGTCAGTAATAGTGGGGTTTTCAAGAATATTTGTAAGAGGCCACAAGTTGTGGATTTTTAAAGTATATTTTTAAAGGGACTATCGGATATTTTTAAGGGGACATCGGGCCCATATGCGTGTATTTCTTAAAGTATATTTTCACGGGGCCATCGGGCCCATTAGCTTGAATTTTGTGAGTATATTTTCATGGAAACATCGGGGCCATAAGCGTGGATTTATAAAAGAATATATTTTATGGGGCCATGAGCGTAGATTAAAAAAAAAAAAATATTTTTATGTGGATCTCATGGGGCCATAAGCGTTAATTTTTTAAAGGAATATTTTTTATGGCCTCATTGGGGCCATCAGCGTGGATTTTTTAAGAATATTTTTTATGGGCTCATTGGGCCATGAACGTGGATTTTTTAATGAATATTTTTATGGGCTCATTGTGGCCATGAGCGTGGATTTTTTTAAAGAATATTTTTCATGGGATCATTGTTGCCATAAGCGTGGATTTTTTAAAGAATATTTTTATGGGGTCGTTGGGGCCATGAGCGGGGATTTTTTAAAGAATATTTTTATGGGGTCATTGTGGCCATGAGCGTTAATTTTTTAAAGGAATATTTTTTATGGTCTCATTGGGGCCATGAGCGTAGATTTTATAAAGAATATTTGTTATGGAGTCATGGGGAACATGAGCGTGGATTTTTTAAAGAATATTTGTTATGGAGTCATGGGGACCATGAGCGTGGATTTTTTAAAGAATATTTGTTATGGAGTCATGGGGAACATGAGCGTTGATTTTTTAAAGAATATTTGTTATGGAGTCATGGGGAACATGAGCGTGGATTTTTTAAAGAATATTTGTTATGGAGTCATGGGGACCATGAGCGTGGATTTTTTTAAAGAATATTTGTTATGGAGTCATGGGGGCATGAGCGTGGATTTTTTAAAGAATATTTGTTATGGAGTCATGGGGGCCATGAGCGCGGATTTTTTAAAGAATATTTGTTATGGAGTCATGGTGGCCATGAGCGTGGTTTTTTTAAAGAATATTTGTTATGGAGTCATGGAGGCCATGAGCGTGGATTTTTTAAACAATATTTGTTATGGAGTCATGGGGGCCATGAGCGTGGATTTTTTAAAGAATATTTGTTATGGAGTCATGGGGGCCATGAGCGTGGATTTTTTAAAGAATATTTGTTATGGAGTCATGGGGGCCATGAGCGTGGATTTTTTTAAAGAATATTTGTTATGGAGTCATGGGGGCCATGAGCGTGGATTTTTTAAAGAATATTTGTTATGGAGTCATGGGGGCCATGAGCGTGGATTTTTTAAAGAATATTTGTTATGGAGTCATGGGGGCCATGAGCGTGGATTTTTTAAAGAATATTTGTTATGGAGTCATGGGGGCCATGAGCGTGGATTTTTTAAAGAATATTTGTTATGGAGTCATGGGGGCCATGAGCGTGGATTTTTTAAAGAATATTTGTTATGGAGTCATGGGGGCCATGAGCGTGGATTTTTTAAAGAATATTTGTTATGGAGTCATGGGGGCCATGAGCGTGGATTTTTTAAAGAATATTTGTTATGGAGTCATGGGGGCCATGAGCGTGGATTTTTTAAAGAATATTTGTTATGGAGTCATGGGGGCCATGAGCGTGGATTTTTTAAAGAATATTTGTTATGGAGTCATGGGGGCCATGAGCGTGGATTTTTTAAAGAATATTTGTTATGGAGTCATGGGGGCCATGAGCGTGGATTTTTTAAAGAATATTTGTTATGGAGTCATGGGGAACATGAGCGTGGATTTTTTTAAGAATATTTGTTATGGCGTCATGGGGACCATGAGCGTGGATTTTTTAAAGAATATTTGTTATGGCGTCATGGGGACCATGAGCGTGGATTTTTTAAAGAATATTTGTTATGGCGTCATGGGGACCATGAGCGTGGATTTTTTAAAGAATATTTGTTATGGCGTCATGGGGACCATGAGCGTGGATTTTTTAAAGAATATTTGTTATGGCGTCATGGGGACCATGAGCGTGGATTTTTTTAAAGAATATTTGTTATGGCGTCATGGGGACCATGAGCGTGGATTTTTTAAAGAATATTTGTTATGGCGTCATGGGGACCATGAGCGTGGATTTTTTAAAGAATATTTGTTATGGCGTCATGGGGACCATGAGCGTGGATTTTTTTAAAGAATATTTGTTATGGCGTCATGGGGACCATGAGCGTGGATTTTTTAAAGAATATTTGTTATGGCGTCATGGGGACCATGAGCGTGGATTTTTTAAAGAATATTTGTTATGGCGTCATGGGGACCATGAGCGTGGATTTTTTAAAGAATATTTGTTATGGCGTCATGGGGACCATGAGCGTGGATTTTTTTAAAGAATATTTGTTATGGCGTCATGGGGACCATGAGCGTGGATTTTTTAAAGAATATTTGTTATGGCGTCATGGGGACCATGAGCGTGGATTTTTTAAAGAATATTTGTTATGGCGTCATGGGGACCATGAGCGTGGATTTTTTAAAGAATATTTGTTATGGCGTCATGGGACCATGAGCGTGGATTTTTTAAAGAATATTTGTTATGGCGTCATGGGGACCATGAGCGTGGATTTTTTAAAGAATATTTGTTATGGCGTCATGGGGACCATGAGCGTGGATTTTTTAAAGAATATTTGTTATGGCGTCATGGGGACCATGAGCGTGGATTTTTTAAAGAATATTTGTTATGGCGTCATGGGGACCATGAGCGTGGATTTTTTAAAGAATATTTGTTATGGCGTCATGGGGACCATGAGCGTGGATTTTTTAAAGAATATTTGTTATGGCGTCATGGGGACCATGAGCGTGGATTTTTTAAAGAATATTTGTTATGGCGTCATGGGGACCATGAGCGTGGATTTTTTAAAGAATATTTGTTATGGCGTCATGGGGACCATGAGCGTGGATTTTTTAAAGAATATTTGTTATGGCGTCATGGGGACCATGAGCGTGGATTTTTTAAAGAATATTTGTTATGGCGTCATGGGGACCATGAGCGTGGATTTTTTAAAGAATATTTGTTATGGCGTCATGGGGACCATGAGCGTGGATTTTTTAAAGAATATTTGTTATGGCGTCATGGGGACCATGAGCGTGGATTTTTTAAAGAATATTTGTTATGGCGTCATGGGGACCATGAGCGTGGATTTTTTAAAGAATATTTGTTATGGCGTCATGGGGACCATGAGCGTGGATTTTTTAAAGAATATTTGTTATGGCGTCATGGGGACCATGAGCGTGGATTTTTTAAAGAATATTTGTTATGGCGTCATGGGGACCATGAGCGTGGATTTTTTAAAGAATATTTGTTATGGCGTCATGGGGACCATGAGCGTGGATTTTTTAAAGAATATTTGTTATGGCGTCATGGGGACCATGAGCGTGGATTTTTTAAAGAATATTTGTTATGGCGTCATGGGGACCATGAGCGTGGATTTTTTAAAGAATATTTGTTATGGCGTCATGGGGACCATGAGCGTGGATTTTTTAAAGAATATTTGTTATGGCGTCATGGGGACCATGAGCGTGGATTTTTTAAAGAATATTTGTTATGGCGTCATGGGGACCATGAGCGTGGATTTTTTAAAGAATATTTGTTATGGCGTCATGGGGACCATGAGCGTGGATTTTTTAAAGAATATTTGTTATGGGGTCATTGGATCATTGGGGCCATGAGCTTGTATTTTTTAAAGAATATTTTTAATGGGGGTCATTGGGGCCATGAGCGTGGATTCATTAAAGAATGTTTTTATGGGGTCATTGGATTTTTTAAAGAATATCATTGGGCCATGAGCTTGGATTTTTAAAGAATATTTTTAATGGGGGTCATTGGGGCCATGAGCGTGGATTCTTTAAAGAATATTTTTATGGGATCATTGGATTTTTTAAAGAATATAATTGGGGCCATGAGCTTGGATTTTTTAAAGAATATTTTTAATGGGGGTCATTGGAGCCATTAGCGTGGATTCTTTAAGGAATTTTTTTATGGGGTCATTCGATTTTTTAAAGAATATCATTGGAGCCATGAGCTTGGATTTTTTAAAGAATATTTTTAATGGGGGTCATTGGGGCCATGCGCTTGGATTTTTTAAAGAATATTTTTAATTGGGGTCAATGGATTTTTTAAAGAATATCATTGGGGCCATGAGCTTGGATTCGTTATCTTAAGTTGACATCGATTACTTATGAACTTGTGAGGGAGCTTCAGGATCGAAGTAGCACATAGAGTTTAGCAAACTGAAATTTGAGTTCAGATTAGTCTTCAAATCTTCGGGGCAGTCGAAAATCCGATCTGCACAACTGCGGAGCTGCTGCTGCTGAACATTTATTTACCCTCTAAAGATCCGAAGTTGGCATAGCTTAGTCCAAAATCCGTAGATTTACCACAATAAAGTTGCTGGACTAAGCGATGAAAATTATAAAATTTTTGTACTCCTCCCGTAAAGGGAAGGTAAGAACATGTATAGTTTGCCAAGAAGAATTTAAACCTAATTTATCTATAGAACGGAATATGATGACTGTCAGGTTGGTGTCGAGCTAGCAGTCTGCTTACCATATAAGGACCACGAACCACCCGCTCAAAGTGTGCGTGGTTATGGGTTGTGATGCCATCGTTTTCACTGATACACTTATGTGATGAATTATTGCTACGCATCCTTATACAAATATTAATATAAGTATATCCGTTAAAAAGTTACTACATTTTGATGAGGATTCTGAATCGCTGGTGATGGTGGTTGAACGCACTAACTGCTTGTAAAGGTCGTAAAAGGTAGGTGGCATCGTGATTGAGATGAAAGAGGAACCATGTTGTAACCGATCAGGACCGTTACTTGGTATTAAAGTACCCTATTTAATCCAATGGCTTTTTATTTATGGCTTTACAGAATGAATGTTCTCCTAGCGATTTGAATCCCGAGCCATAAGGGCTCTTTGCATTTACGAGTTCGCAATGATAATTTCAATCGCAAACTATGCTTGGTATCCCTTGTCCCCTGTTTGGAGAACACGTTAAGAATGAAACACGTTATCTATCTAAGTGATATTCCATGTTGAACATTTTCCAATATACAAGCCTAAAAATTTGAATATTAACATGTTTTGGAACATGTCTCTTACCCTTCAGCCATTTAGAAAAAAATGTAAATGCCCACTTTAAATATTAAATATTGATAAGATGAAGGGGTTTCCTCACATTAACCCTTTCTTAAGGGCGGAGCAACATAGAAAGTTATGAAGATGTGTTCCCCCATTATATAAAGTTCCGGTTGAAGTTTTTTTTATCATGAGTTACAACATTTTTAAAATGATTTGTTTTCAAAATTTGTCGATGCAGGAGGCGACGGCGGCAATGAAACGTAAAACAAAAAAGTCCAAAGACCCAAGGAATTATGTTAAGAGCCAATTTAATGTCTGACAAGAAGTCATGTGTGTTAAAGATTTTGTGTTACATTAAAAGTTTTAATGGAATGTATGCTGCTGCGGCTGTTGTTCCTGTTATTGTTGTTATTTTCTTGATGATTTCATAAAAGAATCTCAACAAACGGACGCCCGCACGCTCGCTCAGTTGTCTAAAACGGAAGTTGTTAAAATTGTTTGGATTGTGGTTGCCGTCGCGCTGTCATTGTCGGCAATCTTGCCTTTATTGCTGTTCATGTGGGATGGTTGGATGCTGTTGCTGCTCTAGCCATAGCTGTTGCTGATGCGACACATACTTTTTTGTGAAAGAAAAAAAATACAATATCAACAATATAAACATAATGTTCTTTCAATTTATTTCAAAGAACAACGTAAATTCTTTGCATACAACAGCAAATTAATGGTGGTACAGTGGCTCAAGAAACATACAAGTATTGGGTTTTATTATGTATAGTTTTAGAAGGACTCAAGAATATATAGAATTGAAAAAAGAAATTAAGGGGCCGATTATGGAAAGCAACCCAACTCCTGTTGCGTTGCCGACAGCAAATTTAATAATAGAAATTTCCATTTCCGCATTGAAATTTATACTTTTTATACCCTCCACCATAGTATGGAGGGTATATAAAGTTTGTCATTCCGTTTGTAACACATCGAACTAATCATTTGCGGCCCTATAAAGTATATATATTCTTGATCAGGATAAAATTCTAAGACGATCTAGCCATGTCCGTCTGTCCGTCCGTCTGTTGTAATCACTCTAGCGTCCGCAATAATTGAGATAGAGTGCTGAAATTTTGCACCCGAGTGTCTTTTTTCCATAGGCAGGTCAAGTTCGAAGATGGGTTATATCGGTCCACTCTTTGGTATAGCCCCCATATAACGGTACCTCCGGATTTGAGGTATTTTGACGTTCTTCCACGTCAACACACGGTCCACATTTGCAGACCGAATAAGCTATAATTTGGCACTTAGGGTTCCTAGTGATCAACAAACTTATACCCCAAAGGATATGGGCATAGGTCCATGTTTTGGTATAGTCCCCATATAACGGTACCTCCCGATTTTCGGTATTTTGAGAATTTTAGCTAAAATTTTTAACCGAACTAGCTGTAATTTGCCATTGTAGGTTCTGAGTGGTCATGCAATATCTCCACCAAACACCGTCAACATAGGTCCATGTTTTGGTATAGCCCCCATATAACGGTACCTCCCGATTTTCGGTATTTTTAGAATTTTAGCTACAATTTTTAACCGAACTATCTGCAATTTGACATTTGAGGTTCTCAGTGGTCATGAAACGTCTCCACGAAACATCGTCAACATAGGTCCATGTTTTGGTATAGCCCCCATATATCGGTACCTCCCGATTTTCGGTATTTTGAGATTTTTAGCTACAATTTTTAACCGAACTAGCTGTAATTTGCCATTTGAGGTTCTCAGTGGTCATGCAATATCTCCACCAAACATCGTCAACATAGGTCCATGTTTTGGTATAGCCCCCATATATCGGTACCTCCAGATTTTCGGTATTTTGAGAATTTTAGCTACAAATTTTAACCGAACTAGCTGTAATTTGCCATTTGAGGTTCTGAGTGGTCATGAAACATCTCCACCAAACATCGTCAACATAGGTCCATGTTTTGGTATGGCCCCCTTATGACCGTACCTCGCGATTTTCGGTATTTTGAGCATTTTAGTTACAATTTTTAACTGAACTAGCTGTAATTTGACATTTGAGGTTCTCAGTGGTGATGAAACATCTCCACGAAACATCGTCAACATAGGTCCATGTTTTGGTATAGCCCCCATATATCGGTACCTCCAGATTTTCGGTATTTTGAGAATTTTAGCTACAATTTTTAACCGAACTAGCTGTAATTTGCCATTTGAGGTTCTCAGTGGTCATGAAACGTCTCCACCAAACATCGTCAACATAGGTCCATGTTTTGGTATAGCCCCCATATAACGGTACCTCCCGATTTTCGGTATTTTGAGAATTTTAGCTACAGTTTTTAACCGAAAGAGCTGTAATTTGACATTTGAAGATCTCAGTGGTCACAAAACATCTCCGACGAAGCATCGTCAACATAGGTCCATGTTTTGGTATAGCCCCCATATAACGGTGTCTCCCGTTTTTCGGTATTTTGAGAATTTTAGCTGCAATTTTTAACCGAACTAGCTTTAATGATCGGTGTTTTGAGAATTTTAGCTACAATTTTGTCTATTCAAAAATATTCGTCAATATAGGTCCATGTTTTGGTATATCCCTCCATATAACTGTACGTCCCGATTTTCGGGAATTTTCAGTGGTCACGAAATTTCTTCACTAAAATTCGTCAACATGGGTCCATTTTTTGAGGGTCTACATTGTTTTGACGAAACTAGCCTCAATTTGACTCTTGAAGTTCCCTGCAGCTATAAAATTGTTCCGCCAAAAAATTTAAAGATAGGTTGACTCTTTGATATAGCCCCGTAGGTGGTACCTTTCACCTAGCTGAACACATTTTTTTAGATTAAACTAGCGGACCCGGCGAACTTCGTCTCGCTATTAAGGAATAAAATTTCATACAAAAACTCAATTTTCGATTTTTCTAATTTCCCGACTTTTCCAGATGGATTTTCCAAAATTTCTTCCGTAAAGACCTTTCCTCGAAAATGCGAATAACTGACAAAAAATTTTACAGAAATCGGCCTAGCCGTTCTCATTTTATAAATTACTATACATTTTTTACACCATTTTTATATATATAGATTAGATAACACTGTGCAACAAAATGGAGGTGAAAGTCTGGGGCACTTAAAATTCCTCTTGGGGAAGAAAGGCTTTGGTGAGTATATTATGAACCCCGAAAGACAGATCCGCCGTGAGTCGAACTTCCGCGCTATGGCGTGATGAAATTTTTGTAAGAGACTCTGTTGGACATTAGGAATTAGCGTTATATCTTTGTTCATTGTTGCTTAAGTGCACTACAAAAACAACAAACAAAGATATAATGCTAATTCATGATGACTTACAGGGTCTCTTGCAGAAACTTCATCACGCCATAACGCGGAAGTTCGACTCACGGCGCATCTGTCCTTCGGGGTTTTCAATATACACACACCAAGGGCTTTCATCTCCAAAAGGAATTATCTCTGCCCCATTTGTGTTCACAGTGTAATTTAAGCAATAGTCGGAGGCAGTAGGAGTCTATCCATTGTCGAAAAGTTGTTCCAACTAAAATTGTGAAAGGACCGTAATTATTCCATTTTATTTAAGACTATTTTATGGTGGAGGGTATAAAAAGTTCGGCCCGGCCGAACTTAACGACTTTTTACTTGTTACAATTGATATTGAATGGATTTAACAAAAATTTCTGTGGTTTCAGTTATAAATAAAATATATATGACTCAAGTTCGACCCTTTGAAAGACTGTAAACTATTTCACATAAAAAATGCATGAATGAATATCTCTTAATTTTGTTCGCTTCTGTATGAGGACTGTTATTGGTGTGAGTCGAATTCAAGTATCCCCCCATCCAATCACGATATTATTGAATGTAACAAAAAACCAACTATGACGATATGATCCTTGCCCTCTCTGCCCACATTGAAATACTTGAGTTTAAGTTTATTGCTGTTGTTGTTGTCGTTAATGTGCAAATAATGTCCGTTTCCCTGAAATGACGTTATAAAATAATAAACACAAACGAGCAAACAAATAAATTCCACATTGTAAATGGTGTCATAAAACATTGCCCATCGGTAAATATGATGGCGGTATCGCCCGCCATCTATGAATTGGTCGTTAGTCTGGTATGGGATTTCGATTCATGCTACTGGCTAACAACAACTTCTAAGAACACTCAAAACAAGCTTTGGCCTTATGAGCGAAAAAAGGTGAATCACAACTTGTATGCAAAATGAAAAGAATGCATTCATTTGAAAAGTTGAAGTGTCCGGTATACTGGGAAACTGGAACTTAAATTAAATAAAAATAATGTCGGAAATACTAAGAATTTCAATACTACATTCTCCAGACGACAATCATTAAAGGTAAATAAAACACAGACAATAGATGTCATTATGACAATTTGTGTATTAATTATATTCTCAGCCTTATGGCTGCAGAGGGTACATATGGGAATTCTGAGAGAAAGTGGTTTTTGATTTCCTCTATTTTTGGCTGTGTTGATGCCAGGGCTTCGGAGTCTACGAGTCGGAGTCGAAATCGAAAAAAATAACTCGACTCCGGGCAAAATTTTTTCCACGTTATAGAAATATAGCATTCAATTCGGAATAAGAACATTTTTTTTTTTTTAAAAAAATCGTTATTTATTTTAAAAGAAAGGTATAAGAAAACATATATGCAAACCGTATATTATACTAAGTTAAAGGACAATTCACAGGATATTTACTATCCTCTGAAGTGTAGTATATTCATCTCTATTTTGTTGATCCAATTGATTCTTTACATTTTTGCAAACAAAAGTAAAGTTCTATGATAAAAGAATGAAGATTGGACCTTTAACATCTTTCGTCAGAAGTCTTACTAGTCTTCTCACAAAGATCTATTGGTATTCTCATCTTGGTTTTTTGAGAAGTCATCCTTGTCTTCTATTAAAGACATTGTGGTCTCTATGGGAAATCTTACTGAATACCCTGTGACACAAAATTGAAGACAAGATCTGGGGGTTGAAAAATTCCTTTTCGGAATGAAAGCCCCAATTAAGAACCCCAAAGGATCTCAGCTGAAATTTCTGAGTTATGATATAATGAATTATTTGATTGACCCCCATCAATCATTGAGAAAATAGCTTTATATCTCTGTTTGGAGATATTGTTTCATCATTTTTAGATGACATCTGTTTACTTAAATAGAATGAGGAACATTTCTCTCGAATATGCTGTCCTTCTGGCTCAGTTCCTTCCATGTCCTTTTTGTTCTTGAAATCGAAAAGTAAAACAAAATGAAATTTTCTACAAAAATGTTCCACCGAAAATTATATTTAGGTTTCCCATATCCAAGAAATCGATATTGTCACCTTTTCATTGCCCTTTATCAGTTTTACTCGTTACTTTCTCAAATTTCGGTAAATTTCGCAAAATCTATTATTTATATGAAATTCTGGTGGTTACGCTTCTGAATTAGGGCATCATAAATTCGTTGTTGGTCAACGACAGATAAATCTCGCCATAACTCAGATGTCTAACAAACGGCGAATCTTTCTTCTAGCATTCATTATATACTCTATGAGGGCTTTAGATGTAGACATTCAAATAACCGGATCGGTCAGCCAGCATTTACGAAATTCAATTAAATACATAATCATAGAGTTTTCATGAGAAAGGATCGGGTAAAAGTGATAAAGGTCAATGAAAACATGACAATATGGCTGTCCGTCTGTCTGTCTGGCTGGAACGCACGTTAACTCTCGAATGGATCAACCGATTCGGTCCAAAATTTGGCTTAATATTTTGCTCAAACGTAGTTTAAGTTCGAAGATGGGTTATATCCGACCACTCCTTTCGGAAAATGTTCGAAAAAATTGTGCGCACTATAACCCTTGAAGGTGAGGTTCTAATATGGACTCAATCGGTCCTCTCCTTCGGGTACCTCCCACACAAAATTTCGGAAAAGTTCAGTTTAAGATCTGCTCTCGATTCGCTTTGATTTTTGTTGTAACATCTGGTATCACTGTTCCCCATACGACTGTACAAGTTTTATCAGGGGCAAGTCCATACTTCCTGAGAAAATAGACTGAAAGCTGAAAAAAACCATTATGACACTGTGTGTAGTCGTTGGAGCGAAAGATAACCATCGAACGGTTCTGCCGATTCGGTCCAATATTTTACCTTCGTAATATTTTGTCCAAACTTAGTTAAAGTTTAAAAATAAGCCATATCGATCCACTCCTTCAGGTCCCTCCCCCATAAAAGTTCGAAAATGTTCGGAAAAATTATGCGCACGATAACTCTTGAAGTGTGAGACCGATTTGGTCCATACTTTACACATCCTAATATATCTCCCAGATCTAGATAAGGTTCGAATATGGACTATATTTGTCGACTCCTTCGTGTACCTCCCACACAAAATTTCGGATAAGTTCACTTTAAGACCTGCTTCAGGGGCAAGGCCATACTTCTTAAAAAACAGCCCGAAAGGTGTAAAAAATCCCTATGGCAATATGTACGTATGGAGAGCACGATAACTCTCGAACTGATCAAGCGGTTTGGTCTAAAATTTGGTCTTCATCATATTTTGTCCAGACTTAGTTTCAGTCCGAATATGGGCAATACCGGTCCACAACTTCCGATACTTCCCCCCAATATTTAAAAAATGTCACTATAATGGTATGCACGATATATCTTGAATGAGGCAACCAATTTGGTCCAAACTGTGGATCTCCTAATTTTTATTTATTTATTTTATTTATTTTATTTATTAGTCTATGGATATTTTTCCTTACAGACTATATAAATGAACAATTTTGTACTTAATTCTGTGAATTCAAATGTATTACAATTTTACTTTTTACAGTATTAATATCCATGGAAAAATCAAAAAGACTATACAATTCATTAAAATCTTTAGACATTCTAGTTAAGGGATCAGCATTTTCATAATTCATTCTTGAAAATTTAATAGCTAGTGGCACATAATTTCGAGTAGGTCGTTGGGGAATATTAAAACAAATATTGTTGACGAGAAAGCCAGCTGTGACATCACCTATTATAACATTAAAAAGGAATGACACATTTAGCATTTTCCTACGGCTTTTCAGAGTAGTCAGCTTGATCAGGGAAAGTCTATCAGTATATGACGGAAGACTATATAAAGAAAAGTTTAGGCTTCGTAAACAGAAAAGCAGGAATTGTTTTTGAACTGACTCGATGCGATCGCTGTGTTTAATATATATAGGGTCCCATATGATCGAAGAATATTCCAGTATAGGGCGAACAAGTGTACTGTATAAATTTTTTGTGACATAAGGATCATTGAACTCCTTACTCCATCGTTTAACAAACCCCAGCACAGACTTTGCTTTGTTTATTGTCACTGAAATGTGTGCATTAAAATTTAGTTTACAATCCAGCAAAACTCCAAGATCAACAAAGGTGTTAACTTTTTCCAAAAAATAGTCGTTGAGCGTATTATTAGTGTCCAATAACTTCTTTCTAGTAAATCTCATAAGTTTGCATTTCGAATGATTAAGTTCCATAAGATTAATATTACACCTATAAGCAAATGAATTCAAATCATTTTGCAACAGCTGATTGTTTGACATATCTGCAAAACTGAGGTATATTTTTACATCGTCGACGTACATCAAGATATTAGAAAACTTTATTGTTTGAGGCAAGTCGTTTATGAATAATGAAAACAGAAGTGGTCCTAGATGGCTGCCTTGTGGGACTCCAGAAGTAACATCGATTCTTTTTGATATTGTATTTTTGAAATTTACATGCTGTATTCTTCGTTGTAGATACGAGGAAATCCAGTTTAAAGTTCTGTTAGTAAAACCTATGTTCTCAAGTTTTAGTAGTAACAGCTTATGATTTACTTTATCGAAAGCTTTGCTGAAATCCGTGTAAACAGTATCGGTTTGCTTTCCTTGAACAAATCCCCGATTGACAACTGTGGAAAAGTGGAGAAGGTTAGTTGTTGTGGAGCATTTTTTCTGAAATCCATGTTGATAGGGAGATACAAGAGAACTGACATCATGGTAAAGGTTATCAGTGATGATTTTTTCAAAAAGCTTTGGAATCACACTTAATTTTGCTATTCCTCGATAATTTGAAACATCAGATTTATTTCCACATTTAAAAAGGGGAATAATATATGATGTTTTCCATGCATCTGGAAAAACAGCTTGACTGATAGAAGCGTTGAACAATATGGTTAAAGGTAAAACAAAGGCATCAGCACATTTTATTAAAATACAACTTGGGATCTTATCAGGTCCATGATCGTAGCCATATTTTAATTTTTTCAATCCATTTAAAACCATTTTACTGTCTAATAGTGTAATTGAAATTGATTGGTTAGAGTTGAGTTCAAACGGGTATTTGTTGCTAGAATAAATTCTAGTTGAATATGTTGTAGTGAAAAAATCTGCGATATCTGCTAATAATAGTGTTGTCACATGATTCAGTGTTTCCATACCTTAAGGTTGTAGGAAGGCCACCGGCTTTACGTTTAGAATTGACGAATTTGTAAAATGATTTTGGATTTTGTTTGAAATTGTATTTAAGTTTTGAAATATATTTTGAATAGCAAATGTTGTTCATATTCCGAGCGTGCAACTGAATATTTTCCGTAGTCGATAGCAGAGCCCGTACGTTTATAATGTTTGAATTGTTTATTTTTCTTATTCTTTGATCTTGCTAATTCTCTAGTGTCCCATGGTGGTCCAGAGAGCTTTTTATAAAATAGTTTCGGTACGCATATATCAATGTATTCATATATCTTTTTATAAAAGATATCTATGGCGCAATTCAGATTATAAGTGCATGACATGAGGTCATGCCAGTCAGTGTTCTGCAACAATTCCAGTAACTGTAAATAGTTTGTTTTGGAAAAACATAATGATTTTTCATTTCGATTTATAGGTTCTATATTATTCTTAGTTGGAAAGGAAACTCTGTTGAAATACAGTTGGATGGTAAAGATCTTCTGGGAATGTTAAAGGATCAGTTCGTTTAATGTAACATTCATCGACTTGATTTACAAATATAAGGTCTAGTAACTTATGTCTGATGTTACGAATATAATTTACTTGAAAGAGACCAAAATCAAAAAGTGTATCAAAGAATTCTTCATAAGATTTTTGTATATTCGCTGGCATTAGGTATTTGTCCTCGGGTAAGAAATTCTACAAAATACTTGGTATATTAAAATCACCGAGTACAATAATCAAATCTTCTGGTTTAGCTTTTTGCAATACAGTCTTAAACGCTTGGCTATGCTTTTCATATATTACTTGGGAAGACGAAGGTGGAATATAGGAACATATTATAAACATTTTTTTAAGTTGTGTTTAACTTCAACGGCAACAAACTCGATATTGAGTGAAGAGTCGAAATCCAATAATTCGGAGGTAAAAATAGTAGAGACAGCTATAAGTACGCCACCACCGTTGCTTCCTCGGTCACGTCTGAAGATACTGTATTTGTTTGACAGAATTTCTGAGTTCATAATTGTCTCGTTTAACCAGGTTTCAGTCATTACAATGATATGGTAATCCAGGACAAAGCTTTCGGCATACAATTTCGATATCTTAGTACGAATACCACGGACATTTTGATAGGCAATGGATACTGTACTTAGTTTTTTGAAACATATTCATTATATTGAGGGATGTAGCCAATATTAGCAGGTCTTTGTCTTTCCCTGTATATATATTCACGAACAACAGTGTTTTCTGGCCAAAAATCAGGATCAATAAGCTGGTGATATATGTCATCAGAAACAGTAACTTTAAATGAAGAAATTGAACGTTGTTGTGTGGAATTGAATTTGTGTATTAAGATATCAGCATTTTGACCAAGTTTTGATTTAATAAAAAGATCAACAGATTCTATAGTAGTTTCAGCTGTAAGTCTCGTTAAAAATATACTTTTTTTCGGCGGAACGGCTCTAAGAGTAACTATACCAGCGTGTTCATTATTTGTAAAGGAAGCAGGAGGGTTGTTGGCAGATCCAGCGTAACTCAATGGTATGTTTTCACACTCCATATTAGAGTCATTGTTGGGAGGACAGTTTAAGGGTATGGTATTATTGGACGTAGAAGGATTTTTTGAATTTTGTGAAAAAATTTTGGACGATGTAGAAGGGTGATTTGCAGGTGAAGGCGCATTATTCTCGTTATCGTCACGTTTATCTTTATTTAAGTTCCTGGCTGACTTACGTCGCTTCGGAGATGATTGCGGCGATTTCATATTTTCAAGGAACTTGTAATTTTGAAACAATTTTCCATAATCATCTATTCGATTTGATAGCTTTGCGGTTTCATCCTGAATATTCTGTTCAAATTTAGTTTTACTTCTAAAATGGTCCATATGTCCTCTCCTTAGGGTGCCTCCCCCACAAAAGTTCAATTTTGTGTCTATGCTGTTGATTGTGGTTCTGCTTACAGCGATATTATTTTTTCCGTGGACAAGTCCATGCTTCCTGGCATACTGGTCCGACGACCCACCGAAATGACTGGTGGGCATGATATCTATCGAAAAGATATGACTCCCAAAACAAGATCTACTTCCTTAATTGACTATGTCGGTCTATTCCTTCAATTTCCTCCTACGCAACACTTTTAAACTTTAATCCTAATCCACATTTTTGTCGGCAAGTTCAAATGTCCACAAAGGGCCACGAAATTCTGAAAATATCCTGTATACATTCGATCTGTCCGTAGATGAAAGTTTTAATTCATATAGGCAGAGGGTATATCTCAGTTTTCCAAGGAATGCCCTTTCCAGTGAATATGTAAGGAAAAACTAACACATTAGCCCATATAGGCCAAAATATAGGAAAAAGTTAAAAATTTGTGAACATTTTATTCGATTTTAGTGGTATAGGAATTCACACTCAGAGTCGACCCGGAGTCGGAGCCGGAGTCGTGAAAAAACTCGTCTGGAGTCGGAGTCGAGCCAAAAATACCTCGACTCCGAAATCCCACGTGTGCAGAAAAAGTTATTGGGGGTCCAAGGCCAAATTTTAAGGAGTTTTTAGGTTTTTTTCTTGAAAACGTTGAGTATAATCCAGAATCGACTACAGTATATGTTGTAGTTGAAAGGATTCTCTACATGTTTGGCCTCTACGAGAAAAAGAAAAATGCAGCTAAAACAACAATCAACTCTGAGCGAAATTTTTAAAATTGCAAAAAAGATAAATTTGTCCATCTTTGTGTTTATTTCAGCTTTAGTCCATATTTTGTTGTAATTCAATTGTTTGAATAACAACAAAATATTTTAAAGTGGATATGAAATTGATTAGTTGCGGGTAGGGAATACTATAGTTTCAGTTGTCACCAAACAAAAATCCGTACCAAACACATCCAACATGGGCTTTGGACATGAACACCTTTGAAGGCCCTTTAACAAACTTCTTTAAAAATTATAGCAATCAAGAGACATATTTTAAAGATACAAATAAACTGGTTGGGAAATACTGTTTACAAATGGATCAAAATCTGAGTTTAACAGCGCTTTTGAAGTCGTGACAGAAGATGGTGCTATCAAATCCACTGGTTTCCTTCCGCAATATGGAAATTTGACCTTGACGATTTTTACTTTGAAGATGAGGTTTGGTGGTCTTTATGTGTTCAGAATTAGTTATTTAAGACAGGGACTACAACTTTGCCTCCGATAGTCTGGAAAAATGATCACTTTCGACAACAAGGCATCAAACCTTTGGAGGCCCATAACCGCGAATGTGGAAGTGATGGGGGTGGGGTGTCTTCTTATTTTTGGATTTCTATCATCCTGCTATGTCAGAAATGGTTTGTTCGTGATGTTTATATCCTACACCACTATGTGGGGAGGGTATTATAAGTTGCTTTTGGTCAAAAAGTTTGTAACGCATCGAAATAATGGTCGTCCCGGAGGAGAAGAAGCCTATTCACCGTTTTTTCCAAAGAGAATATCTCAGCTTCTATAGGGGGTATATCAAAAGCAAAACCTGACAATGAAAGAAGAAAATATTACCTTTCTAACGATGTAAAGTAGGTTGTCGTATGTGGTCAACTAACGAATATATGAAAATAGTCGCAAAAAAACCCAACTTTTCATCTTTGCGATTTTACTTATAATGACGAATATCACAGCTTTGGTTTGGGACTTTCCAAAAGCAAAGCAATTATGCACAGTAGGTTGGCGTAGGTGATCAAATAATGGGAGATATCGCAATAGCAGGTAATACATCTCATTTTTCCATTTTTTTTAAAATCACGCTACAGGTCACAATTTTGATCGGATCGTCACGACATTTTGGCGGTTAATGGGGATCCCGGAGGGAAAGTAGAATACTAATTTTGGTGATGGCCAAAGCAAATATCTCAGCATCCATAAGGGGTATACCAAAAGCAAAACCTGACAATGAAAGTAGAAAGTATCCCCTTTCTAACTATGTCAAGCAGGTTTTCGTAGGTGGTCAATGAAACCCAACTTTTCATTTTTGCGATTTTAATTATAATGACGAATATCACAGCTTTGGTTGGGGACCTTCCGAAAGCAAAGCCTGACTATGAAAGTAGAAAATCCCATCTTTACAATAATGCAAATGTTGGAGTAGGTTGCCAAATAACGGAGATATCACAAAAGTTGGTAAATTTGTTTATTTAAATAGTACTGACGAGTATCTCAACTTTGGTTGGAAGCGTTTCAACAATGTAGATATTCTGAGGTTAGAAATGTTCTCAATTGCGTTGCAAACATTGGTGAAATGCTTGTGATGTTGAAAAGGGCGCTGGGATATCCCAATTTCCAATTTATGGAATTTTATTTCCATGTCCGATATTCCAAAGAGAGAGCTTAATAACACTGTGAACACAAATTTTGGGGCAGAGATAATTCCTTTTGGATATGCATTGTCTCAATTTGAACTTCTATATCTAAAAAACGGTAAAACCTACGAAAATATCATAAAGATCAATCTTGTGCAGAATTTTCAGCTACAACATTTTCTTTAGGCCCATTTACATAGGACTCGCGGTTTGCAAGCAAACTAGTGAAGACCTAAAAAACCCCTAAAAATGTGAACTTAAATCGCGATTTATTTTAAAATCCCTCCGGCTATTTTTTTGTTTCTTGATATTTCTCATCTATGAGCATTGTAGTTTCAGAATCTGCAAAAACTTCCCAGATGTAAGCACCTTCCATTTAAAATTAGTTTAGGCGCAACGTGTTCTGCGACAAAATCGATTAGTTGTCAATGAGAGCCGTACCTAAAGTTTTTTCAGCGACATTTTGCAGAACTTTTCGATGCTGAAAAACGTCATCTTGTGGTATTTTTATAGCGGCTCTAAAATAAAGGACGGAAAGGACATTGAAGGAACCGAGTTAGAAGGTCGAAGTGCTCTACTGAAATAATCTGCATTTGATTTGACTGAAGAAATATCATCCCAAAAATAAACTAAAGCAACAGTGAACAAAGATATAACGCTAATTCCTGATGGCCCAAAGGGTCTCTAGCAAAAACTTCATCACGCCATAACGCGGAAGTTCGAGTCACGGCGAAACTGTCCTTCGGGGTTCTTAATATACTCACAAAGCCCTTTCTTTCCCCAGAGGGTTTTCCGTGCCCCAGACTTTCACCTCCATTTTGTTGCACAGTGTAATGAAACTAAACTACCTGAACTTTAAATTTGTACAAAATGTGCCATTTATGGTAAAATATCAAAATTATTGCAAAATGTGCTAAGCTATGATAATTTTAATATTCTGCAGTTTTTACTTTAATAATAATTACCTCTGCTTCTATTTAGTGTAGTAAAGACGTGTAAAATGCTAATCAAGAAGACCAGTAAAGTTTCATCAGTACCAAGCAGATGTCGACAGTAGTCAAATACAAAATAAAATATTATTTTTTGTTGTTCAGTTCGCCTTAAGTCATTTGGTATAAAAGCCAGATAGGTGAAAACTTTAGTATTTCCCCTCAAGAAATGTTTACGAGAGAAAATCTTATGCACAGGGGTAGCGGTGTAGGGTAGCACATAGTCGGCCCGTCCCGATTAGGGTTTGCTCACTTGTTTTTTTAATTTTGTTCGTGTCGCACTAGATGTAGAAAAAATGTTTTGCTTTCTTTGAATAATTTTATGTAAATATTTATTAAAAAGTAACTTACAAAGCAAGGATATTGAAATTTTGGGAAGTGTTGTACTACATAAAGGATATTAACATATATTTTTTGAACAAAATTGCAGGATGTATTCAAAGGAATTTTTAGTATTTATTTTTTCACGGTAATTTTTTATGTCCTTGTTATCCTTGAATGCAATAAATGAAAATTATTATAAAAATAATCCTCTTTAAAATGACACCAACAACAGCATCGTACAATGAGTACAAGTATTTAAAATATTTTTCCTTTAAAAGGTCAATAGGATGAGGAAACAAAAAATTTTAAGTGTCATTTTACTTCCATTTTTGGAAAATTGTCGGACGGTGAAATCGAGCAATGAAGGATCTCGATGTCCCTGATAACGTAACAAAATTGTATGACAATCGGTTCATTAAATTTCGAGCTAGAGTTGGCACCGATTTCAAAATGTCATTTCGAGAAAAACACGTTTTTAGTTTCTATGTTGCATACAAAACACAATAAAAGTTTCCCTTTCAAAGATCATATCTCAAACAATATTTTTACGGAATTAGGTTTAACTAATCTCCGTGTAGACGTTGTTTAATTCCCCGATACGATTTGTACCAAATAAAACAGGGTTCGTTTTAGATTACGCTTCTACAATGCTTTATTTACTTTATTACACTTATTCGGAACTGACTGTTATAGCTAAGTACACAGCTTTACTTTACTTCTTTACTAGTCGATGTTTACACTTCGCGATAAGATTCATAACTGATCACTGTTTGCCCATCATCTGATATTTATATGCCCACATTTATCGTTTGGAAGTATCTAGAGCATGCATCTGGCAACCTCGAGAAGCCAACTAACAACAAACACACAGACGCACACTCACACCAAGCCACTATAGGTAATTTGCCCTGTTTTTGAGGCAAAAAGTCGATTTTGCAACTTTTAATAATAATAATTTTTTAGTTGGCATTGAAAAAAGAACATGTAAAAATTTATTAATATGAATGACATTTTTCAAAATAGCGTCATTATCGCGGTTTAAATTGCAGTCAAAGTGAGAATTTCTAAGAAGAACTAAAAAAATATATATTGTAAGGCATATTTCAATGTATTTAAAACCGCGGAAAAATAAACCAAATATAAATATATGTAAAATGGAATAGATTGGCAATTGCGAGAGGAATTTATTTAATATATAATATAGCTTAAATATTTTGGGTAGCGAGCAAAAAACACAAAAAGTCAGAAATAAATATTTTATTTTCCTTAAACTCACTTCATATAGACTTGTACTAAATTGGCCGTGTTTGGCCGTGATTTTGCCACCTAGAACACATTACTGAAAGTCTTCTGCATTGGTATTACTAGGTTTCAAAACCCGATTTTGCCCGTTTTTTGATATTTATGAGATTTTATTAGGTTACTTCTCAATAAAAAGTCTTAAAAAAGTGGGGAAGTTTGGTTTGAGGAAATAAAAAATAAATGTAAAAAATATTGTTGTTTACAATTTCATTGCAAGTAAAATAAGTAATGGCGACAAATTGTTCGGTATATCCGTGGTTTTCTATAAACGGTGCGGCAGTAGTAAGCTTTATTTTATCTCTCTATTACATATCAATCATTGATACTGTTTAAAGGAGTACCAAACTCGTATTTATTAACGTATATTCAAAAAATATACAAAACTGTATTAACAATTCGTTGGAAAATCTACTCGCGGGGTCAAAATTTGTGTTACTTACTACCGTGATCGTTTTCATCAGTTTGTTGTGTATAAGAAAACTAATGAAAATGGCATTGGAAAAAATTACTTTGTTCGTTATATACGTAGTTGCTTATAACCGTTGTTCCTTATATCCGAATTTATCTGTAAAAATCTATGTTTTAGCTCACTTTTACACATAAATAATTTAAAAAGTTAAAAAATCCTTTAATTCCGCTGTTATTAATTTTTGTCTCAAAAACAGGGCAAATTACCTATAGTGCAAGCGAACAACAACAACACACATACACGGGATACAAACACAGCAGACAGACATGATGTAATGGACTATTATACAAGAAAGTACAACAAATACAAGAAATGGCAACTAGGCGATAATTGAATAATGGAAACAAAGGCTCATTAGTAACATGTAAAGTAAGAACTAGAATGATGAAGAGAATTCTACATGGTAGTTGTTGTTGCTTAAATAAAATAACTGCGTAATAAAACTTTACGTTACAAATCCAAATTTTTAAATTAACGGATATTAAACTAATTTAACATAAATCTATCAGTTACATTCTTAACATTGCCTCCCGCTGTTCGTCCCGAATAGGCACAGTTCCCTCTCGATGGTATGGGCATTGGTAACACTGTCTCCCGCTTAAGTCTGTTCCTCTTGACTAGACGCAGTTCTGGTTCCGTAGTGGTGGCAACCGATTTAGATGTACCCTCTACGCCATCTGCTTTGGACTTTCGCTCCTCTGGACGTCGTTGGTTTCTCTCCAGTAATCGCAACGTTATACCTTCTTTTTTCGTGGTCACCCTCCTAAGTTCCACCTGGTCTTCATCGCACTCTTCCTTCCTTGCTGTGCGGCCGCTTTTCGATCTACCTTTCCTCGACGTACATCCTCGCTTTTTCCCCCTCGTTGCGGGATTTTTCCGCTTTCGTACGGGCCATTTGTCGGCGGCTTCCACCTTCAGCGTACGGACATCGACAGCGATCTCGCCGGATTCTGGCTTTGGGCGATGTTTGTTTTACTCCTTGTAGCCCACATTTATCGGTATCCCCACATTGGACCAAGTCATCATACGGTGCTTTATGTCCAGGTTGATATCGAAGGCAATCATGAAGTCTACGCCAAGTATAACTTCGTCCACAATATCGTCCACTATAAAATCGAAATTTACCAATTTCCTACCCATACTTAGCCTTTGGTAGGCCTTTCCATGCACCATTGTAGTCTCGCCTGTGGCCGTCCGCAATTTGACTGCATTTAACGGCAATACCTTTCCTTTTACCAAATCCGTTCTAATAAAGGACTTTGCTGCGCCGGTGTCCAATGTCAAGGTACGCAAAACACCATTGATGAAGCCTTTAACCGTTAGGTTGTGATTCTCCTGCTGGACTATGGCTATAGAGATTGTGGGACCATCGTTTTCATCATCTGCCAGCGGCGCCTCGTGATTGACGGAATTCAGTTTTTTTTGATTCAGCTGATGTCTCTCTTTCTAGATTCTTGGCCACCAGTTGGTCGTCGCTTTTTGAAGGCGGTGAGGTGGATCTGGGCCTTAGATGCCGGGCCATGTGTCCAGTTTTCCGACAGTTATAACAAGTCTTTTTCGTTCTAGCAGCCGCTCGTTTCACACGCATTAGTGCATCTTTCAGCAGGTCGACCATGGTCTGGGAATTGTTGTCCTCAACTTCCAGCCTCCGCACGTTGTAAGCTTTAGGTTTCACCAGCATCCTCGCGGTTTCTTGGGCCAGGGCAAGTGACACGGTTTCTGCAAATGTTCCCATCGGTGCCGCATACGTCGCAAATTTTACCTCTGGATCACGAATACCACTAGCAAATGTCTCAATCTTTATGCGGTCCACCAATGGATGTGTCTCTCCTGGATGCGCCAACCGCTCTACTTCAGCCGCAAAGTCTTGTAAGGTCTCATTTGGCTTCTGGACTCTTCCCCTCAGTTCCATTCGGTAGATCTCTTGCTTGTGTTCACTACCGTACTTACGTTCAAGAGCAGCCATTATATCTCCATAGTTGTTCCTAGAAGCGGCGGGAATGCTCTGTAATACGTCAGCAGCATCACCCTTCAATGCCATAAGGAGTGATACCGCCTTGTCGTTGTCGTTCCAAGAGTCTCTAGCAGCCACTGTCTCGAACTGTAATTTGAACACATTGAAAGGGGTAGAGCCGTCGAACACAGGAGGCTTGATTTTTAACGTGTTATGACTAGCTCTCACTGGACCGCCTTTAATTTCCAGTTCCGACATTTTCTTCTCAAGGTTCACAAATGTCTCATCATGGGCCAGAAATTTCTCGTCAACAGACAAAATCTTTTTATCCAACTCTTTCATTTGTACCTCCACGTTTTCTACTCTCTTTTCAATCACTAAGAGGTCAGAAGAATATTTGCATGGGTTCAGAGATATAGTCCTGAATTGCTTTAAAAAGTCTATATTCAACCATGTTTAGATGGGGCCACTAAATCCAAGCTGGACACAGTGTTATTTGTAGAATATGTTAGTAATAATTATGCCAAATCGTGTAAAAAAATATCTCAAACACTTCAGGTATATTACCTTGATTTGTTAATGTAGGTTTCCAGGTTTCCGACAAAAGTAAAGTACATAATCATAAATAGATAAATAAACTATGTACGTTGAGATAATAATGATAAATTGTAAAATACCCCCCGTAACAGTAGCTCTGGTGGCAATTTTGAATGGAATTTTTTTTTAAATAGTTGGGCGAGATTATTTAATCAACAAACACAAGACCTTTGATAATGCTTTTATATAAATATTTACTTTTTTAACAAATTTTGTTTAGGACACGTCAAATCAAATATCATATCAACTATTTTTTTTAACATTTTTCAATGCCTATTTGGGCTGATATGGCATTTTATTTCACATAGTTACTTAACCTGCAATTATTGCTTCAATATGGTTTCGAGATAGTGCATTAACTATTTCTTATCTTTAGATTTGCTCTGATTAAAGCACTCAATGCTTAAGTAGGCTCAATGTCCAACGTATCAAGTAAAAATTATCAATGAAACAAATCTCAACTATTTGTGGTACTCGAAACTATAGTTTCATCTATGATGGGTGTGTGTGCGTGTTCATTAGGTTGGATGGAGGAAATGTCTTAAAGGAAGAATTGTCTATAGCAGAAGGTAAAATTAACAGGCCATGTGGGATGTTTAAATGTTCCCTTGTTGGTTCCCATTTCACATTCTAATGTTTAAGGGCCACAATTTGTTCTACCAATACTAATAATGATTGACGCGAAACCTAATGGAAATTGACAATGTCCAACTATGCTAATTATTATTAGTGCAAATATGGATATTAGCAAAAATCACACAATTCATACAAAAAACAACAGAAAAAAAAAACTAACCCCAAATGTCAATGTCAAACTCAATCTCTAGTTCTTCGTTTTGATGAGAGCCCGTCAACAACAACAACAACAGTGGTGGCGGTGGTGGTGATAATCAATTTACGCAATTTTCAAGATTTGTTAGTCAGCTGCTGCTGCTGCTATATACTTTAGGTAGCTGTTTATGCTGGCGTGTGTTGAACTTTTGTTGCTAATTAACTTTAACTAACATCAGCTGTTTTCTTTTTTCGCTAGATTCTGTCCGTTCCCGCCCCATCCAGTGCCACCATAGGCTCATGTGACTATGTTACAAATTTCTTCACTGCCCGCACTTAATGCTGATAACAAATAATTTGTATACATCGCATAGGTCTACGAACCAAAAATCCCCAGAGCGAGTGTAGTATATAGTTTGACGTCTTGAATTCATATTCTAATCAAAATAAACTTATACATCCGCAGTAGTTTAACACTACTGCTGGCACAATGAATAGAAGGAGAATAAATGAGAGATATGAGGCGGCGAACTAACGAAGAAAATGAAATTAAATTGCTATGTTGCGTTACTCATACGTACCATTATCTACATTTACTTAGGTAATTATCACCAACATCTCATCGTAATCGCGCCATACTCACATAAACACACACATACGAACGCAAATACACCAATTGATAGGCCAGCCAGCAACCAAACTATATGTCTAGACGTCCACATAGATATGGAGGGAACTAACGAAATAATTAATCATTACGTTATAATATGTCAATATTGCATCTTAAAGGGAATTTTTTGGAGATTATTTTTTATTAAAGTGACTGACCAAAGATTAAAGTAAACAAAAAATTATAGTAAGGGAGGTATGTTTAATATGTTTAAAAATAATAATGCGGATGGAAGTATAATAAGTATATTTATAGCCACTTAGTTTGATGTTGCTTTATTTCGACATTATCGCCTTTCTATATATACATACATATATCGGACACTTACAGGATCAAAGAATTTACATTCTATAGACGGCAAACTTCAAAAGGCCATTTGTAGAGGGAAGACCATTAAAGGGTCCTTTAAAAGGTCTTCTATAGACAGAAGAACTTCAAAAGGTCTTCTATAGATAGAAGACCTTCAAAAGGTCTTCTATAGATAGAAGACCTTCAAAAGGTCTTCTATAGATAGAAGACCTTCAAAAGGTCTTCTATAGACAGAAGACCTTCAAAAAATATTCTATAGACAGAAGACCTTCAAAAGGTCTTCTATAGAAAGAATACCTTCGAAAGGTCGTCTATAGACAAAAGACCTTCAAAAGGTCTTCTACAGACAGAAGATTTTCAAAATGTCTTCTATAGACAGAACACCTTCCAAAGATCTACTATAGACAGAATACCTTCAAAAGGTCTTCTATAGCAAGAAGACCTTCAAAAGGTCGTCTATAGACAGAAGACCTTCAAAATGTCTTCTATAAACAGAAGACATTCAAAAGGTCTTCTATAGACAGACGACCTTCAAAATGTCTTCTATAAACAGAAGACTTTCAAAAGGTCTTCTATAGACAGAATACCTTTAAAAGGTCTTTTATAGAAAGAAGACCTTCAAAAGGTCTACTATCGACAGAAGACCTTCAAAAGGTCTTCTATAGAAATAATACCTTCAAAAGGTCGTCTATAGACAGAAGACCTTCAAAAGGTCTTCTATAGACAGAAGATCTTCAAAAGGTCTTCTATAGACAGAAGACCTTCAAAAGGTCTTCTATAGAAAGTATACCTTCAAAAGGTCCTCTATAGACAGAAGACCTTCAAAAGGTCTTCTATAGACAGAAGATCTTCAAAAGGTCTTCTATAGACAGAAGACCTTCAAAAGGTCTTCTATAGACAGAAGACCTTCAAAAGGTCTTCTATAGAAAGAAGACCTTCAAAAGGTCTTCTATAAACAGAAGATCTTTTATATAAAGTAGACCTTCAGAAGGTCTTCTAGAGAAAGAAGGCCTTCAAAAGGTCTTCTATAGACAGAAGATCTTCAAAAGGTCTTCTATAGACAGAAGACCTTCAAAAGGTCTTCTATAGACAGAAGACCTTCAAAAGGTCTTCTATAGAAAGAAGACCTTCAACAGTGCTTCTATAAACAGAAGACCTTTTATATATAGTAGACCTTCAGAAGGTCTTCTAGAGAAAGAAGGCCTTCAAAAGGTCTTCTATAGACAGAAGACCTTCAAAAGGTCTTCTATAGAAAGAAGACCTTCCAAAGGTCTTCTATAGAAAGTATACCTTCAAAAGGTCCTCTATAGACAGAAGACCTTTAAAAGGTCTTCTATAGAAAGCAGACCTTCAAAAGGTCTTCTACAGACAGAAGACCTTCAAAAGGTCTTCTATGGACGGACGACCTTCAAAAGGTCTTCTATAAAAATAAGACTTTCAAAAGGTCTTCTATAGACAGAAGACCTTCAAAAGACCTTCAAAAGGTCTTCTATAGACAGAAGACCTTCAAAAGGTCTTCTATAGACAGAAGACCTTTTATATATAGTAGACCTTCAGAAGGTCTTCTAGAGAAAGAAGGCCTTCAAAAGGTCTTCTATAGACAGAAGACCTTCAAAAGGTCTTCTATAGAAAGAAGACCTTCAAAAGGTCCTCTATAGACAGAAGACCTTCAAAAGGTCTTCTATAGACAGAAGATCTTCAAAATGTCTTCTATAGACAGAAGACCTTCAAAAGGGCTTCTATAGACAGAAGACCTTCAACAGTGCTTCTATAAACAGAAGACCTTTTATATATAGTAGACCTTCAGAAGGTCTTCTAGAGAAAGAAGGCCTTCAAAAGGTCTTCTATAGACAGAAGACCTTCAAAAGGTCTTCTATAGACAGAAGACCTTCAAAAGGTCATCTATAGAAAGAAGACCTTCAAAAGGTCTTCTATAGACAGAAGACCTTCAAAAGGTCTTCTATAGAAAGAAGACCTTCAAAAGGTCTTCTATAGACAGGAGAACTTCAAAAGCTCTTCTATGGACAGAAGACCTTCAAAGAGCCTTCTATAGACAGAAGACCTTCAAAAGGACTTCTACAGACAGAAGACCTTCAAAAGGTCTTCTATGGACAGAAGACCTTCAAAAGGTCTTCTATAGACAGAAGACCTTCAAAAGGTCTTCTATAGACAAAAAACCTTCAAAAGGTATTCAATAGACAGAAGACCTTCAAAAGGTCTCCTATGAACAGAAGACCTTCAAAGAGTCTTCTATAGACAGAAGACCTTCAAAAGGTCTTCTATAGACAGAAGACCTTCAAAAGGTCTTCTATAGACAGAAGACCTTCAAAAGGCCCAGACAGAAGACCATCAAATGGACTTTTGTATATAGTAGACCTTCAAAAGTTCTTCTATAGACAGATGACCTTCAAAAGGTATTCTATAGACAGAAGACCTTCAAAAGGTCTTCTATAGACAGAAGACCTTCAAAAGGTCTTCTATAGACAGAAGACCTACAAAAGGTCTTCTATAGACAAGGTCTCCTATGAACAGAAGACCTTCAAAGAGTCTTCTATAGACAGAAGACCTTCAAAAGGTCTTCTATAGACAGAAGACCTTCAAAAGGTCTTCTATAGACAGAAGACCTTCAAAAGGTCTTCTATAGACAGAAGACCTTCAAAAGGTCTTCTATAGACAGAAGACCTTCAAAAGGTCTTCTATAGACAGAAGACCTTCAAAAGGTCTTCTATAGACAGAAGACCTTCAAAAGGTCTTCTATAGACAGAAGACCTTCAAAAGGTCTTCTATAGACAAAAAACCTTCAAAAGGTATTCAATAGACAGAAGACCTTCAAAAGGTATTCAATAGACAGAAGACCTTCAAAAGGTCTTATATAGACAGAAGACCTTCAAAAGGTATTCAATAGACAGAAGACCTTCAAAAGGTCTTCTATAGTCAAGGTCTCCTATGAACAGAAGACCTTCAAAGAGTCTTCTATAGACAGAAGACCTTCAAAAGGTCTTCTATAGACAGAAGACCTTCAGAAGGTCTTCTATAGACAGAAGACCTTCAAAAGGTCTTCTATAGACAGAAGACCTACAAAAGGTCTTCTATAGACAAGGTCTCCTATGAACAGAAGACCTTCAAAGAGTCTTCTATAGACAGAAGACCTTCAAAAGGTCTTCTATAGACAGAAGACCTTCAAAAGGTCTTCTGTAGACAGAAGACCTTCAAAAGGTCTTCTGTAGACAGAAGACCTTCAAAAGGTCTTCTGTAGACAGAAGACCTTCAAAAGGTCTTCTGTAGACAGAAGACCTTCAAAAGGTCTTCTATAGAAAGAAGACCTTCAAAAGGTCCTCTATAGACAGAAGACCTTTAAAAGGTCTTCTATAGACAGAAGACCTTCAAAAGGTATTCAATAGACAGAAGACCTTCAAAAGGTCTTCTATAGTCAAGGTCTCCTATGAACAGAAGACCTTCAAAGAGTCTTCTATAGACAGAAGACCTTCAAAAGGTCTTCTATAGACAGAAGACCTTCAAAAGGTCTTCTATAGACAGAAGACCTTCAGAAGGTCTTCTATAGACAGAAGACCTTCAAAAGGTCTTCTATAGACAGAAGACCTACAAAAGGTCTTCTATAGACAAGGTCTCCTATGAACAGAAGACCTTCAAAGAGTCTTCTATAGACAGAAGACCTTCAAAAGGTCTTCTATAGACAGAAGACCTTCAAAAGGTCTTCTATAGACAGAAGACCTTCAAAAGGTCTTCTATAGACAGAAGACCTTCAAAAGGTCTTCTATAGACAGAAGACCTTCAAAAGGTCTTCTATAGACAGAAGACCTTCAAAAGGTCTTCTATAGACAGAAGACCTTCAAAAGGTCTTCTATAGACAGAAGACCTTCAAAAGGTCTTCTATAGACAAAAAACCTTCAAAAGGTATTCACTAGACAGAAGAACTTTAAAAGGTCTCCTATGAACAGAAGACCTTCAAAGAGTCTTCTATAGACAGAAGACCTTCAAAAGGTCTTCTATAGACAGAAGACCTTCAAAAGGTCTTCTATAGACAGAAGTCCTTCAAAACGTCTTCTATAGACAGAAGACCATCAAATGGACTTTTGTGTATAGTAGACCTTCAAAAGTTCTTCTATAGACAGATGACCTTCAAAAGGTATTCTATAGACAGAAGACCTTCAAAAGGTCTTCTATAGACAGAAGACCTTCAAAAGGTCTTCTATAGACAGAAGACCTTCAAAAGGTCTTCTATAGACAGAAGACCTTCAAAAGGTCCTCTATGGACAGAAGACCTTCAAACTGTCTTCTATAGACAGAAGACCATCAAATGGACTTTTGTATATAGTAGACCTTCAAAAGTTCTTCTATAGACAGATGACCTTCAAAAGGTATTCTATAGACAGAAGACCTTCAAAAGGTCTTCTATAGACAGAAGACCTTCAAAAGGTCTTCTATAGACAGAAGACCTTCAAAAGGTCTTCTATAGACAGAAGTCCTTCAAAAGGTCTTCTATAGACAGAAGACCATCAAATGGACTTTTGTATATAGTAGACCTTCAAAAGTTCTTCTATAGACAGAAGACCTTCAAAAGGGCTTCTATAGACAGAAGACCTTCAAAAGGGGTTCTATAGACAAAAAACCTTCAAAAGGTATTCAATAGACAGAAGACCTTCAAAAGGTCTCCTATGAACAGAAGACCTTCAAAGAGTCTTCTATAGACAGAAGACCTTCAAATGGACTTTTGTATATACTAGACCTTTAAAAGTTCTTCTATAGACAGATGACCTTCAAAAGGTATTCTATAGACAGAAGACCTTCAAAAGGTCTTCTATAGACAGAAGTCCTTCAAAAGGTCTTCTATAGACAGAAGACCATCAAATGGACTTCTGTATATAGTAGACCTTCAAAAGTTCTTCTATAGACAGATGACCTTCAAAAGGTATTCTATAGACAGAAGACCTTCAAAAGGTCTTCTATAGACAGAAGACCTTCAATAGGCCTTCTATAGACAGAAGACCTTCAAAAGGTCTTCTATAGACAGTAGTCCTTCAAAAGGTCTTCTATAGACAGAAGACCATCAAATGGACTTTTGTATATAGTAGACCTTCAAAAGTTCTTCTATAGACAGATGACCTTCAAAAGGTATTCTATAGACAGAACACCTTCAAAAGGTCTTCTATAGACAGAAGACCTTCAAAAGGTCTTCTATAGACAGAAGTCCTTCAAAAGGTCTTCTATAGACAGAAGACCATCAAATGGACTTTTGTATATAGTAGACCTTCAAAAGTTCTTCTATAGACAGATGACCTTCAAAAGGTATTCTATAGACAGAAGACCTTCAAAAGGTCTTCTATAGACAGAAGACCTTTAAAAGGTCTTCTATAGACAGAAGACCTTCAAAAGGTCTTCTATAGACAGAAGACCTTCAAAAGGTCTTCTATAGACAGAAGACCTACAAAAGGTCTTCTATAGACAAGGTCTCCAATGAACAGAAGACCTACAAAAGGTCTTCTATAGACAAGGTCTCCTATGAACAGAAGACCTTTAAAGAGCCTTCTATAGACAGAAGACCTTCAAAAGGTCTTCTATAGACAGAAGACCTACAAAAGGTCTTCTATAGACAAGGTCTCCTATGAACAGAAGATCTTCAAAGAGCCTTCTATAGACAGAAGACCTTCAAAAGGTCTTCTATAGACAGAAGACCATCAAATGGACTTTTGTATATAGTAGACCTTCACAAGTTCTTCTGTAGACAGATGACCTTCAAAAGGTCTTCTATAGACAGAAGACCTTTAAAAGGTCTTCTATAGACAGAAGACCTTCAAAAGGTCTTCTATAGACAGAAGACCTTCAAAAGGTCTTCTATAGACAGAAGACCTTCAAAAGGTCCTCTATGGACAGAAGACCTTCAAACTGTCTTCTATAAACGGAAGACCTTCAAAAGGTCTTCTATAGACAGAAGACCTTCAAACTGTCTTCTATAAACGGAAGACCTTCAAAAGGTCTCCTATGAACAGAAGACCTTCAAAGAGTCATCTATAGACAGAAGGCCTTTAAAAGGTCTTCTATAGACAGAAGACCTTCAAAAGGTCTTCTATAGACAGAAGACCTTCAAAAGGTCTTCTATAGACAGAAGACCTTCAAAAGGTCCTCTATGGACAGAAGACCTTCAAGCTGTCTTCTATAAACGGAAGACCTTCAAAAGGTCTTCTATAGACAGAAGACCTTCAAAAGGTCTTCTATAGACAGAAGACTATCAAAAGATCTTCTATAGACAGAAGACCTTCAAATGGACTTTTATAAATAGTAGACCTTCAAAGGGTCATCTATAGACAGAACGCCTTTAAAAGGTCTTCTATAGACAGAAGACCTTCAAAATGTCTTCTATAGACAGATGACCTTCAAAAGGTATTCTATAGACAGAAGACCTTCAAAAGGTCTTCTATAGACAGAAGACCTTCAAAAGGTCTTCTATAGACAGAAGACCTTCAAAAGGTCTTCTATAGACAGAAGACCTTCAAAAGGTCTTCTATAGACAGAAGACCATCAAATGGACTTTTGTATATAGTAGACCTTCAAAAGTTCTTCTATAGACAGATGACCTTCAAAAGGTATTCTATAGACAGAAGACCTTCAAAAGGTCTTCTATAGACAGAAGACCTTCAAAAGGTCTTCTATAGACAAAAAACCTTCAAAAGGTATTCAATAGACAGAAGACCTTCAAAAGGTCTCCTATGAACAGAAGACCTTCAAAGAGTCTTCTATAGACAGAAGACCTTCAAATGGACTTTTGTATATAGTAGACCTTCAAAAGTTCTTCTATAGACAGAAGACCTTCAAAATGTCTTCTATAGACAGATGACCTTCAAAACGTATTCTATAGACAGAAGACCTTCAAAGAGTCTTCTATAGACAGAAGACCTTCAAAAGGTCTTCTATAGACAGAAGACCATCAAATGGACTTTTGTATATAGTAGACCTTCAAAAGTTCTTCTACAGACAGATGACCTTCAAAAGGTATTCTATAGACAGATGACCTTCAAAAGGTATTCTATAGATAGAAGACCTTCAAAAGGTCTTCTATAGACAGAAGACCTTCAAAAGGTCTTCTATAGACAGAAGACCTTCAAAAGGTCTTCTATAGACAGAAGACCTTCAAAAAGTCTTCTATAGACAAAAAACCTTCAAAAGGTATTCAACAGACAGAAGACCTTCAAAAGGTCTCCTATGAACAGAAGACCTTCAAAGAGTCTTCTATAGACAGAAGACCTTCAAAAGGTCTTCTATAGACAGTAGACCTTCAAAAGGTCTTCTATAGACAGAAGACCTTCAAAAGGTCTTCTATAGACAGAAGACCTTCAAAAGGTCTTCTATAGACAGAAGACCTTCAAAAGGTCTTCTATAGACAGAAGACCTTCAAAAGGTCTTCTATAGACAGAAGACCTTCAAAAGGTCTTCTATAGACAGAAGACCTTCAAAAGGTCTTCTATAGACAAAAAACCTTCAAAAGGTATTCAATAGACAGAAGACCTTCAAAAGGTCTCCTATGAACAGAAGACCTTCAAAGAGTCTTCTATAGACAGAAGACCTTCAAAAGGTCTTCTATAGACAGTAGACCTTCAAAAGGTCTTCTATAGACAGAAGACCTTCAAAAGGTCTTCTATAGACAGAAGACCTTCAAAAGGTCGTCTATAGACAGAAGACCTTCAAAAGGTCTTCTATAGACAGAAGACCTTCAAAAGTTCTTCTATAGACAGATGACCTTCAAAAGGTATTCTATAGACAGAAGACCTTCAAAAGGTCTTCTATAGACAAGGTCTCCTATGAACAGAAGACCTTCAAAGAGTCTTCTATAGACAGAAGACCTTCAAAAGGTCTTCTATAGACAGAAGACCTTCAAAAGGTCTTCTATAGACAGAAGACCTTCAAAAGGTCTTCTATAGACAGAAGACCTTCAAAAGGTCTTCTATAGACAAAAAACCTTCAAAAGGTATTCAATAGACAGAAGACCTTCAAAAGGTCTCCTATGAACAGAAGACCTTCAAAGAGTCTTCTATAGACAGAAGACCTTCAAAAGGTCTTCTATAGACAGTAGACCTTCAAAAGGTCTTCTATAGACAGAAGACCTTCAAAAGGTCTTCTATAGACAGAAGACCTTCAAAAGGTCGTCTATAGACAGAAGACCTTCAAAAGGTCTTCTATAGACAGAAGACCTTCAAAAGGTCTTCTATAGACAGAAGACCTTCAAAAAGTCTTCTATAGACAAAAAACCTTCAAAAGGTATTCAACAGACAGAAGACCTTCAAAAGGTCTCCTATGAACAGAAGACCTTCAAAGAGTCTTCTATAGACAGAAGACCTTCAAAAGGTCTTCTATAGACAGTAGACCTTCAAAAGGTCTTCTATAGACAGAAGACCTTCAAAAGGTCTTCTATAGACAGAAGACCTTCAAAAGGTCGTCTATAGACAGAAGACCTTCAAAAGGTCTTCTATAGACAGAAGACCTTCAAAAGTTCTTCTATAGACAGATGACCTTCAAAAGGTATTCTATAGACAGAAGACCTTCAAAAGGTCTTCTATAGACAAGGTCTCCTATGAACAGAAGACCTTCAAAGAGTCTTCTATAGACAGAAGACCTTCAAAAGGTCTTCTATAGACAGAAGACCTTCAAAAGGTCTTCTATAGACAGAAGACCATCAAATGGACTTTTGTATATAGTAGACCTTCAAAAGTTCTCTCCTTTATATATAGTAGGCCTTCAAAAGGTCTTCTATGGACAGAAGACCTTCAAAGAGTCGTCCATAGGCAGAAGAACTTCAAAAGGTCTTCTGTAGACAGATGACCTTCAAAAGGTATTCTATAGACAGAAGACCTTTAAAGGGTCTTCTATAGACAGAAGACCTTTAAAGGGTCTTCTATAGACAGAAGACCTTCAAAAGGTCTTCTATAGACAGAAGACCTTCAAAAGGTCTTCTATAGACAGAAGACCTTCAAAAGGTCTTCTATAGACAGAAGACCTTCAAAAAGTCTTTTATAGACAGAAGACCTTCAAAAGGTCTTCTATAGAAGGAAGACCATCAAAAGGTCTTCTATAAACAGAAGACAATCAAATGGACTTTTATATATAGTAGGCCTTCAAAAGGTCTTCTATGGACAGAAGACCTTCAAAGAGTCGTCCATAGGCAGAAGAACTTCAAAATGTCTTCTATAGACAGATGACCTTCAAAAGGTATTCTATAGACAGAAGACCTTCTATAGACAGAAGACTTTCAAAAGGTCTTCTATAGACAGAAGACCTTCAAAGGTCTTCTATAGACAGATGACCATCAAAAGGTCTTCTATAGACATTCAAAATGTCTTTTCTACAGAAGGAAGACCTTCAAAGGGTCTTCTATAAACAGAAGACAATCAAATGGACTTTTTTATATAGTAGACCTTCAAAAGGTCTTCTATGGACAGAAGACCTTCAAATGGACTTTTATAGATAGTAGACCTTCAAAAGGTCTTCTATGGACAGAAGACCTTCAAAGAGTCTTCTATAGACAGAAGACCTTCAAATGGACTTTTATAGATAGTAGACATTCAAAAGGTCTTCTGTAGACAGAAGACCTTCAAATGGACTTTTATAGATGGTAGACCTCCAAAAGGTCTTTTATAGACAGAAGGTCTTCAAAAGATCGCCTAAAGATAGAAAACCTACAAAAGGTCTTCCAAGGACCTTTCACTTCCAAAAAATAATCTATAGACAGAAGATCTCCAAAAAAATATTCTATACACAGAAGACCGTCTAAAGATTCTATATAGACAGAAGACCTTCAAAAAGAATTTTATAGACAGAAGACCTTTACAAGGTCTTCTATAGACAGAAGGGCATTTGACACGACAACCTTTCGACCATAAAAAGCAGAGATGGATAGAAAATTGTCCCTAAATCGAGCAGTACAAATTTACTGGGTGGCCAGAAATTTCAACATTACCAGAACCACCTGATATAAGTACTGCATATTCTGATTACAATTTCATATATATTTTATAATCAACTTTCTGCTTTTATGCGTAGGAAATGTTTTATAATTTTACGATAAGATATTCCAATGATGCCACCTCACTCACATGTACAACAACTACAATGACGCACAAAAGATATCACCACACACTTTAGGTAAATATGTATGTATGTATGTATGTATGTATGTCATGCCAACAAATATTTGTGCGTATAGAAACAACAATGATATAGAACAAAAGAAAAAATGAATTAAAAGGAAATAAAAAAAAATGTTCCAAATATTTTTTTTTTGCGCAACAAGTGTTCCGATTGTCGATCATTTCTCTTCACCGCGATAGATGTGGGGGGTCATGAATTGGTTACTTATTCTTAGCTAAGCAATATATAGTTTTAGTTTCAGCTACTAACCTAGCAAAACCAGCTGCAAAGAACAAAAACAGCAAAAATACTTAGCAAACCAAATGAAGTTTATTGTGAAATTTAAACATTGGGCGCCGCCAGTCTTATCAACAACAACAGAAACAAAAAGCAAAAACTGAAAGTTTTTTTTTTTCAATTATACAACAAAAAATAATTAATAAGAAAGAAAGCGAAACTTAAATACATATGTGACGCTGACAATCGGTGCTGATTATGGTGTCGAGTGAGGGGAAATAGGTGATCGAATTGGAGGTTTGAAAAAATATGGTACATCAGGCGGCATACTTTTATACACACGGAGAAGCAATCTTGTTGAAGCAAGCCTATTTTGAGAGAACAATATGTAAAAATGTATGAATATTGTTGCAGTAACCATATGTTTTATGTAAAATACCATAATGTCACAAACTATATGGCTGCTCCAACAATATATATTTTCACATATGTGCAAAAATACGTAAAATTGTGTTTTCCATTTAAAAAAATAAAAAAAAAATTTGATACAACATGATTGATTTTTGTTACATAACTAGACAGCTGAATTTTATGCAACCCCTATTTTTGGTCCGATTCATGTCAAATTTTATGCAAAATGCATAAATTTTTGCATATACATTTTACGTATTTTTTTATGCAACAAATATTTCAATAATAGGTACAAAAATACGTGTACGTACAATTTTTCTGTTTAAAATTCTTTTCAGACAAGTCAATAAAATAGAGAAATGTATAACCACAGCTTTAAACTTCATAATACCGAAAATCGGGTGGTATTGTTCTATAGGGGCTATATGAAGGACTGAACCTAAACTGACAAATTTTAGGTGGAAAGTTGTTTACCCCCAAGGAAGACTTAATAACAAATTTCAGCCATTTTGGAGGGTTATTGAGGCCACAACCTTTAAAGTACCGGAAAGTACCGTGTTTCTGTCTAATCAGATTTTCTCTACGACCATCCTAGCCATATATGCATTTGCATAGGATTCCGCTGTCTACTAATGACCAGGTGTTACTGACCACGATATTGGGAGAGAATGAGGTCTAATACAGGCAGATGAATCAGATAGCATGCTGAAGGTCTCTTGTTGTAGAGACAACAAAGGTGTCACTGTATTAATGTCAATAGATAATGTTGATTGCCCAGGCCGGCCTCAAAAACAATCGTTATAGCCATCTAAGGCTAATAGAGTAATGAATACCAAAGACGAATAAATATAAAATAAAATACAAAAATATTACATACCCCTTTTGTTTGCATTTGCACTGGGATAGATGAACTTACCTATAAAAAAACAAAAATGCAAAAATTAGTTTTAGTTTTAAATAACATACAGTGACACAGAAAAGTATACATACACCCTACAAAAATGCAGTTTTGTCTAAATCGTTGGGTTTTTTACAGCAACAACTACACTGTGTGGCTCATTGGTGACAAAATAACCATAATTACACAAATTTATTTTAATCTAATACGTATATTTAATACAATTAAAGAAATTCAATTTTCACAACACAGAAAAGTATACATACACCCCAAGGAAATACGATTATTATCGTAAAATTGATGGAATTAGTAGCAAAATTTATACATTTTTTAGTTTTGGCGAATGTCTCTGGGTGTCTGAGATATATTTTAGAGAAAAGAAAATAATTTTCGGGGGTCAAATGCCGTTATTTAGGGTCAAATTTCTTATATACCTCGTTAAAGCCGAACCTTGCTTAATTTTTTGCGTTTTTAGGTATTGTACTTTATAAAAAGCACAAAATTCGTATCAGATAGCAAACCTTGAGACCGTAGAAAGCTTTGAAGTTGTTTTTGTGCGTAATATACCTTCCTGAGCGTCGATAAATGCACGTTTTCCCTCAAATTTCTCAGGAAGTGAATAGATTCCGCGGAGTTCTTGGTGCAAATTACATATATATGGCCTTGAATTGCCTTGTAATATTGTCGGATACAATCCTTGGGCATCAATTGACTTAGAAATGTACAATTATACGAAACGTTTCGCGCCTATAGTAACGGTAATGATCATAATACGAAAACGACGTTGTTCACAGTACAAATTTCATGCTTTTTTGGTAGTGCTTATATTTTGTTGCTTTAGAAGCTTTGGGAACAGGTTTGTAACAAAATATGTCACATTTCTGATTCAATTAATGCCCAAGGATTTGGCCACCTTGACCAAAAATCATGAAATTTTAAAATGTTGTGTAGGGTTACGTAACCGCATTTTAAAGGCTATCAGTTGAGTTTTTATTAATTATTGAGACAAATTATATACATTCAATAGAGAAAGAGTTCACAATAATTAATTTTAAAATTTGGTACAGAGTAATATGTATTATGCATTACTTCTTTGATATTTTGAATTGAAAATGAACCATATAAGATCACGTTTGGTATTGTTATCCGTATTTTAAGTTATCAACCACATATGCTTAACCACATTATGGTACATCCACATTCGCTCTTAATTAGCATTTTGGTTTCTAATTTCCGCTGAGAATTGCCACTGTTTCGCAAGATTTTCAGTAACCGGAGATCTTACCTTAATTTCTAAGAATATCGGCTGTTATACGGATTTGGGACTCCTTTGGTTGGAGAACCTTCATGCTGAAAGTGACTAAAATATATCCACGTTTTAATCGATAATTTTTAATTTCAGTTCCATGTTTCAACTTTTTGGTTGGGTAAATCTTTGACCCCCATAAATTACATCTTATAAACCTTTTAATTGGAATTTGGTATACTGTAATATGTCAATGTATTTTATTATCTCCAAAAAGAAGAATAACTCGCATCGGCGAGTGCATATTGCAATTGCATCGAATAATTCAAATCTAGTAGTGTCGATAACCTAAGATAATATTTTTTTGTCAGAAAACGCAAAAGCTTTTCTTCTTTAACCGAAGTGACTAAATCGGTGCAATCCAAAAAACATTAAAAAAAAGAAATTGTTTGCAAATTTTGGCCATTAAGAACCGCTTCTACAGAGTTCGTATGTTGTAGGAAGTTGTTTATTGAGATCTAAGGGACAATTTTGTAGTTAATTATTTGCTTCAATTTTGATTGGTCTGATATGTGTATTAGGCCGGGGCGATTTGTATGGAAGGAAAAAAGTGTTATCGGGCGCCTGGAGTTTCTGATTCTTGGGATTGTACTGAGCAAAAAAGTCAACTAGACCATATGTCTACGGTGAAAATCGAGCCCCCGGATTTTGACTTGAAGTTTTTTTTCAAGGATTTTTGGATACTTTGACATATATCAACCAAACCACTGAGATTTTCTATCCAACACAAAGACAACAATTGTAGCCAAGACAATAATAAAGAACTCTCTAGTACATCGCAAAAGCATTGGAACGCTCCTTCAGGCAGTTATGGCCTCGAGAAAGTGCACATTTTTCGGAAAATACCGATAAATGACACTGTGCTACAAAATGGGACTCAAATTCAGTGGGTGGAAAATCCCATTTCAAGATGAAAGCCCTCGGTGAGTGTACTAAGAACCCAAAAGGAAATTTTCACCATAGATCAAGTTTCCGAGATATTGCGGTATTAATGGTTTAATTTTGGCCCCTTAATTTGTGAGAAAATAGCTTTATATCTCACTAAAGCGTTATTGTAGCTTCATTTTGATATTACATGTCTTCAGTCAAATCGAATGGTGAATCTTTTTGTAGAATATTTCATCCCTCTAACTCCATTCCTTTTACGTCCTTTTCGTCCTTTATTTTTTGAACCGTAGTAAAAGTACCAGAAGACGAGATTTTACATCCAAATATTCTACAAAAATGTTGTTTAGAAGATTTTAGGTACGGTTCTCATTGATGACCAATCGATATTTCCCCGTTTTCATGGTCCTTTTTGACATTTACCCGGTTTTTGTTCAGAGAACTATGTTTTGTTTTTATGTATATTCGTTATTGGTATGTGGTGCTTTTGAAATACTTACCATAAATAGCTCTTGTAATGACGAACACGATAATAACAAATTTTATTGAAGAATAGATCCGGTTATCTCAATTTTCGAACCGGTTATTCTGATATCAAAACCGATTTTCGGAACCAACAAAGTTGTAATCAGCTACTTGCTGTCATTTGATTGACCATTTTATTAGCTTTCTAATGATATACATATACGGTTAATCGGTTACTTAAAACCGGTTCCAAAATCGGTTTTGATATCAGAATAACCGGTTCGCAAATTAAGATAACCGGATCTAACCTTCAATAAAATTACCAAATTACCAAAATTAAACCATTAATCACGCAATATCTCGGAAACTTGATCTATGGTGAAAATTTCCTTTTGGGTTCTTAGTACACTCACCGAGGGCCTTCATCTTGAAAAGGGATTTTCCACCCACTGAATTTGAGTCCCATTTTGTAGCACAGTGTCATTTATCGATATTTTCCGAAAAATGTGCACTTTCTCGAGGCCATAACTGCCTGAAGGAGCGTTCCAATGCTTTTGCGATGTACAAGAAGGTGCTTAATTATTGTCTTGGCTACAATTGTTGTCTTTGTGTTGGATAGAAAATCTCAGTGGTTTGGTTGATATATGTCAAAGAATCCAAAAGTCCTTGAAAAAAAACTTCAAGTCAAAATCGATTTTTACCGTAGGCATATGGTCTAGTTGACTTTTTTGCTCAGTACAATCCCAAGAATCAGAAACTGCCCGTGGTGGTGTTCAAATCGCCCCACTCTAATGTGTATACCCAAAATTCGAGTAAAAGTTATAACGGAAATTTGAACTTGACAATTTTGACCTTGAAGATGAGGTCGATGGCTTTTATGTGTTCACAATTATTATTCTTTACGACTATAGCTAAAACTTTGTTTCCACGAGTGAATCCAAATTCTTAGCGGTTTAGTGGATATAGTCCTTCGAAAGACTAGACACTTGTCAGAATACACTTGTCAGAATATGGTTAATACTTTTCCTGTCGCTTAGTGTTATCTTTTGGAAAGCAAGTAAACCGTACCAGTCGGCTTTACCGCCTCTGTGGATTGAGACGTTTATCTATCTACAGATCGAAATTCGGCTTCATACAAAATATATTTTTCCCCAACATTTTTATTATGTGAGTTTTCAAAATTTTGTGGCCTTTTTATACCCTCCACGATAGGATGGGGGTATATTAAGTTTGTCACTACGTTTGTAACTACTCGAAACAATCATTGTAGACCCCACTAACTATATATATTCTTGATCAGCGTGCAATTCTACATCGATATAGCCATGTCCGTCCGTCTGTCCGTCTGTGGAAATCACTCTAGCGTCCGAACGGATTGACGTAGGTGGATGAAATTTTGGGAAAATCTATTATATGTACGTAGGACTTTTGGTATTGAAAGCGGGCTATGTAGGTCCACGCTTTCGTGTAGCCCCATACAAAAGGACGCGTGACGCGTCGTCGTTTTAAGGAATTTTTAAGATATTTGTCCCATGTTTGGGTTCTAAATTGGTATTTTGTATCTCCAGAGGCCAAAAAACATTCCTACCAAAGTTGGTTTATATAGGTCCACGTTTTGGTATAGCCCCCATATAACGCCCCATATAAAGTACGCGTTATTTTAATATATTTTGAATGTATTAGTCCCATTTGACAACAGAATCGGTTGTAACTTTGTATTTTGTGTTTCCAGAGGCTAAGAAACATTTCCACCGTAAAGTGTTTATATAGGTCCACGTTTGATATAGACCCCATAGGACGATATCTCCCGATTTTCAGTATTTTGAAAGTTTTGGCCTCATTATCACACCGAGATGGCTGAAATTTGGTATTTAGTCTTCGTTGGGGATATACAACTTTTCCCCTAGAAATTTTTAGGTATAGGTCCACTCCATCATATAGCCCCCATAGAACGGTACCTTCCGATTTTCGGTATTTTGAAGGTTGTGGCCACATTAATCCACCGAAATGGCTGAAATTTGTGGTGGAGTGTATAAAAAGTTCGGCCCGACCGAACTTAAAGCTTTTCGTACTTGTTTAACGATTGTGGACGTTCCAAATAAATACTTACGTTTTTCAAATAAAATGAATTTTGATTAAAGCGCAAAAGGGTTTAACTTTTGCAGAGAATGTTTCTAAAGGAATGTGCCGAGTTAGTCCATTAAACAAGTATATTTTATTATAAGTCATATTTTATTACAAGTATATTTTATTATAAGTCATATTGATTGCAGATTGTCTGACCTGGATTTCGTCCAAACTTATGTGGAGTCTAAAACCATTATTTCGATTAGGGACATTTGAGGGTAAAATTATACAAATACAATAGGAAAAAAAAATCAAGTGGGTATGCTACATATAGCAGATTTTAGAAATTGTTGAACTATTTTTTTAATTTTTCTTCATTATTTTCAAACTGAGGCTGTGAACAATAAACAGTTACAAAAGGGGCTTATAATAACGCATACAAGTAATTAAATTCCTAACGAAATTTTTTTTACGAAAAGTGAAAAATATGATGCAATTTACAAATCAAATAGTGACAAATTGCCAATGTCGACAGAAATAGAAAAGATACACATTTTTTTACGGAAGTTAATTTATATTAGGAGGCAACGAGTTCCACAATCTAGCAATTCGAGTAGAAAAGGATTTCCAGCAAATACTTGTGGTAAAGAGATTTATTTCTATCTGAGAGTTTATAGAAGACGATAACAACTGGAATCAAATTTAAAGAGGAACATAGGCATCGGATTTCAAGAAACCGATCAAATGAAAAACCTAAAAACCGAAGGGAAAACTGTGAATAATAATTTCCGCAACGTCTGCATTACAAAAATATTAATATTTTTCGAAAGCAGGACATAACTTTGTTTATATTATTCCCGGTGGTACAACAAATTTGTCGAAATAAATTTCTAAGTGGTTTTCGAGTTATAGTCAATGAAAACATCTTGATATATGGTACATTTTGTCTAATAGATATTTCATTTCATGCACTATATGTTTGATACAGGTTCCATAAACCTCGAAATAGACCTAGTAAATATGTAGTATATAAATTATGGAAATCCAAGTTCGTTTATTTTTTGATACTGGAACGATATGGCATAAAGAAAAATTTGAAAATTTCAAACAAAAAATTTGAAAACTTCAAACAAAAAATTTGAAAATATTTCTTATAAAACTAGTAAATGAAGTACGTTTTTAGTACATAAACTTCAAAACTACATTTCATTTAAAATCTCAAAAAAAATATTTATATTTGCAAAAATTTAATAATTTGGTATAGTAGCCCAGCAAATTTTGTTCGACCAAACCATTTGGGGGGGGGGGCCCCGGTGCCCCTGTGCCCCCCCCTGCGTACGTCCCTGCCTCGAACCACACAAAAATGTAATGTTCAACATTTTTGTGTGGTTGGTACCACAAGAATTGGACAGATAGGGCCCAAATTTTTACGCAAACTAAGTTCCGACAATATTTAGAGATCCAAAGTTTGAACCAAATCGGTTGCTACGTCTATGAGAAATCGCGCCTACTATTTTAGCAAATATTTTCGAACTTTTGTGCGGGAGGTACCGGAAGGAAAGGACCTACTAGCACTACCTTCGAATTTCATCTAATATTCGAAGAAATATTGCAATATCCAAAGTGTGGACGAACGCAGTATTCGGTTCGAGCTCTCCAGCCACTACATATGGTGCTATAGTGTTTTTTTTTTTACAACTTTCGGGCTGTTTTCTCAAAAAGTATGGACTTGTCCCTGAAAAAACTTTTACTGCCGTAATTGAGGCAGCGAAAGCATATTCGAACCTGATCTATGTATGTATATCTGGTAGACATATTTGGATGTGTAAGGTATGAACCAAATCGGTCACTTCGATTAAGAGTTAATGTGCGAACAATTTTTACGAACATTTTTGAACTTTTGTGCGGAAGGTACCTGAAGGAGTGGACCGATATGGCTTCTCTTCGAACTTAAACTAACTTTGCACAAAATATTACGAAGGCCACATTTTGGACCGAATCGGCAGATCCGTTCGAGAGTTATCTTGCGCTCCAAACATACACACGATGTCATAAGGTTTTTTGTACCTTTCAGGCTATTTTCTCAGGAAGTATGGACTTGCCGCTGATGAAACTTATACGGTCGTATGAGGGGCAGTGAATACAAGTTGCTACAACAAAAATCAAAGCGATTGGAGAGCATGTCCTAAACTGAACTTTTCCGAAATTTTGTGTGGGATGTACCCGAAGGAGTGGACCGATTGAGTCCATATTGTAACCTCATCTAAGTCTGCAAGAAATTTTACGATGTTCAAAGTATGGACAAAATCGGTTACTTCCATCAAGAGTTATCGTGCGTACAAATTTTTCGAACATTTCCAAACTCTTGTTGGGGAGGTACCGGAAGGAGTGGACCGATATAACCCATCTTCGAACTTAAACTAAGTTTGGACAAAATATTACGAAAGCCAAATTTTGGACCGAATCGGTTGATCCGTTCGAGAGTTATCGTGCGCTCCAGCCAGACAGACAGACGGACGGACATTGCTAGATCGACTCCAAATTGTCTGAAACACATTTCGTCCAAACATACTTGGGGTCTAAAACCATTATTTCGATGAGGCACATTTTGCCCGTATGAAAGTGTATGTACCCTCGTTAGCATAAATGCTGAGGGTATAAAAACTGTTAGCTGATATCGTCACCTCTCACCAAATATATGTATATATTTACTAGAATACACCCAGATACCGAAAGTTCTACCCCAAAAAACACATGAACGATACCACAGACTACAACAAAAAACATCACTTACAGACACAACAAATTGTTGGCCACATCTAATATTACATTTACATTTTAAATAATAATCTTAATTTATATACTATTACACGTATTTTCCATTTTAAAAAATATATATTATCAACAGATCAGGTTTTGGCGCCAAAATACTTAAATTGTTTAATTATGACTGAATGCCAGAAATAAACGGAATGAAAATTATGACATCATTGACAGCTTGGCATATCGCCATAGGCCGTTGCCCGATTGTAATTTTTTGAGTTTTGGAGGAGTGTTAAGAATATAATTCCGTCATTATTTGATTTCAATCAGTGACTTGAAAAAAATGACTTTTTGAATAAAAAAACTGTCATTGGCCCAAACGTACACCCTAGCGCTCAAAAGGAGCGCACGATACCTCTCGAAGGTAGCAACCAAAATTTACATATCGCAATATTTCTCTCGTACATGGATAAACTTCGAATATAGATTTTATCGGGTAAATTTTTAAGATTTTTTTTTTGCATAAGTGCAGTATCTCGGATCGTTTTGAAGTTTTTCAATAGCAGTTTCTCCACGCAAGTCCATACTTCCTTAGATAATGACCCAAAAACTCTAAAAACCTTGCCGGCACCAACTATTTTACGAATTGAGTATCCGATTTGGCAAATCCTGATCAGATTTGGCAATTCCTGAACCACTGTGTGCCGTGAGCATCCCTACTACAAACTAGTGGAAAGGCTTTCCCTACCCAGGCACGTCATGACAGATCTTAAAGACCTAGAGAAAGAGTTTTAAAGTTACAAGCGAGAACCTCTAGATCAACGAGCCTATCAGGCTGAGCTGCCCCGTCAATTCATATTGGTGCCCCTTAATTCATCTCCGTCCATGGTTGATACCCAAAACGTGTCAAAATGATCCTTTCAGAACCTCAGTGCCTTCATCATCTTTGCCGGAGAATGTGCCTTCACCATCCCCTTCAGTCTGGTGTTGTATACTCTGGTAGAATTTTCGGACTTCATTCTGACTCCTGAACATCGCAAGTATCTCACGCTTCGCTTTTCCTGCACTTTCTTGTTGATTCTTCTTCTCCTCTCTTCGACTTGTTGCTCACTGCAGGATTGTATATCCAGTTTCAAAAAATTCCATATGGGTCAACACTTTCGGGTGCCTCCCTCACAAAAGTTCAACATTTTTGTTGTTTCGTGGCTGATCGATGATCGTTTTGAAATTTTTGTTGAAAATAGCCTTTGTGGTCCTGTTTACAGCAGACATAATGATTCAAAAGCTCTAAAAATCCTACTGACTATATATATGTTGGTCTCTCAAACTTAAATGAAGTTTAAAGATGAACTATATTGGACAACTCCTTCCGATATCTCCCTCTCATAAGTTCAAAATTTTGGATTAAGTATACTTAAAGGGCTGTTCGAGTATTGGTTTGGCCCATTCCTTCGCATTCAACATTGCTGTACTTTAATCATGTTTAAGGTCACTTCTCGGATCATGCTGAATTTTTATAGCTGGTAGTCATCGATTTCAGCGATTGGATCCCACACAAATTACTATGGAAAAAAGATCGCTAGGGAGCACGGGTTGCCGTTAACCGATCGCCTTAAAATGTCATATATAAGGTTTTTGGATAAAATGGAAAAAATTCAGGGGGTAGGAGGTTCAAAAATGTTTTTTTGGTCGCCCTATTGTACACACATCGTCCAAATTGAATGACTGTACCATGTACAAAACATGAATGTCTCATTAATATTGGGTGAAAATTCCTTGTTTAAAAGAAAGTGATATTCATCAATGAGCATATTCCACTCCTTCTACGAATAAGTTTAGACGTGGCGGAACAGCTTAGTACTTTTATAAACGAAAGAATAAGTTTACACGTGGCGGAACAGCTTAGTACTTTTATAAACGAAAGAATTGTTCTATTTTACTTCAAAACAACTCGTTGTGGAGGTTATAAAAAATTCGTGCCGGCATAATTTACGCCGTTCTTACTTGTTGCCACCCGAAAGCCGAAAAACGTAAAAGTAAGCAAATAAGCTAAAAAACAAACGTTCCATTCCACCAGGGTGATTTTATGTGCAGTTTACCCATAGGCAGATATACTTGAAAAGTACGAGGCCGACATTACTGCCATACAGGAAATACGATGGAATGCGAAAGGCGTCACAACAACACCTAAAGATGACATAAAGCCATGACATAAAGCATGAGTTTGGTTGCGGATTTGTAGTTGGTCGGAGGTTAAAACACCTGGTCTCCAGCTTCACACCAGTGAATGAAAGACTTGCTACAATTCGAATAAAAGCAAAATTCTTCAACATCAGCTTTATTTGCGCTCATGCTCCGCCTGAAGACAAGGACGAACTGACCAAAGATATATTTTATGAGCGCTTAGAAGAAACATATGACCGTTGTCCTGCCAATGACATTAAAATTATTCTAGGCGATTTTAATGCCAAAATTGGAAAGGAAAGTATCTATGCCCAACAGTTGGAAAATTCCGTCTCCACAGTGAAACATCTGACAATGGTATGAGGCTGATGACTTTGCAGCGGGAAAAAACATGACAGTTAGCTGCACCAGATTTGAACACCTCGACATCCATAAGGGCTCCTGGCTGTCTCCAGATCAGAAAACAAGACATCAAATTGATCCTCGTTCCTAGGAGCAAACATAGACTCGGACCACTACCTTGTTGCAGCAAAGGTACGCACCCGGTTAAACGTAGCAAACAAAGTACGAACAGACACAGCACGAAAGTTAGACATCGGTAAGCTGCAATCACAACATATAGCCACAGTATATTCCACTCAACTAGCCCAATTGCCTAATCAAAGCACTCTTCATCCCGATAACATATCAGCGAAATGGCAAAGTATTGCCCACTCCATGAAAACAGCCGCAAAATCCATACTTGGATATCAGAGACCACCACCAGGGAATCCATGGTATGATCAACGCGTATGAGCAACGCGTAGCGCACGAGAGATATCGGGAGAAAAGGAGAGAGGAGAAATGTCTTTTCCGCAGGAAAAAGAGAGAGATGGAAAAGCGGGAGTGTGAAAAAGTCGAGATGTACATGAACTAGAATGAAGTCCGAAAATTCTACCAAAAGGTCAAGCATCAAACTGATGGCTTTGGTACAGGCACATCCTCCTGTAGAGACCAGCAAGGTAATTTGGTAACTGATACAGATAGTGTGCTAAGGATATGGAAATAACATTTTTCCAAACTGTTGGTATCCAATAGTAGCGGAGTCGACGAAGATACCACAGATCCAATCCAAGAAGACGGTATTGAATGTATACCACCCGGCCAAGATGAGGTAAAGACAGCAATAAACCGGCTGAAGAATAATAAGGCAGCGGGAGCTGACGGCCTACCAGCCGAGCTGTTTAAAACCAGAGGCGGCACGCTGATAAGGTGTATGCATCAGCTAGTTAGCTCCATCTGGCAGGAAGAACGCGTACCCGACGATTGAAACCTGAGCATCCTGTGTCCCGTCCATAAGGAAGGAGATAAGACTTTATGATCCAACTACAGGGGCATAAGTCTTCTCCCTATCGCCTACAAGATAGTGTCAGGGATATTGTGTGAACGACTAAAGCCCATGGTCAACGAAATAATTGGACCATACCAATGCGGTTTTAGACATGGCAAGTCCACCATTGACCAGATATTTACCCTGCGACAAATCCTGGAGAAGACCCATGAGATGCAGATCGACACCTACCACCTTTTTGTCGATTATAAAGCAGCATTCGACAGTCCCCTCCGATCAAAGGTATTCCACGCAATGTCTGAATTTGGTATCCCCACAAAGCTCATCCGGCTTTGTAAGATGACTTTAACTGATACTAGGTCCTCAGTTAAAATTGGAAAGAACTACTCCGAAGAATTTTGTACCAACATTTGCTGGAAAAGGTAATACGAGATGCAAATGTCAAAAGAAATGGCACAATTTACACCAATAGCCACATATTACTTGCCTATGCTGATGACATAGACATCATGGGACGATCAGTAAAGGAAGTAACTGATACCTTTAGGAAGGTCGAAGCAGAATCTGCGAAAGTGGGTCTGGCGGTAAACGGCGAAAAGACCAAATTGATTTGTCGACGCGCAAAGCGTCCATAGAGCTCGGACCAACTGTGGAAGTTGGTACCTACAATTTTGAGGTAGTTAAAGACTTCGTCTACCTCGGCACTGCCATAAACACAACAAACAACATCAGTTGTGAAATAAGAAGAAGAATTATATTGGCCAACAGATGCTACTATGGTCTAAGTAAGCAATTTAAAAACAAAGCCACATCTCGTCAAACAAAAATAACACTGTACAAAACGCTGATACTACCCGTGCTAATGTATGGCTCCGAAGCATGGGTACTTGCGCAAGCAGATAAGGCAGTGCTTGGTGTGTTTGAGAGGAAAATTCTTCGAAAGACATACGGGCCGATTTGCGTTGACGGTGAATATCGACGTCGTATGAACCACGAGCTCTATCAGCTATACAAAGACATGAATATAGTTAAACGTATCGAGATGCAACGGTTGCGTTGGCTAGGCCATATCATGAGAATGAGCGATGATGAACCCGCTAAAAAGGCGTATGAATACATGCCACATGGCGGTGCACGCAGAATCGGCAGGCCTAAGCTTCGATGGAGCAAACAAGTGGATGAAGAAATGGAAAGGCGCGGTATTCCAAAAAGTCAAGCGAAAAACAGAGAGGAATGGAGATCTTTTCTTAGTTCGGTCTATGGAACAAATGTTCTGTAATGGGCCAACTAAGTAAGTAAGTAAGTAAACTACCCCATAGCTATAGAAGGGTTGTTAAGCAATCAAATGTGTGTGTGGCTGAGTGTGTCGTTGATCATTTCGCACAGTAAATGTTTGCCAAAAATTCTTTTTGTTTCGGTGGTGAATGAAACAACTCGGCAAAGCATAGCCGAAAGTACATTTCAGCAATCGTACAGTTTACATCTTTTTACATTGAAAAGTTTGTGGTTTTTTTTTTTGGTTGTGAGAATGAAACGATTCAATTTTTGGTGGTGGAGTTTCTGTACAACTGGGAGCTCCAAATGCCAAGTTACAACCAATTCGGACTAAAAATGAAGACAAAATCATCAAAACACTTGAAATCGGTTGGTACCGCTATATGGGGGCTATAGGAAAACATGGACCCTTATTGGTTTAGGTTTCACATTCATGTATTCTCATCCAAATCTGAAAAGTGTGCAAAATTTCAGTTTGATTGGTCAACTGCAACTGTCTTAAAAATGAGTTACTAGATTGGAACTAAATCGGGTGGTTCCGCTCTATGGGGGCCATAGGAACAAATGGACCCATATTGGTTTTAGTTTCATATTCATGTATTGTCATCCAAAACTGAAAAGTGTGCAAAGTTTGAGTTCGATTGGTCAACTGCAAATGTTTTAAAAATGAGTTACTAGATTGGTACTAAACAGACACTAAAGCAAGTTAAATAAAACACTGTAAAAACAAATGTTCCATTTCATTGGGGTGATTTTATGTTCAATATTTTCTAAATGAAAAACTGTTCTGTTTTCTTAATGTTACAAAATCTTTAAAAAAGTCAAATGCTCCCCTGAATTAACCTCCGATGGTTGCTCCCAAAAATATTTAAAAAAGTCACTTTTTCTAGCCTCCTTAGTTGGTCAATCAAATGTTTGTTAATATACATATTTATCTATTGGCCACTGTAGACTGACGCACTATATTACCTTGTGCGATGCTATTAAGACTACATAAAAATCAAAATCCAAAAATATATCAGTTTTGAAAACGTTTTAATGTCACAAGGGCTTTTGAAAAGACATAAATTTGATTTGAAACAACACAATCATGCGAAGACGAAATGTCAATAGTGTTCGAGTTACAAAATATGAAATCATTGACCAAGTGCAGGCAACATCTGCCGCTAGAGAAATAATTATGACACAGTGTTTAGAAAAAAAAATACAGTTACATTTAGAAAAACTCTATAAATTAATTTTTTGATACCATTACAACAAACTATTTTAGTACATACAATAACTATTTTGTGTAACTTTGTGATATGACATTTTTATTAAGGGGTGACCCCTACCTGCAAATTTAAAAAATCTAGAAATTTTTTATTAGCTTATTTTAAAGTATAAGTAGCATAGAATATGTTGTAAAAAGTTCAAGTAGATCGAAACAATACTGCCTGAGACATGAGCGTTGGAAGGGAATAATTTATTGTGTTCCGTCTATAGCACAGAAACTAAATCGGTGTCAACTGTAGCTCGAAAACGAATGAATTGATTATCACATATTTTTTTGTTCTTATCATTGTTCTTCGTCGATTTTTTTGCCCGTCTTGTGACCAGAAAACATCAGTTTTTTAAGTCAACATTTGAAATATTGATTTTTTGGTTCAACATTTCAGTAAAATCGAACATTCTTTTAAATATCGATCGATATTTAGCACCGCTTTAATGAAAACAGAATTTCGTAGACGGCCATTTACCACAAAACTACGCAATATTTTTCAACAATAAAAATTCAGAAAAAAGAAATGTGCAAAAAAAACGACCAAAAAGTTTCGTAGTTTTCTTGTAAAAAATGCATTAAAAATACCTTTTATTTATTTACAACTGGGGGCCACCCCTAAACTTTTTTACGTGATTGTTCTTTTATAACAAAATACAAAAATGGTTATGGATTCCTTCTAATTTGTAATACTGTGCCACTGTCATGTCAGAAGGTACAATGAACTGAAACGCTCAGTGGGGGGAATGTGGAGACCAAAAAAAAAAAAAAGGAACAGTGGGTGCACACTCACCATTCGCACAGACATTACTACTTCACCCTAGCCATCACTCTAAAAACAATGTTTAAGCAAGAACAGCAACAAACAACAGCATCCCCCCTCATCATCTTCGTCATCAGCAATGGATGGATGTATCAACGCAATTTAGCCTGTGTTTTCTTTACATTTAAAAATAAAAATTCTGCCTTCGAAAGTAGACAATATTGCCTCTTAAAAAAAACAGACGCATCCCATGCGAAAGACATCAACGGAAAAAAGCTTTTGTGTCAAAAGACAAAAACAAAAGATACGACAAGAACCAAATTTCAGTCAAGAAGCCCAAACATTTGCGACAAAGACCAAACGCCGCAGCACAAGTTATATATCGTTGAAAAATCACAACGCGTCAGATTGCCGTCTAACAGCCGTCAGCTGACAGCTAAATTTGTGAAATCGAAAAAGTATCCGAAAATTTTAGGAAAAACTTTTATTTTACACAAACACACGCATAGACAGTGGCATAAGACGCCCATCCATATACATAGTACATATGAATGTGTAGATGTGTGGCATACACATTCTAATGACCACCGCCACAACCCATTACCCCAACGAATACTAAAAACGGAAGACTTTGGCAACAACAACGACAACAAGAAAACATTGTCACACCATCACCGTCACTCACATTAAACTAAATTTGTCACCGAGACAAACTATAAATATCTGACCATTCTTTTTATTTTCATTTCGTGCGAACGAAAAATATTTCTATTTTCAAAATCCCCTCCCGAAAAAAAAAAACTTAAAATAAAAACGAAATCTAATTTCTTTTACTTTTCTACACCATTTCCTAATATTTTAAAATGTTGGGGAGATACAAAGCATGCCAAATAAAGAGTTTTTATAATACTATTGGGTAGGCGTAACTACTTACAAATCAACTTACTAACCCATTATTTTATCAAGGGACTAGCCCGACGCCCAAACTCATGTTTTTAACGTTCTTATGGGTGAACGCGCGGCACATGTTAGCTCACTACCTTTAACGGGTGTTAAAGGCAGCTCCCCAGGTGACACCACGGGGAGGTCAGTGTCCACTTGAGATGAGAGAGGGACCAAGGAAAAAGAAAAACAAACCCCTCTAAAGTTGACGAACCCCGCAAACGTTTTAAGGACCATGATCTGCGAATCTGCACCTGGAAGGTTCGCACTCTTTATAGAGAAGGTGCAGTCTTCGCATTGGCAGACGTACTTGAAAAGTACAAGGCCGATATTACTGCCATACAGGAAATACGATGGACTGGGAAAGATGTCACAACAGCACCTAAAGGTGACGCACTGTATTATAGCTGCCATGACACAAAGCATGAGTTTGGTTGCGGTTGTGTAGTTGGTCAGAGGTTAAAACATCTGGTCTCCAGCTTCACTCCAGTGAGTGAGAGACTTGCTACAATTCGATCAAAAGCAAAATTCTTCAACATCAACTTTATCTGCGCTCATGCTCCAACCGAAGACAAGGACGAACAGACCAAAGATATATTCTACGAGCGCCTAGAAGAAACATATGACCGTTGTCCTGCCCATGACATTAAAATTGTTCTAGGCGATTTTAATGACAAAATTGGAAAGGAGAATATCTTTGGACAAACAGTCGGGAAATTCAGTCTACATAGTAAAACATCAAACAATGGAATGAGGCTGATAGACTTCGCAGCGGCAAAAAACATGGTAGTTAGCAGTACCAGATTTAAGGATCTCGATATTCATAAGCGCACTTGGCTGTCTCCAGACCAAAGAACAATAAATCAAATTGATCACGTTGTGGTAGATGGAAGACATTCATAGAGAGTGTTGGATGTACGATCGTTCCGAGGCGCAAACATTGATTCGGACCATTACCTCTTTGCAGCAAAGGTACGTACCCGTCTAAACGTTGCAAATAAAGCACGGACACACACAACACGAAAGTTGGACATCGCTAAGCTGCAAACACAACAGATAGCCACAGCATATTCCACTCAACTGAACCAATTGCTTAATGAAAGCGCTTCTCGTCCATATTATATCATATCAGCACAATGGCAAAATATTGCCCACTCCATGCAAACAGCCGCAAAATCAGTACTTGGATACCAGAGTCCTCCACCAAAGAATCCATGGTATGACCAAGAGTGCCGTGCTGCTACCGAAGAAAAAAATGCGGCATAAAGGGCTACTTGACAATCAGTAGCAACGCGTAGCGCTCGAGAGAGGTATCGGGAGAAAAGGAGAGCGGAGAAACGTCTTTTCCGCAGGAAAAAGAGAGATGGAAAAGAGGGAGTGTGTGTGAATGAAAATTCTACCAAAGAGTGAAACATCAAACAGATGGCTTTGGTACAGGCACATCCTCCTGTAGGGACCAGCAAGGTAATCTGGTAACAGATACAGATAGCGTGCTGAGGATATGGAAGGAACATTTCTCCAATCTGCTGGTATCCAATAGTAGCGAAGACGATGATACCACAGATCCAATCCAAGAAGATGGTATAGAATGTATGCCGCCCAGCCAAGATGAGGTAAAAACAGCAATCAACCGGCTGAAGAATAATAAAGCAGCAGGAGCCGATGGCTTACCAGCCGAGCTGTTTAAAACCGGAGGCGACGCGCTGATAAGGTGTATGCATCAGCTAGTTAGCACCATCTGGCAGGAAGAATGCGTACCCGACGATTGGAAGCTGAGCATCCTCTGTCCCGTATACAAGAAAGGAGATAAGACTGTATTCTCTAACTATAGGGGCATAATTCTTCTCCCTATTGCCTATAAGATAGTGTGCGAACGACTAAAGCCAATGGTCAACGAAATAATTGGACCATACCAATGTGGCTTTAGACCTCGAAAGTCCACCATTGACCAGATATTTACCCTGCGGCAAATCCTGGAGAAGGCCCAAGAGATGCAGATCGACACATATCACCTTTTTGTCGATTATAAAGCAGCCTTCGACAGCCGGCTGCGTTCAAAGGTATTCCAAGCCATGTCTGAATTTGGTATCCCCGCAAAGCTCATCCGGCTTTGTAAGATGACATTAACTGGTACTAGGTCCTCTGTTAAAATTGGAAAGAACCTCTCCGAACAGTTCAGTACCAAAAGAGGTTTCAGGCAAGGAGACAGCCTTTCGTGTGAACTATTCAACACTTTGCTGGAAAAGGTAATACGAGATGCAAATCTCAAAAGAAATTGCACAATTTACACCAACAGCCACATGTTACTTGCTTATGCTGATGACAAAGACATCATGGGACGATCAGTAAAGGAAGAGACTGATACCTTTAGGAAGGTCGAAGCAGAATCTGCGAAAGTGGGTCTGGCGGTAAACGGCGGAAAGACCAAATTGATGGTGTCGAAGCGCAAAGCGTCCATAGAGCTCGGACCAACTGTGGAAGTTGGTACCTATAATTTTGAGGTAGTTAAAGACTTCGTCTACCTCGGTTCTGCCATAAACACAACAAACAACATCAGTTGTGAAATAAGAAGAATACAATATTGGCCAACAGATGCTACTATGGTCTAAGTAAGCTATTTAAAAACAAAGCCACATCTCGTCAAACAAAAATAACACTATACATAACGCTGATACTAGCCGTGCTAATGTATGGCTCCAAGCATGGGTACTTGCACAAGCAGATAAGGCAATGCTTGGTATGTTTGAGAGGGAAATTCTTCGAAAGCTCTACCTGCCGATTTGCGTTGACAGTGAATATCGACGTCGTATGAACCACGAGCTCTATAAAAAAGACATGAATATAGTTAAACGAATCGAGATGCAACGATTGCGTTGGCTAGGCCATATCATAAGAATGAGCGATAATGAACCCGCTAAAAAGGCGTATGAATACATGCCACATGGCGGTGCACGGAGAATCGGCAGGCCTAGGATTCGATGGAGCATACAAGTGGATGAAGAAATGAAAAGGAGCGGTATTCCAGAAAGCGAAAAACAGAGAGAATTGGAGATCTTTTTTTAATTGGTCTATGGAAAAAATGTTCTGTAATGGGCCAGCTAAGTAAGTAATATACATATGTAGTTATCTTTGTTTACATTACCTTATAATGGGTTACATAATGACTAACGGATCAGCATTTTTGCTGGGGTAGCTTGTTTACATTACTTTGTAAAGGGTTATTCAGCTCATGTGGTTCTCAATTTTTGACTGGGATATGTCAGTCGAATATTTAGGCTGTGATATTTCCTGCACAAAACTTCCATATCTTGCATTTCGGGTATGTGCAGTTTAAGGTCGAATCATCAAGGTCTAAGCATCCCTACTGCCTTGTCCGCCAGAACAACGGAGATGTGTGTATGTTTTGGTTGTGCTGCCGGTATTTCTTTAATACAACGGTTTAGGTTTATACCGCCCATGATCCGTCGTCATTGCCTCATGGCGCGAACAGAGTACACCAATTCACAAGTAGGCAGTGGCTGTGTGAACAAATATGTTATTCATATTCCCATCACTCTTCCGATGGTCCCCCCGCGGCTATTATTACGACTGAAAATTTGCTTCAAGGCAAGTCCATACTTCCTTAGACAGTGGTCTAAAAACTCTAAAAACCTAGTCGGCACGAAATAACTTAAGAACTGAGTATTCGATTCGGCACACGTACATCAAGTTTCAAGAAAGTGTATATCAGACTTCGAAGGTGTTGTTCCCTCTCAAAAGTTCAAAATTTTCGTTATTTTTCTCTTTCGAAATTTTCGCTTAAATGTTGCCTAAGGTCTGGTTGATGATCGTTTTAAAATTTTTACCGAAAGTACACTTAGTGGTCCTGTTTAAAGCAGACATAATGAACAAAAATCTCTAATACTATGAATTAAATTGGCCTGTGAAACTTAAATCAAGTTCAAAGATGGACTATAATGGACAACTTTTTCCGGTACCTCCTTCTCATAAGTTCAAAATGTTCGCTTAAGTACACTTGAACGGCTGTTTGAGAATGGCTTTGATATTTTCAACTAAGGTAGTCTATGTGAATCTGATTATAGAGATATAATTTCTGCCTATCGAAAGGAAAGGCTACCAAAATTAAGCCCAGCTCCATTGCTCCGCAAAAATTTAACTTTGTTGTATTTAAATTACATTTTAGGTAACTTCCCGGATCGTCTTGAATTTTAATAGCGGGTAGTCGTTGTGATCATGGCTATAACATTATTGTTTTGCTAGGGGAACCCAATACCCTCTGAGATATGAGATATTAAACTTTCGGCAAAGCCTAGTCACCAGTCCCGGAGTTCAACTGGTAGTAGTCTTGGGCTAGCAAGTTGGCAGAAACTTTATTCTGTGGGTCATCAGTCCCTGAGTTTTGAGTCTAACTGGCAGTAGTCTTTGGCTACGAAGCACAGTGTTGCCGCTCCCATACAAAAGTGGACAAAAATAGAACGCCGTGCCCTAGGTTGATAAATTTTTGCACAAGTACTTATGAGAGCACAGGAATAAAAAATACCAACTTTGGTCTATATCGGATCAGATTTGGACATAGCCCCCATATATGTATATATTTTGTCCGATCTTCAAACAATTCGTTCAATTTTGATCGAATAGCCTTCAAATTTAATATGTGTTATTTTCTAAGGCCCCTGAGTAGTTTCACCGACACGGTACTCTTGAAGCAACTTTAAATGGAAGGTGTTTACACCTGGGAAGTTTTTGCGGATTCTGAAACTACAATGTTCACAAAAACCGCCGGAGGGCTTTTTAAATAAATAAAAATTTAAATTTTAGGGGTTTTTTATGTTTTCACGATTTTGCTTGGAAACCGCAAGTCCTATCGAAATGGGACTAAAGAAAATATCGTATTCTACAAGATTGACCTTTATGATAATTTTGTACGGTTTACCGTTATTGAGATATAGAAGTTCAAATTGGGACAATGCATTGACTGTATCGCTACCTTATAAAGCAATGCCATACATGGTGCGCCTTAACTAACTTTAAGTGAAAACCGCTTACACCTGAGAAGTTTTTGCGGATTTTGAAACAGCAATGGTCTTAGGTGAGAAAAATCCAAAAACATGAAAAAATGGCTGGATTGATTTTTAAATAAATCTCAGTCAAAGTTCACATTTGTATGTTTTTTTTTTAGATTTTCACGATTTTGCTTTTCTTTAGTTCCATTTCGATAGGACTTGCGGTTTCCAAGCACAATCGTGAAAACCTAAAAAACCCTTAAAAATTTCAACTTGAATCGCGATTTATTTAAAAAGCGCATCGGCTATTTTTTTTTTTTTTGATTTTTCTCTTCTATGAACATTGCAGTTTCAGAATCCGCAAATAAAACCCTGGTGTAAGCACCTTCCATTTAAAGTTACTTTAAGAGCACCGTGCCGATTTTCGCAAAAATCTGTTCAGATTTGCTATAACTCGGTCAATTTTAATTGAATAGCCCCCATATATATCTTATCCTAAAGCCTGACGGGTGTCTTTTTTCTGGTATCGTGGAAGTCAGGAGTCCCTATGTGTCCAAGACACAAGACACTCTCGGGCATCATTCTGTGAAAACGAAACTTTGTCCCAAGTTTTTTTCTAAAAGTTATAGTCCACTAAATTTGGAATTTCATTAAAAGTTAGTACCTGAGGAAAAATAAAATCGCCCATTTCGTGTAAACGCTACAGTAATTTATCTTGAAGACAACGATCCTACTTAGCTAACAAAAAATCAAAGAACACAATATCTGTTTCCAAGAAAAAGCTATTTCTTTCCTCAGAAGTTTGCAAAAATGACGTATTTTCCAAAATTGCGAAAAAATTGTCATCTTATAAGCACGCCACGCCCACACCTTCAATATTTTTACCTATTTTTTAGTTTCTTTAGTTTCAATATGTTTACTATCGAATCCCATATAGAAATCAGCAATCGGTGACGACAAAGAATTTGGGGTTTGGCCAGGAAAATCGATTACTGAACCACTGTGCTTCGCTTGGAAGACTATCCTGAGTGTTGTACAGATAAGAAACATCCTGTTCAAGCTACTGAATAAATAAGAAATTACAGAAGCGGTTCGTTTTAAACTAATATAACTGTTTCCTGTTTTTGGACCCAGATTCAGACCTACATTTTCATTCAAATCAAATTCTGCAAATATATAATTAAAAAATATATTAAATCCTTACCTAACTATCATTTTTGGTATCTCATAAATGATTTTTGGCCATCACAGAATGACGTGTCTAATAGCCTGTGTCAGTGATTTTGAGACATGACGTTTGGAAAATTTCATCATTTTGAAACGGTGTTACTAAATATCTAAATTATATGAGGGAGATGAACATCATTTCTAACGTGTAACCGCGGAAAATATTGCGAAATTAAACAAAAGTGAAAAAATATTTAATTTTATTATTAAACAGACACAAAAAAAAAAATTATAGGAAATGATGCATCATGTGTTCCATACAAGGTAAAGCATGATTTGCAAAACAGGAATGAAATTTTAACTATATAAAATTGTAGAGGTCCCAAAACTTAAGATATTTTGAACGTTTTTATGTTTTAAGGGACTCTGGACTTCAATTGGAATAGCTTCTGATCGGCTAGTGGAAGATCATTTGGTTTTCTAAATGAATATGGTCACCCACAAAAAAACCTTATTACTCTGATTTCATATGAAGACTTCTAAAGCTGTTTAAATCCGATATGTCTGATGAGCTGAATAAGACCACCAGCGAAACGATCGTAGCATATTGGTTGGCTGTGTGTGACTTCACTACAATTCACTGTTTCAATACAAAACTCCTTAGGTTATGTTAGCTCGATTAATTCAATTAATTAAAAAGGGGTGGAACGATATGACTCATTTTCGTACTTAGGCTTTGTTTGGACAAAATATTACGTTCTAGAAATAGCGAAAAATTTTGAACTTTCGCAGAACTAATAGTATTTGCAAAGTTTAGACAAACGCAGTGTCCGGTTCGAAGATTGTCGCACGCACCAGCCTCTATACATGGTGGTCCTAGGGGGTTTTTTCCAGCTTCCGGGACATTTTTCTCAGGAAGTATGGACATGCCCCTCCAAAAACATTTACCGTCTTAATAGGGGCCCCGAGAAGAAGCTGTTGTAAAAACTTAAAAACCTGATCTAGAAATATTATGATGTACTAAGTATGGACCAAATAGGTTACTCCCTTCGAGAGTTATCGTGCGCACCATTTTAACGAAAAATTTTGAACATTTGTGGGGGAGATACCCAAAGAAGTTGACCGATATGGCCATCTTAAAAATTGTTTTAATTTTGCGCAAAATATTAAGACTGTCGACTAGCGGCTAGACTTCTTATGCCTTGAATTAAATACAAACTTATGTTAGTACGAATAATTCAATTAATTAAAAACTTTCATAAATAATGACCTTCGTCCTAATAAGACAACAACAAATGAAAGTTCTGCACATTTTCCGATTTTTTTTTTTTTTTTTTGACTAACGGTTCCACAGATATCACAAATTCTCGAATTCTGTAAAGATTATATGCAATGAAATACTCATAACTTCTTTAATATTGGCCACAAAAAATCTGTTTTTGTACTTTTTGTTTTTTATCAGCTATCTAAAAAAAAATAGAAAAAAAACTGGACAGTGGATTTGGGTGAAATTTTCGAGATTTCATATTAAAAATCAATTTTACCAACAATAGTACACTTCGATTTTCTTGAACATTTTCTGTTTTAAACTACGAATGACACGGTGCTCTTGAATCAACTTTAAATGGAAGGTGCTTACACATGGGAAGTTTTTGCGGATTCTGAAACTACAATGGTCACAGACGAGAAAAATTAAAGACCAAAAATATCGCTGGAGCGCTTCTTAAATAAATCGGGATTCAAGTTGGAAACTGCAAGTCCTATCGAAATGGGACAAAATAAAGTGTTGTAGATATGAAAATTCTCAACAAGATTGAACTTTATGATAAAGTTTAAATTGGGACAATGCTTTGACTGTATAGTAACCTTATAAAACAATGTCACACATGGTGTGCCTTAACTAACTTTAAATGAAAACCGCTTACACCTGGGAAGTTTTTGCAGATTTTGAAACAGCAATGTTCATAGTTTAAAAAATCCAAAAACAAGAAAAAATCACTGGAGGGATTTTTAAATAAATCGCGGTCAAAGTTCAAATTTTTAAGGGTTTTTTTCAGGTTTTCACGATTTTGCTTGGAAAACGCAAGTCATATGGTAATGGGACTAAAGAAAATTTTGTGGATGTGAAAATTCTGTACATTATTGACCTGCATAATATTTTCGTAGGTTTTACCATTTTTGAGATATAGAAGTTCAGATCAATCATTCAGATTTTTTCTCAGGTCCTCGGAATGAGACTAAAGAAAATGTTATAGCTGTGAAAATTCGCGATTTAGCCATGTCCGTCCGTCTGTCTGGCTGTAATAAAGTAATCGTATAATTTTTCCAAAATTAGTTTTGGAAGATGGGCCATATCGGTTCACTCCTTCGGGTACCTCCCCCACAGAAATTCATAATTTTGCTGTAAAATGGTGTGAACGATAACTTTCGAAGAGAGCAATCGATCGGTACACTCAGTCGGGTAGCTCCTACACAAAATTCGGAATAAGTGAAATTTAAGACCTCCTCTCGGATCGTCTTGAACTTTTTTTCAGCATGTTGTCCTTACAGCCCCCTTTACGACGGTACAATTTTTTTTCGGGGGCAAGTTCATACTTCCTGGGATAATGGCCTAAAACCTCCAAGAAACCTTGACGGGACCAACTAAAATGGCAAATCAGCAAAATTACTCTCGCAGGGAGACACATCATTCAGTCATGTATCAGGTCGGAATATGAACTATATTGGTTTCGTCCTTCGGGTACCTCTCACCCAAAATTTGGGAAAATTGCACTTTAATAGCTCTTATCTGATCGTTTTGATGTTTTTTTGCAAAACGTTCTTACGAAGAAAGTCAGCCGGCACCAACTAAACTGGATACGTACGTAAGATAACCCTCGAAGGGAGAAACCGATATTGTCCAAACGTTGCACATCGTATTATTTCCTACAGTCTCGAATTATGTCCGACTATTGACTGCAGAGGACCACTATTTCGGGTACCTCACACACAATGTTTGGAAAGAGTGCATTGTAAGGACTCGTCTGATCGCTTTTAAATTTTTGGTTGCATGTTCTGTATGTGGCCCTGGTTGAAAAAAATTGTACTATTTTTTTTTTTGGGAGCAAATCCATACTTCCTGACAAATTGGTCCAAAAACTCAAAAACCCCTATAGATGTCAGAAGTATTGTGTTTGATTATATCTATATAAAACTAGCGGACCCGGCGAACTTCGTCCCGCTATTAAGGAATAAAATTTCATACAAAAACTCAATTTTCGATTTTTCCAATTTTCCGACTTTTCTAGAGAGATTTTCCAAAATTTTCTTCCGTAAAGACCTTCTCCTCGAAAATACGAATAACTGACAAAAAATTTTACAGAAATCGGCCTAGCCGTTCTCATTTTATGAATTACTATACATTTTTTACACCATTTTTATATATATAGATTGAAATTTGTACGTTTGTTGGTTTGTTTGTTTGTTTGTGCCTTATAGACTCAAAAACCGCTGAACCGATCTTCCTGAAATTTTTAGGGTATATTGCTACATCGCCTATATCATTCTTTTAAATTCCGCGTTGATCTGGAGATATAGCATCCAAACTGGAGGTACCTCCAAAAAATTTCGATTTTGTATGCAAATATCTTCAGAACTGTTAGAGATACAATCTTCAAATTTTGTCCAATTTCAATAAAATTTGGAATGTGTGACGGAATTTGTTCTAGAAATAAATGTGCCAAATAATATCGAAATCGGTTCAGATTTGCATATAGCTCCCATATATATTTTCGGCCAATTTTCTGTATTTGATCCGCCAAACACGCTATATATGTCCAATTTTGCTGAATTTTGGGATGTGTGACGGAATTTGGTATATACATAAATGTGCCAAATTATATAGAAATCGGTTCAGATTTGCATATAGCTCCCTTTTATATTTTCGGCAGATTTCCTGTTTTTGATGCACCAAACACGCTATATATGTCCAATTACGCTGAATTTTGGGATGTGTGACGGAATTTGGTCTAGACATAAATGTGCCAAATTATATCGAAATCTGTTCGGATTTGAATATAGATTTTATATATATTTTTGTCCGATTTGAGGTATTTGATGCACCAAACACGCTATATATGACTAATTTCGCTGAAATTTGGAATGTGTTAAGGAATTTGTTCCAGAAATAAATGTGCCAAATAATATCGAAATCGGTCAAGATTTGAATATAGGTGTCATATATAGGTATTTTCGGACGATTTCCAGTATTTTATGCACCAAACACGCTTTGGGAAGGAATAGACCAAGTCTACAGCTATTAAATATCATAAATTTGAGAGACTTCTTAAGAATAATTTTTATTATGATATATCTAAATCATTATTGAAGCAAAATTATACTTAAAAGTGGGACTTTTAATTTAAGATATCACAATATGTTAATATGTATATGACCTGGAAAAAATAAGTCCCCTGTACATATAAAAGAAATTAAAACTATCCTCAAAATTAAGGTTTTCAAACCTGGTTCTATTCTTAAACTAATTCAGTCAGGTAGATATAAATCCAATCTGTAGAAATAAAGAGAAATTAATAGTGTAAGATTATAAGGCTTTAGGAGGAGTGTTACCCACTGAAACATACAAAAATACCATAGTAGCTCAATGACAGTCATGAATGGGCTCTCCTATATTTATACGGTAAAATATAAAAAAGTTAATATAATTATAGCATTCCACAATATTTTATCTTAGTCGGGGTAGCGAAGCGCACCGGGTTTAGCTAGTATAGTATATAGTATATCTCAGTCGGCACAGCTGACTTATACTTTCTTACTTACAAATATGGTTAAATGAAAAAAGTTTGAAGTGTGTCACTTTTTTATCCGCTGTTAATAGAGACCCAAACTTTTAGAAGTCATAGGCACATTTTAAAAATATTTCTTTAGATTGCAATTTTTTTATTACAACTACTTTTAACAAAAACTCCCACCTTCGTGGGACGTATAAAAAGATTCTTCACCATTTTCAAACAGTTGACATTTTTTGTGTTTCCTTCAAATTTGACTATATAAAAAAAGATCGAAGTGTGCCAGTTTTCTATTCGTTTGGGCTAATCATATTCTAGAGGCCATAACTTTTGAAGTTGTAGGCATATTTTAATATTTCCTCTGGCTGTAATTTTTTTTACTACTTAAAAAATCAGTGATGGCAAAACGTCAGTTTTTTTGCCAGTTATTGCAATTCCGCCTTAGTGGGGCGTACCAGAATGGTAGCCACTAAATGTCAGTTTTTGCTTATAAAATTTACTGATTAAGTTGGTTTTTTTATAAATTGGAAATATGTCGTTTTTTCTCGCCTTTCACTTGACACTCATTAGTAATGAAACAAATCAAATAAAAAAGTTGTAAAGAAAAAAGCACAAGAATCAAGCAAAAACAAAGTGCATATATGTATGTATGTATATATACAATATGTTCGTATAAATATTAATTGTTTACAAATTACAAAAAAAAAAAAAATGATAATTGCAATAAAGTGCGCCACAGAGCCCGGAATGATTTGATGACATTGATGAAATTCGAAGTGGTGGCATAATACGACGAAACAACAAAGTGCAACAGATAGTACAACGTATATACAGTTAAACAAACAAATGTTTGCCAATGATGAATTGTTTAATAGATCGATATTTAATTAAAAATAACAAATTGAGAACATTTAAATAATAAAATTTATAAAAAAAATATTTTCTACATCACCAATATTTTTGAAAATTTAAGATAGCTGAAGCCAAGGTTCACCATTTTAGAACACGTGACTTGTGATTGTATATTATACAAATTAAATAATTTTTAGATAAAATGAAATGTTTTTGGACGTGGCAAAAAATATTGGCCTTAAAAGATAATTTGCATGGAAGGTGTGGCTATATTTATGTTAAAAAATGGGTAAAAATGGGTTGAAGCCATCTTGTCTTTTTCTAAAAATCATATTGTCTTGTATTTGCAATTGTCATTGGAATACCTCGTACTCCATTGGACATTTTGGTTTTTTACGTTCCGCATCCAATAAATGATTCCCCGTCAAAATCCATCTACTAAAACGCGAGTTACAAAAGTAGAAAAATCACCTAAAATTGCTTTTGAAAATATCGCGTATTTTATTGCTTTTTCTGCGGGTCGTTTCCACTGCAATGAAAAAACTAGTGCAACATCATCGTTTTTGCGGAAACAATAAGAGTCGCGCAGTTATGCCGTAATTCTTCACAATAAGATAGAATGGGACACAGACAACCTCGATGGATACAATCGAGTGCTTCGGATGCTGATAAGATGGAATATTTTCAAAATAATTGTGAAAATGTCAAAAATTCTGCTAATAGCCTACACATAGAGGAAGATAATCTGATATGAAAATATCCGCTATTTTAATACAATATACGAAAAGTACTAAATGGTATCAAATCGGTTACAATTTGGGTTTTGGGTGATCGGATAGAGCTAGAATCCTGAAATTTGGAAAGTATTAAATGGTATCAAATCTGGTACAATTTGAATCTGGTTGATCGGATAGAGCTAAAATCCAGAGATTGGAAATTAAGATTAATATTGGAGTGTAGGATTGAGGTAGTTCTGGAAACTATTACTTATGGGTACGAAAAGTATTAAATGGTATCAAATCTGATACAATTTGGATTTGGGTGAACGGATAGAGCAGGAATCCAGAGATTTGGAAATAAGATTACTGATTGAGGTAGTTTTAGAAATTCGTACTTATGTGTACTAATTTGTATGAATGTATAGCGCTGAAATTCTGAATTTAGGTACTTAAATAACTGTTGAAGTTTCAACTTGAGATGTGAATGTAGTTTTGGGATATTCGTACTTATATGTACGAACACTACTAATTTGTACAATCAGGATTTGAGTGAACACAGAGAGAGAGAGCTGAAATCCCGAAATTTGGAATTAAGTTTTCGAAATGTGTATTTATATGTTCGAAAAGAGTGAAAGAAAGAGATCTCGAAATTTAGTGCTTATGTGGTATGAAATTATTGGGTAGTACAGTCGGTGTTGGTGTTCAGGGTTGAGATATGGATGTGGTTGTGGAAATACGTACCTTAAGTATACAAAAAAGTACTAAATTGTACTTAATTTGTTATTGAGTGTAGGAATATAGCTGAAATCGGTATTTTTGAGTTAGGGTGACTGTGAGTGTGTAGCGTTGGTATATGGAGGGGTTTTAAAAAATATGTACCATAAATATACGAAAAGTACTAAATCGAGAAAAAGTACTAAATGGGAGTAGGGACAGAGCTGGATTCTAAAAATTGTGTCTTAGAGTAACTGTTGGGTTCAAGACATCGAGGTTGTTTTGGATATACATAATAAGTACGTACTATGAAAGGAACTGAATGGTACGCACAGAAAAAAGGCCTCTCTAACATATGTTCCAAACATATTTTGCAGCAAACATATATTTGTTTGCAAACAGCCCCAAACATATGTTTGGGTCCTGCAAACGAATATATGTTTCAATTTCAATTTCAATTTCAATTCAATTTATTCATAATAATTAAGCCTAATGGCCTATTTAATTACATAGTTAAATCATGTTTTAATGGCGTATATACATACATATACTAACTACTTAAAACTAAAAATAATCTATACATCATGGGTATGGAGCATTTCCTTAAAAAAATATAAAAAAAATAAACAAAATAAACAAAAATCCACTACCAACAATGATGTTTTAACTATACAAGATAAAGGATTATTTTACTTCTAAAGGAAGAAATGGTGTGAGAAAAATGTCTTTCATGGTATGGTATAAAAGTATTCCAAAGCCTACATACCCTAACTTCAAACGAGTGTTGCTTTATCAGGGAAGTAAATATTGGACAAACCAATGCGTATTGTCGCACGGAAGGGCCAAATGAAAAAATTGATGTTATGTATTGTGGAGAACCATTTTTGAATGCCTTGTAGAATGCCTTGTTTGTGTGCAAACAATTTATATGTTGGGGTGCAAACAAATTATATGTTTGGGTGCAAACAAATTATATTTTTGGATGTAAACAAAATATATTTTTGGGTGCAAACAAATTTTATGTTTGGGTGCAAACAAATACAAACCCAAAAGCCGCAAACATGCACCAGTGGGCGCTTTCTGATAGCAAGGGAGCGTAAATGACAATGTGAAACACATTGAAATGTATGCTCACTTGCTCTCAGCAAGCGCTTATTGGCTATCTCTGAAATATACACACATTTATAAATGGTGGTGTTTTATTGAAAGGCATAGAAAAACAGCAAAAGCACAACAGACACATAGGTACATAAAAAATTCCAATGAAAGACAAAACCGTCTTTAATAAAAGAAAAAACTGAATGAAATTTGCTTATAAAAAGTCACACTTTTAAAAAGAAACAAGTAAGAGCAGGCTATAGTCGGACAGGGCCGACCATGTGATACCCTATACCACTATAGATTTGCAATATCTTTCCTCCATGGATAAATATAACCTGTACATTACAAATTTTACCAATTTTCACACAAAAGTTTTGGTCCATTTAACCCGCTAAATATTATCCGATATTCATGTTGCTTTTCACACGCCTTCTCCATCATAAACTTAACTTTTGTGTAAAATTTCGCGGCGATCGAACTATTATTGCGACCTACAGAGCGGCTACAAAATCGACCAAAAATTTTGTTTTTGGTCCATTTCATCCCTTTAATATTTCACGATCATCGCCAAAAACTAATCAGTTCTATTCTGGTACAACCCCGACCTTCATACTAAATTTCGTGACAATCGGTCCATAATTGCGGCCTGTAGCTTGATTACAATTTTTAATGGACGGACAGACGGACGGACGGACGGACGGACACACATAGCTAAATCGCTTTATCTCGTCGAGATATGAAGTTTGGTATACCACATGAGGGGTCTACGACGAATATTTCGCGGCGTTACATGAATTTTTGGGAAAACAAACTTATTATACCCTTTTCCACATTGTGGTATAGGGTATAAAAATATGTAGAAACATGGCTGAGCGCTTCTCCTTATTAAATAAAACACATTTTCTTCAAAGTTCAAATCATCAGCGGGAAATCGGCATCTGAAATCAAATGATTATATAATGTAATAAAAAGGTACATCCATATGTCAAATATACATATGTATGTATGTACCTACATGAAAAATGTATTGATGTAATTACCAATATTAAATGCGACTTCTTCCTTGTCCAATAAAATATTCCCATTCACCTTTTTGATTCAATCATAAAATTTCCAATTATAAAATGTATTGGGCATTTAATTTGCTAAAAATCACCATTTCTTTAAGAAAACACTGACTTATTCACTGACTTTACCGTCTTCAATCAACGATTGTCTCTAGAACACTGAAGAAAAAATACCAACACAATTAATACCATTTTCTTTCTTTTCCTCTTCGCTTGCTACGTTGGTTAACAACAACAAAGCGCTAAACACACGTGTTTTACGCATACACATCACAAAACTTCTTCGTCTCCTATTACACTATGCACACATCTTTATTATGAACCAGCATTCCGCAGCTGCGAGAGCCTTGTTGTTACTCTCTTTGACAAAAATCCTCTCCACCTATAAAAAATATGTTCTATAGAATAATCAAATTGAGATATGTTACAAAATGTTGCAAACATTTATTTGTTTGGACACAAACAAATTCTGTTTGGATCCATACATATACTTGTTTGCAATCAGTCCCAAACAAATATTTGTTTGGATCCAAACATATTTTCAACATATATTTTTCTGCGTGTAGAGAATTTAGGACAATTTGTTATGGAGTAAAAGTTTTGAGGTGGAATTTTGAAATTATAGGTGGAGGTTTCGAAACCTCGTACTTATTTATTTATATGTAATGTTCGAAATAGTTCTATAATTGGTTTTGCAGAAACAGATGGAGTTGGAAATTAAAATCTCGGTTGCTATAAAGGGTTGACAAAACGGATGTAATTTTTGAAGCTTATACATAGGTGTACGAAAAGTACTAAATTTGCTAATATTGGTATTACATAAACAAACACGGTGCGCCTTAACTAACTTTAAATGAAAGGTGTTTACACCTGGGAAGTTTCTGCGGATTATTAAATAACAATGTTCATAAATGAGAAAAATCAAAAAACAAAAAAAAAATCATGTTACCTGGTTTCATTGGTGGTAAAGCAAATCTTCGGACGTATCGACTATGTAATGGCTTCTCTGTCCTAGAACTTATCGTTTTTTCAAATGCATATGTGTTTTATACATTTACGCGGATACTTGGCCACAGAAATGTATTTTCTTCACGACAAACGCTTTTTTTGCGCTGCCTTTGAAGTTATGAGTTTTGGCTTTGAACGCTAACACGCCGTGACAACATTTTTTGATATGTTTTCAAGGACGTGGGTTCTAATCCCAGCCGGGCTCAGCCTGTTTTTTATTTTTTGAAATTTTGCCTGTTAGGGCGAAGATCAGCATTTTCACTTGCAAATAATTTCCTATCATCAAGCTTAACTCTAAACGAGAAAATTAATAACAAATCATTAAAAATGATCTTCGCCCTAACAGGCAAAATTTCAAAAAATAAAAAACAGGCTGAGCCCGGCTGGGATTGGAACCCACGTCCATGAAAACATATCAAAAAATTTTGTCACGGCGTGTTAGCGTTCAAAGCCAAAACTCATAAATATATATAAATTTTACACAATATATATAAATTTTACATAATTGCTGAAATTCTGGTCAGTATCGGCTAAACTATTGGGAGTTGAATCAAGTAACCTTTTGCAAATCTCTTCCAAATAAAGTTCTCAACAATTCTTTAGAACATTCTTAAAAACTCTAAAATGCTTACTTCATGTTGTTTCAGCGGTATTTTGCATCATATCTTTTACAACACGTATTTCAAACACAGTTCACACCAACAGTTTATTCTCGCATTTCGAATTTCACTACTTTATTGACATTTCTATTAAATCGTCGTTGAAAAATATACTGAAAACAACGGGATAGAGGCATTTTACAACAATAACATGTTCTGAAGAGTTGTGTATTACACAAAAGGGAATATTTTTCCAAAAGAAAATATTCAGAAAAAATTAACGGTTTTGGAGATACGGTGCGAAATTTATAAAAATTGTGGCAAATTTTCTTCAGAGGTCAGAAGATTCATTGGTTTCAGAGATATAGCCCCGAATTTCTTTAAAAACTCAATATTTATTTGGGTTTCTTGTCGTTTGGGTCTGTACTTTCAAAAAATCCTTAGTTCGAATTGTTTGCACAAGATCTCCTTAAAAATGTTGCACAGTGTAATAAAACCTAAACAGCATCAATAGGCGAAAAAATCCGACAAAGTCCGTAAGAGAAAAGGAAGGTTACCGACAAAATCTGTTGATAAATTTAATATCCTCCTCGGTTTGACAATGGATCGAAGAAATGAAGTAAAAATTACCTATTTTTGAATTGTCAAGCATAAAGTTGTCATTAAAACTCATTAAAAAGGGCCAGCAACGCGGACCGGGGTCTGCTAGCATGTATATACAAAAATGCGTTCAATTTTAAATTGTGTAATATTTGTTATTTTACAAACATTTATTTTTCTACCTGCAGTTTAATCCCCTTGTAATATGAATGAATGAAATTATAACAAACACAACAAACTATCAAATCATTTATTTTTACAATGCAAGGAAATGTAATTTTAATGACTAGTAATAATTTGTATTTAAATTGAAATGAATAAAAAAATGATTAAATTTTGCAATGACAATTTTCTTTTAATATACATGAGTTGCTAACTAAAAGTTACATGTAATTTCATGGGGTTCCTACGACGACTAATCGAGAAGGTAACAATTAATAAAAACAAATATCAATGATCATGTAAATAATGTATTATTGTGTTATTGGTGCCCAAGTAAATTTATTCAAAACGTTGTATAAGGTGCTTTTAATATACAAATTAAATTTGCATACTACAGGCAAAATAATGAATCTAGCTTATCATATTGTCTGTATGTTTATACGAGAAGAAAAAACGTATATAGTAGGTCATCCTAATAAAATAGAGGGTATCACATGGTCGGCCTCACTCGCTTATGTCCCATTGATATTTGCTCTAAACTAAGTTCGCCAGAAAAAATCACCTCTAACTTTCTCGAAAGAAATTGGTGATTATAATAAATTTGCAAATACTAAATTTTCCTCCGGTCAACATCATCACACACCGACAGACGCTGTCACAGTAGTCATCGTTGGAGTGACAAATTTCTTTGATTTAGTTTCCTTCTCGAACAATACAATCAAAATAAACAATTAGTTTGACCCAAATTTGAAAATGGATAGTTGCCCAACAATAAACGAATATTATTTTGCAATATTTCTCGAAGAAAGAACCAGTTTTCAATGCTACTTGGCGGCAAAAAGACCAGGTCTCAAAGAATACCTCAAATATTCAGTTTCCTTTGGTCATTAATTTACCATTGTCAAAATATTTATGTCTCATTTACTTTTGTACTGACTGTACGTGAGACAATAAAACCATGGATTTTCAATGGAAAACGATTTTTGGCAGCCAAAATGACACATTTTCTTTTTTCTAGTTTCATGAAAAGCAAAAAAAGATTGAGGAATAATTACCACAATGGCACGTCGGGAAAAATGCGTAAGCGTGGGTAGCAAATTTTTAAAATTATTTAATGTTTTTCCATTTGGCACACATAATAAAACCAAAGGGGATTATATTGAAACTAAATAAGAATACACACAGTGCTCTTGAAGCAACTTTAAATGGAAGGTGTTTCCACCTGAGAAGTTTTTGCGGATTCTGAAACTACGATGAGAAAAATCAAAAAAACAAAAAACAAGTAAAAAAGTATCAGTCGGCTTTGCCGACAGAGATATACCCTCAGCCTGTTCAAATTGAAACACTTTTTTTTCACAAAAAACTTATGTATTTAGGGGGTTTCAAAATTTTGGTCTCGTATGAACCGACAAAAATGTTGATTAGGATTAAAGTTCAAAAATTTTGCTGAAAAAGTACTTAAAGGAATGGACCGACATAGACCATGGGGGTGCCATAGGGGATTCTTACACCCTTCGGGCTGTTTTCTCAAGAAGTATGGACTTGCCTCTGAAACAAATTTTACCATCGTAATTGAGGCAGCGACTGTAAGTTGCTTCAACAAAAATCAAAGTGATTCAATAGCAGGTCTTAAAGTGAACTTATCCAAAATTTTGTGTGGGAGGTACGGGATGGAGTGGACAAATATAGTCCATATTCGAACCTGATCTATATCTGGTAGATATTATGAGAATGTGTAAAGTGTGGACCAAATCGGTCACTCCCATCAAGAGTTATCGTGCCCACAATTTTTCCGAATATTTTTGAACTTTTGTGGGGTAGGTACCTGAAGGAGTGGACCGATATGGCTTATCTACGAACTTAAACTAAGTTTGGAAACAATATTACGAAGGCCAAATTTTGGCCGGAACCGGCATTTCCGTTCGAGAATTATCTTGCGCTTCCACCCATAAACATGGTGTCATAGGGTTTGTTTTTCAACTTTCAGGCAATTTTTTCAGGAAGTATGGACTTGCCCCTGAGGAAACTTGTACCTTCGTATAGGGGACAGTGAATACAAGACGTTACAACAAAAACCAAGGCGATTCGAGAGCAGGTCCTAAACTGAACTTTTCCGAAATTTTGTGTGGGAGGTACTCGAAGGAGTTTACCGATTGAGTCCATATTGGAACTTCATCTAAGTCTGGTAGAAATTTCATAATGTGCAAAGTATGGACCATATCGGTTACTCCCTTCAAGAGTTATCGTACGCACAAATTTTCCGAACATTTTCGAACTTCTGAGGGGGAGGTACCGGAAGGAGTGGACCGATATAATCCATCTTTGAACTTGAACTAAGTTTGGACAAAATATTACGAAAGCCAAATTTTGGACCGAATCGGCAGATCCGTTCGAGAGTTATCCTGCGCTCCAACCACTACACACGGTGTCATAGGGTTTTTTGTAACTTTCAGGCTATTTTCTCAGGAAGTATGGACTTGTCCCTAATGAAACTTACAGCGTCGTATAGAGGACAGCGAATACAACTTGCGTAAACAAAGCGATTCGAGACCAGGTCCTAAACTGAACTTTTCCGAAATTTTGTGTGGGAGGTACCCGAAGGAGTGGACCGATTGAGTCCATATTGGAACCTAATCTAAGTTTGGTAGAAATTACACGATGTGCAAAGTATGGACCAAATCGGTTATTTCCTACAAGAGTTATCGTGCGCACAAGTTTTGCGACAATTTTTGAACATTTGTGGGGGAGGTACCTGAAGGAGTGGACCTATATGGCCCATCTTCGAACTTAAATCGAATCTGGACAAAATATTTCGATACCCAAAATTTGAACCAAATCGATTGATCCGTTCGAGAGTTATCGTGCGCACCAGCCAGACAGACGGACCGACAGACAGACATACGGACGGACATTGCTAGATCTACTCAAAATTGTCTGAAACGGATATCGTACAAACATACTTGGGGTCTAAAACCATTATTTCGATGAGGCACATTTTTGGTCGTATCAAAGTGTAAATACCCTCTTTAGCCTAAAGGCTGAGGGTATAAAAATCGCCGGAGCTCTTTTAAAATATATCTCGATTTAAGTTGAAATTTTAGGGGGTTTTTAGGTTGTCACGATTTTGCTTGGAAACAGCAAGTGGTAGTTCTAAGTTAACCTCTATAGTATACTACGAGTACTGACTAGTGGATCAACACCCGAAGGTGGAATGGAACAACACTCGAAGGTAGAGTGGAACAACACCCGAATGTGGAGTGAATGTATTAGCAACCGCGCAAAAAGGGTAGCTCTCAAAAGTACTTCCCAACCTCTCTACACTCCCGTGTCGGTTGGCGGACTACGAACACACAACTGTACTCAAGCCCGTATGACTAGCTCCCTGCAGTAGCAAGCTTGCCCTTTCCCCAATAAACTGAAATATTTGTGTGTACAGTTGCACAAAACGATTGAGAATTACACCGCAGTCGTTATCCTGTCGATCACCTCCAATTGCACTGTAATACACACCTCACAAAGTAATGCATGTTCACCCAGCAGTGTGTATTAGTTGACTGGTTGTAACGCTGTTGGGTAGTGGGACCTTGTTGTTGGTTGGCTAGTTGAGATGTTGTTGGGTAGTGGGGCGTTTCTGTTGTTGGTATTATGTACGTGATCATCTTGTCACAAATGCTGTCGAATATTTTGACATCACTAAATAATAGCCGTAGAAGCAATAGCCAGGATTTTTTTAAACTAATTGTGACACTAGAGTGATTTCATAGACAATATTTCATCAAATTATGGATCCCTGGAACGAGTTTCATATTCCCGGTCCACACTAAAGTGATTTCATAGAAAAAATTCATGAAATTATGCGTTTCTAGATCGAGTTCCACAATCCCGGTCAGCGGTTTCATTGAAAAATAAACATGAAATTAGGCGTTCTTAGATCGAGTTCCCCACTAGAGCAATTTCATTGTGTTACTCTACAATGGAACTCGATCTAGGGACGCATAATTTCATGAAATTTTTTCAAGCAAATCGCTCTTGTGTGGACCAGGACACAGTAGAGCAGCGTCGCCCATAATATTTCCATCAATACTACAGCATATGTGTATGCATTGGTGAAAAAACAACAACCACATGATATTCATCGTTTGTTTATTTACACGTACACTGTACGTGAGAGAGAAGCAAATGCAAAAACAACTCAGTGGGCGCCCTCACTATACTTCTTTGCAAAGACAGCACGTCTCTGCAGTAGAGTAAAATCATGAAATTGCTGTACCGGGGAATTCGACATAAGGACGCCTAATTTCATGAATTTTCTTAACGAAATCTACTCTAGTGTGAACCGGGACATAGTAGAGTAATATTATGAAATTGTTGTTGTGAGGAACTCGATCTAAAAACACCTAATTTTATGAAATTTTTTCAATTAAATCGCTCGAGTGTGGACCGGGGCTACACTTAACCGGATTAACCCAGTGAATTCAAATGTCAAATGTCAATTCCATAGCGCAAATGTCAAATAAATCCTCATAAAGTGGGTTAACCCGACAAAAAGCGCTAGTGTAACCATGCTATAAAATACGCAATTGATTATACAAGCTTTTTGTGTAAACGAATTCATGACATTTTTTAGAATCTGCAAGAAAATGGCGCGGATTGAACCGGTGATTGGTGAGAAGACCTTCCTTCCACACATAGGTTTCGCAAATGTTGGTGGCGATGAAGAGACAAATACCGGAACCCAAGCCATAATCCTTTTGCAATAATTCATCCAAAAGTAACGAAATCAAATCAAAAAACAAGCAAACACCAACGCCTATTTCAGATCGATCACCATACATTGCAGTCATGATATAAACAAGGTCAAATGTTGGGACTGGGCATATTTTTGGCTTCTAATTACATTGCAATCGAAACATATGACACATGCAAAATTATGCAAAATGCATAAATGTTTGCATATGCAAAATGTATGCATTTTACATATTTTCTTATGCAACAAATATTTCAATAATAGGTACAAAAATGTTTGTGTTTACAATTTTTTCTGTTTAAAATTCTCTTCAGACAAGTCAATAAAATAGAGAAATGTATAACCACAGCCACAACCTTCAAAATACCGAAAATCGGGAGGTATCGTTCTATGGGGGCTATATGAAGGCCTGAACCTAAACCGACAAATTTTAGGTGGAAAGTTTTATACCTCCAATGAAGGCTTAGTACCAAATTTCAGCCATTTCGGAGGGATATTGAGGGAACAACCTTCAAAATACCAGAAATCCGGAGGTACCGTTCTATGGGGGCTATATGAAAACATGGACCTATACCGACAAATTTCAGGTGGAAAGTTTTTTACCCACAACGAAGACTAAATGCCAAATTTCAGCCATTTCGGAGGGATATTAAGGGCACAACCTTCAAAATACCAGAAATCCGAAGGTACCGTTTTATACCCACAACAAAGACAAAATGCCAAATTTCAGTCATTTCGGTGGGATATTGAGGCCACAACCTTCAAAATATCGAAAATCGGGAGGTACCATTCTATGGGGGTTATATGAAGACGTGGACCTATACCGATAAATTTCAGGTGGAAAGTTTTATACCTCCAATGAAGGCTTAATACCAAATTTCAGCCATTTCGGAGGGATATTGAGGGAACAACCTTCAAAATACCAGAAATCCGGAGGTACCGTTCTATGGGGGCTATATGAAAACATGGACCTATACCGACAAATTTCAGGTGGAAAGTTTTATCCCCACAAGGAAGACAAAATGCCAAATTTCAGTCATTTTGGTGGGATATTGAGGCCACAACCTTCAAAATACCGAAAATCGGGAGGTACCATTCTATGGGGGCTATATGAAGACTTGGACCTATGCCGACAAATTTCAGGTGGAATGTTTTATACCCCCAACGAAGACTTTATACCAATTTTCAGTCATTTCGGTGGGATATTTAGACCACAAATCCTTGAATATATTTTTGCATATGCTCATTTTATGCAGATATGTAAAAATATGCGCGATATGCAAAATATGCAAAAAATTCTGGGCCTAATTCGTTTTATTTTGTAATAAAACGAGTTTCTGTCTAATCAGATTTTCTCTACGACCATCCTAACCATATATGCATTTGCATAGGATTCCGCTGTCTAGTAATAACCATACCAAAGAGTTTTTGCGCACCATTGAACAAAGCACGATCCTTGGGAGTGTCACCAACTTCAATGATTTTGATACCAGTCAACAATCAAGCAGATGTAACATTGGGAGACAAAACCAATTCCATAAGTATGCAAGGAAGGTTCAGCAGTGTCGGAACACATGATACCGGAACACAGCATACCAAGTAGATGTAGAGCGTTATGACGGTCCATTGCACTTTCTCTCTGAATAGAATTTTGCGTTCGAGATGGCTATTTATGGCAGTATACTGCAAAGTCTTCGAGGAATTTAATTTCCATGATTAATTTTTTTTGTATTAAAACTATTTTTCAATTTTTTTAACTATTCTCTGCACTCGGCCGACGAGTCAGTATCGGAATCGGAAATCGTCGATTCTCTGGTTCACAGTAACTAGTTCCACTTTAGACCCATCACAACTGTAAGCATTTACAAGGGATGTCTGCAAAAGTAACCAATTGACTCTCTATGCATTACCCGTAGATGGTACTGTACTAATTCGATGTTTACTGTCATATACCAGTTTTTTTACTAGCTCTCTATTTTGTTGTTTAAAAAATTGACGTCTCATCGTTGACAATTGTGTGCCAGTATCGCTTAGAACTAGTTCTGGGGCTGAAATCTGTTTCTATGAAAATGTGAAATAAAAACTTTTATAAAGGTGAAAACCGTCAAATGAAAAAAAATTAAAGGAATATATCGTCACCAAAAACGCCCGAAGACGAAACCCACACGCAAATCGGAATTCGTTTTTTGATGGGATCTGATGCATACATTTAAAATACATGCTTTGGCAAAATTTCAAGCTTCTACGTTCAAAAACAACGATCCTATTCAAGAAATGGCATTTTGGAAAATGGGATAATATTGCAGATGTTGTTGTAATGACGGATCACAAAACCAAGCATTTCCGCTGTTTTGGTTTCATTTATTACTCCCATTCGTATAGGATTGATAATATCCCGAATACTCGCCCTCAGAAGAATTATATTCCATAAAACAGTTTTTCATTTTATAAAGTTTTTTGCTTCTCCTGTAAAGTTTTGATTTTGTGGTTTACGTCTTTGGGCATTTATGGTGACGATATACATACATACATAATTTCAAATTTTCGTAGAACAAGAATCCAGCCCCTGGGCTAATTAAATTGCGACAATTGGAATTTCCATTGCAAGCGGTTAACAATAGAAAATGAAACAATATTCTCCAAAATGATTTCGTGAAATTGGGCTGGAACAAATCTCTTAAAGTCCACCTCGAGAGCACGAAAACGTAACTTACCGACGTTTTAAAATTGAATTTTACAACGGTATTTCAATGGCGTACGAAATGTAAACAAAACACGTTTGTTGAACATTTTGGCTTCTAAATACAAATCTACGATATTATCGGTTTTATCGATAGTTTGAAAAGGAAATATCGAAAAAATTGAATGGGGCAGATATCGATAGTTTGCCAGCTCTACATAGCAGAGCTAGAAGTCGAGTTTATCACCCAGTAGTCTTCTGTAACCAGATTGCTCCAAAACCACATTCAGGGTTATCACGAATAAAAATTCCGTGCAGATTTTTTCCCTTTCCCCAATTTTACAATTTTTTATTTCCATATTTAAGTCCAAAAAGAGAATATTTATGTCGATTTGGTGAGAATATTGAATAATTAATTGATTCTAGTAGATTTTAGCATTTTAAAATATCTATTTTACAAGAATTTCACTTTTCAAAATTATTTTCCATGCGGAAAATTCTGCGGGAAATATTCATGATAACCCCGATTATGTCAGTCCCTTGAATGTATTTAAATATGAACAAAATGTAAGCGTTTGTCATGGAAGCCATAAAATGAATGGAAAAATTGCATTTTAAAGAGGAAAAGTTTGATGTCAGCGAAGCCATTCCACAGCCTCTACCAAAGGCGAAACATGTCACATAGTGGTGGTTGTGTGGGTTCGAATCTTCGGCTTTCCTTTTTATACCCTCAGCCTTTAGGCTAAGGAGGGTATATACACTTTGATACGATGAAAATGTGCCTCATCGAAATAATGGTTTTAGACCCCAAGTATGTTTGGACGAAATGTGTTTCAGACAATTTGGAGTCGATCTAGCCATGTCCGTCTGTCTGTCCTGCTGGCTGGAGCGCACGATAACTCTCGAACGGATGAACAGATTCGGTTCAAATTTTGGCTTTCGTAATATTTTGCCCAAACTTAGTTTAAGTTCGAAGATGAGCTACATCGGTCCACTCCTTCCGGTACCTCCCCCACAAAAGTTCGAAAATGTTCGGAAAGTTTGTGCGCACGATAACTCTTGAAGGGAGTGACCGATTTGGTCCATACTTTGTATAGTGTAAACTTTCTACCAGAGTAATATGAGGTTTCAATATGGTATCAATAGGTCCACTCCTTCGGGTACCTCCCACACAAAATTTCGGAAAAATTCAGTTTAGGGCCATCTCTCGAATCGCTTTGATTTTTGTTTTATCAAGTTGTATTCACTGCCTTCCATACGACGGTACAACTTTCATCAGGGGCAAGTCCATACTTCCTGAGAAAATGGCATGAAAGTTGCAAAAAAAAACCCTATGACATCGTGTAAGGTGGTTGGAGCGCAAGATAACTCTCGAACGAATCTGCTCATTCGGTCCAAAATATGGTCTTAGTAATATTTTGTCCAAACATAGTTTAAGTTTAAAGATAAGCCATATCGGTCTACTCCTTAAGGTACCTCCCCCACAAAAGTTCAAAAATGTTCGGAAAAATTGTTCGTACGGTAAGTCTTGAAGGGAGTGGCCGAATTGGTCTATACTTTACACATCCTAATATATCTACCAGATATAGATCAGGTTCAAATATGGACTATATTTGTCAACTTCATCCGGTACCTCCCACACAAAATTTCGGATAAGTTCACTTTAAGACCTGATATCGAATCACTTTGATTTTTGTTGAAGCATCTTGCATTCGCTCATTTACGATGGTAAAAGTTTTTTTTGGGGCAAGTCCATACTTCTTGAGCAAACAGACCGAAGAGTGTAAAAACCCCCTATGGCACCATATGTTGCGGCTGGAGATCTACTTCCATAACGGTCAATGTCGATCCATTCCTTTTAGTATCTCCTCCGCAAAACTTTTGAAAAAAAAATTGTTTCAATATACACAGGCTGAGGGTATATCTCTGTCGGCAAAGCCGACTGATACTTTTTTACTTGTTCACTTGTAAAAATCATCGATCATTTAGCTCGACTCCAACGAGAAATTGATTACAAATGACTTTCGCCCTAATAGGCAAAATTTTCAAATAAAGTAAAAGACATGTGTTTTCTTTCCCAAAAGCTGATAATATAGAAAGGAAATGGATTTTTTTTCCTAAGGCGTTTTTCGAGACATTGGCTTTATTATCTCGAATTCAGTAACATTTACGTATTTTGCTAAGAACAGAATGGTCTTTAATTTAATGCATAATACACGCAGAGAAAAATATGATTGATCCAACAATATTCGAAGAGCAAAATATGTATTGTAAAGATATTGTTAAATTCCAAATGTAGTATTGTGATTCCAACAATTGGGTTTTGTTAAATCCAAAAATTGTTTTTGTCAACTGGACAATAGTTCTCTCTTTTCTTCGACAATTTTTTCTCTTCTCTCGCTATTCGATGCCGTGTTGAAAAAAAAAACAATAATGGTGAGTTTTGTTTGTATGACGTGATGCCTTTATCTTTGTTTTTGTGTGTATGTATACCAACAAGGAGACTCTTGTTTTTATTTGTTTCTGTTTTGTTTCATTCTTCTATCCTCATTGTGCTTTGAGGTTTGGTGTTATACCGGAATTTGTTATGGTGTTTAATTATTCCTTATGTTGTGGTGGGTGCTTGTTGCTTTTTGTTTGTTTGTTGTGAGCCAATGCAGCAAACCATGTATTGTGTTCATCAATGATTGCAATATTATACGCGACATTTATATCCAAGTTTTGCGAAAAGTGTATATGAGAAGTATATACACTCAAATCAAAAATTTCTGGGCTGGTTTTCTGGGTTGACAATACTTTTTGTAAACAAAATTAGATTATGATAGTTCCTACAATCGGTATTGTTAACGATTTTTACAATATTGCGGAAATTCGAAAGTTGTTTTTGTTTTCTATGTTTGGAACAAAAGATGGTATTTTTGGATTTGGATTACAATGTTTAAACAAAACAAATACATTTTTGGAACCAAAACAGAAAGCGAAAAATATTTTTTCTCTGCGTGTACATGCAAATTGCTTTAACCATTCCAGAGATATGATCACCGAAGTCGCCAAAGAGCCAAAAAATCGAGATTTTCATAACTTCGGGGCCCCAGTGGAACGTGGAACATATTCCATTTGTGCTCAAACTTTGACAATCTTAAAATCTTACCAAACTAAACACTCTATGGGGGTGCCGCATAAAAAAATCCGACATCGATATTTTTCCCCTTGCGTTAAATCCAGCTTATTGCAACAAATTCAGGCAAAGAAAATATGGAATTTTACATAAAATATTTGACAATTTATCAAATTTTATAGTTTTGCATAGTTTAATAATAAATATATGACGATTTTCGACCAAAAATTTTTTGCATATTTTTTGCATATACTTCATATTTTGCATATTTTGTGCATATGCCATTGAATTCAGTTTTCTTTGAATCGAATTTTGGTCCAATCAGAATCTTCGTATCTTTTTTATTAAAAAATATGCAAATATGCAAAATTCGATGTCTACTTATAAGTATTTAAAACATCTTAATTTTTTCCCCTGATTAAACCTTTAAATCTTCAAAAAAACTCTACATTCAATGTTGCCCTAAAAATTAAAAATAACCTTCTGTGTTTGGACCCTGCTTAAAAATCTTGAGGAGTACAATACAATTCCGCAAGTTCCTCATATCATTTCCGATTTGAAACCTTGACGATTGTCTTAAGCACTCGATTACATTGACCTTTAAAAGTACACGTGCGATTTGCTGGTGCTTGGCAAGATGACATTATCAAGAAGATGTGTGTCATATTTTTAAAAAGGGGTTACATTGTAAATCTATAATGACAATAAAATTAAAGTCTACAATAAAAACACCTATTAAAGTCTACTGCGAAATAAAATAATACGACCCCTCAATTCGTCTTCTAATCATCTAAAATGTGTCTACATTCGAAGTGACACCATAAATGTAATGGGTCTCATCCATTACATTGAATTAAATTACAACAGGACCGATTACATTGACGTCTTATCGTTGACTTTTTATTTCATTTTCCCAGATTTTGTATTGAATATAAAAGGGGTCACACGGGTAAAACTGATTTTAATTCATTAGTTTTACATTTTATGCAAGTCAGCGGAATATTGAGATTAATGCTTCGAAAGCAAATGCCATGGAAGATGACCTGATAGTTAAATTGTAATTAAAACATTGACATGTGTAGTAAAGGGCTTTAAGTTGTGGCGGGATTCAAACGTCATCATTCTAATTTATGTTTTGATAAGGAAGTTTTGAAAATATGTAATAAAGTTTTGTAGCCGATATTACTTCGATAGATGTTATTTGTAAGGAAGATTCATCAAACCTTTGACTGAGGTTTAAAAATAATGTTTTGCAGAAATAAATTCCGTCCATTATGTGATAACCCACAAAATAATATTTGATTTTATTCTATGTTCATTTTCTTAGCACAAATATGATTTTTTTGTAGTTGTCGCCCATGACCATTCGATCACAAATGACGACAAGTTATCACATAAAACGTGCGTCAAATGGTCACGCGTGTGACCTAAAAAAAATGTAAAGCTTTTTGAAATGAAAAATTGATAGAAGTAAATGTTCGTCTCCTTATCAAATTACATTTTTTCAGGAATCTTGCCAACAATCATTGTCAACACTGTCGCCACCTAATCGATTAATGGGCAATAAGAAGTGGACACTGGCGAAGCAATATGACAGCTAGGCTTTTTAATTGATGGAGATTTTTACTTAAAAGTATAGCAATGACATGAAATTCGATTCCATCCTTTGTCAAAGAGATAAAAGGCAGGATATACAATTGTGCCAAAACGAAACGAAAAAAAAATCAAAATCTATTTAGTTTTAGGCTGAATGAGCTTGACATTATGGTGGCACCAAAACACAATGTTTATACCGTTCTATGATTTAAATATATAAAATACAGTCTGTCGCAAAAATTAGTATACACCGTTGAAACCAAAATGTATTAGGGATAAATATCACTATAACTTATTGAAAACAACAAACAATCAGTTTTTTTTGATAGGCAAGAAGGTTGTCTTCCGTAATAACAATTAAAAGTGCGCAATATTTGCATACATTAGCAAATGTACGGTTCGAATCCCAAAAAGACCAAAATTTATGTCGCAAAAGTTAGTATACAACGGAGAATCCTCGTGGAACTGTGTAAAAAATTCTTGATATTTTTGAACAAAATGAAGCTAAATCAGTACTTAAGATCATAAAGAGTATATTAATTGGTTTTAATGGCAGTTATAGTACTTATAGTGACAAGTCCAACGTACACTAGATCGTAAAATCCACAAAAATTGGTCATCTACAAATACAACAACTGTAGCGGGAAAATTCCGAGTGTTATGTCCTGTTTATGAATTCTAAAGCCATGAAGTGCTCAGAAAAGCTCTAAAGTTTTAATTTGGGGTGATCTTGATCGAGTTTCGACTTGTCCTGTTTGAAAAAACGGAAATTTCTTGAAGGAAATCCATACTTTTGAGGCCATTGTCCTTTTGAAACATTTAATAATCCTTAATCCTTACACATAAGGACTTTCCTTTTGAGTCAATTTTCTCACAAATGTTGTCCCTTTTCATATTCCCACCAAAAGTAAATAGTAGGAGAACCTCAAGGTCCGTTATAAGCCCTACAGTTATACTGTCCTACCGGCCTTTCAGCAGTATCGGACATGCTTCTCGTATCCCTAGTGTATAATTTACTACTAATGTCTAATGAACTACTTCTAACTGATCCATTTAGTTGTATTTTGGTCCTAAGTGAAGCGAACACAGCTTTTCAGAACGTTTTTGCACAATCCATGCGTTATAACACCAGAGAAAGCTCTGTATTAAAATTTTAAATTAGCTATCATATCCTTCTGTGGTGGTGGAGTATCACTGTAGAGCTTACACCAGAACTTGAGGTTCTCCTACTATTTATTTTTGGTGGGAATATGAAAAGGGGCAACATTTGTGAGAAAATTGACTCAAAAGGAAAGTACTTATGTGTAAGGATTAAGGATTATTACATGTTTCAAAAGGACAATGGCCTCAAAAGTGTGGATTTCCTTCAAGAAATTTCCGTTTTTTCAAAGAGGACAAGTCGAAACTCGATCAAGATCACCCCAAATTGAAACTTTAGAGCTTTTCTGAGCATTTCATGGCTTTAGAATTCATAAACAGGACATAACACTCGGAATTTTCCCGCTACAGTTGTTGTATTTGTAGATGACCAATTTTTGTGGATTTTACGATCTAGTGTACGTTGGACTTGTCACTATAAGTACTATAACTGCCATTAAAACCAATTAATATACTCTTTATGATCTTAAGTACTGATTTAGCTTCATTTTGTTCAAAAATATCAAGAATTTTTTACACAGTTCCACGAGGATTCTCCGTTGTATACTAACTTTTGCGACATAAATTTTGGTCTTTTTGGGATTCGAACCGTACATTTGCTAATGTATGCAAATATTGCGCACTTTTAATTGTTATTACGGAAGACAACCTTCTTGCCTATCAAATAAAACTAATTGTTTGTTGTTTTCAATAAGTTATAGTGATATTTATCCCTAATACATTTTGGTTTCAACGGTGTATACTAATTTTTGCGACAGACTGTAGGTTAAGTGAAATATCTCTTGAAAATGTATGTCAATATTTTTGTGACACAAAAATATGTTTTAGAATTTTATGGACTTTTTAAAGAATATTTTCAGAAGCCATCGATGCCATAGAATATTTTAAAGAATATTTTTAACGGGCCATCGGAACCAGAAGCGTGGATATTTTAAAGAATATTTTTAAGGAGTCATCGGATCCAAATCGTGGATGTTTTAAAAAATATTTTGAACGGGTCATTGGAACCATAACAGTGGATATTTTAAAGAATATTTTTAACGGGCCATTGGAACAATAAACGTGGATATTTTAAAGAATTTTTTTAACGGGTCATTGGAACCTTAAGCGTGGATGTTTTAAAAAATATTTTTAACGGGTCATTGGAACCATAACGTGGATATTTTAAAGAATATTTTTTACGGGCCATTGGAACCATAAGCGTGGATATTTTAAAGAATATTTTTAACGGGACCATCGGAACAATAAGCGTGGATGTTTTAAAGAATATTTTTAAGGAGTCATCGGATCCAAATCGTTTTTATTTTTAACGGGCCATTGGAAACATATGCGTGGATATTTTAAAGAATATTTTAACGGGACCATTGGAACCATAAGCGTGTATATTTTAAAGAATATTTTAACGGGACCATTGGAACCATAAGCGCGGATATTTTAAAGAATATTTTTAAGGAGTCATCGGATCCAAATCGTTTTTATTTTTAACGGGCCATTGGAACAATAAGCGTGATGTATTTTAAAGAATATTTTTAACGGGTCATTGGAACCATAAACCTGGATATTTTAAAGAATATTTTTAACGGGTCATTGGAACCTTAAGCGTGGATGTTTTAAAAAATATTTTTAACGGGTCATTGGAACCATAAGCGTGGATATTTTAAAGAATATTTTTAACGGGCCATTGGAACCATAAGCGTGGATATTTTAAAGAATATTTTTAACGGGACCATTGGAACAATAAGCGTGGATGTTTTAAAAAATATTTTTAACGGGTCATTGGAATTAAAGCGTGGATATTTTAAAGAATATTTTTAACGGGCCATTGGAACCATAAGCGTGGATATTTTAAAGAATATTTTTAACGGGACCATTGGAACAATAAGCGTGGATGTTTTAAAAAATATTTTTAACGGGTCATTGGAATTAAAGCTTGGATATTTTAAAGAATATTTTTAACGGGGCCATTGGAACCATAACCGTGGATATTTTAAAGAATATTTTTAACGGCCCATTGGAACCATAAGCGTGGATATTTTAAAGAATATTTTTAACGGGGCCATTGGAACCATAAGCGTGGATATTTTAAAGAATATTTTCAACGGCCCATTGGAACCATAAGCGTGGATATTGTAAAGAATATTTTAAACGGGGCCTTTGGAAATTTTAAAGCGTGGAAATTTTAAGGAATATTTTTAACGGGGCCTTTGGAATTAAAGCGTGGATATTTTAAAGAATATTTTTAACGGGGCCATTGGAACCATAACCGTGGATATTTTAAAGAATATTTTTAACGGCCCATTGGAACCATAAGCGTGGATATTTTAAAGAATATTTTTAACGGGGCCATTGGAACCATAAGCGTGGATATTTTAAAGAATATTTTTAACGGGGCCTTTGGAATTAAAGCGTGGATATTTTAAAGAATATTTTTAACGGGGCCTTTAGAATTAAAGAGTGGATATTTTAAAGAATATTTTTAACGGGGCTTTTAGAATTAAAGAGTGGATATTTTAAAGAATATTTTTAACGGGGCTTTTAGAATTAAAGCGTGGATATTTTAAAGAATATTTTTAACGGGGCTTTTAGAATTAAAGCGTGGATATTTTAAAGAATATTTTTAACGGGGCCTTTGGAATTAACGCGTGGATATTTTAAAGAATATTTTTAACGAGGCCTTTGGAATTAAAGCGTGGATATTTTAAAGAATATTTTTAACGGGGCCTTTGGAATTAAAGCGTGGATATTTTAAAGAATATTTTTAACGGGGCCTTTGGAATTAAAGCGTGGATATTTTAAAGAATATTTTTAACGGGGCCTTTGGAATTAAAGCGTGGATATTTTAAAGAATATTTTTAACGGGGCCTTTGGAATTAAAGCGTGGATATTTTAAAGAATATTTTTAACGGGGCCTTTGGAATTAAAGCGTGGATATTTTAAAGAATATTTTTAACGGGGCCTTTGGAATTAAAGCGTGGATATTTTAAAGAATATTTTTAACGGGGCCTTTGGAATTAAAGCGTGGATATTTTAAAGAATATTTTTAACGGGGCCTTTGGAATTAAAGCGTGGATATTTTAAAGAATATTTTTAACGGGGCCTTTGGAATTAAAGCGTGGATATTTTAAAGAATATTTTTAACGGGGCCTTTGGAATTAAAGCGTGGATATTTTAAAGAATATTTTTAACGGGGCCTTTGGAATTAAAGCGTGGATATTTTAAAGAATATTTTTAACGGGGCCTTTGGAATTAAAGCGTGGATATTTTAAAGAATATTTTTAACGGGGCCTTTGGAATTAAAGCGTGGATATTTTAAAGAATATTTTTAACGGGGCCTTTGGAATTAAAGCGTGGATATTTTAAAGAATATTTTTAACGGGGCCTTTGGAATTAAAGCGTGGATATTTTAAAGAATATTTTTAACGGGGCCTTTGGAATTAAAGCGTGGATATTTTAAAGAATATTTTTAACGGGGCCTTTGGAATTAAAGCGTGGATATTTTAAAGAATATTTTTAACGGGGCCTTTGGAATTAAAGCGTGGATATTTTAAAGAATATTTTTAACGGGGCCTTTGGAATTAAAGCGTGGATATTTTAAAGAATATTTTTAACGGGGCCTTTGGAATTAAAGCGTGGATATTTTATAGAATATTTTTGACGGGGCCTTTGGAATTAAAGCGTGGATATTTTAAAGAATATTTTTAACGGGGCCTTTGGAATTAAAGCGTGGATATTTTAAAGAATATTTTTAACGGGGCCTTTGGAATTAAAGCGTGGATATTTTAAAGAATATTTTTAACGGGGCCTTTGGAATTAAAGCGTGGATATTTTAAAGAATATTTTTAACGGGGCCTTTGGAATTAAAGCGTGGATATTTTAAAGAATATTTTTAACGGGGCCTTTGGAATTAAAGCGTGGATATTTTAAAGAATATTTTTAACGGGGCCTTTGGAATTAAAGCGTGGATATTTTAAAGAATATTTTTAACGGGGCCTTTGGAATTAAAGCGTGGATATTTTAAAGAATATTTTTAACGGGGCCTTTGGAATTAAATCGTGGATATTTTAAAAAATATTTTTAACGGGGCCATTGGAATTAAAGCGTGGATATTTTAAAGAATATTTTTAACGGGGCCTTTGGAATTAAAGCGTGGATATTTTAAAGAATATTTTTAACGGGGCCTTTGGAATTAAAGCGTGGATATTTTAAAGAATATTTTTAAAGGGGCCTTTGGAATTAAAGCGTGGATATTTTAAAGAATATTTTTAACGGGGCCTTTGGTATTAAAGCGTGGATATTTTAAAGAATATTTTTAACGGGGCCTTTGGAATTGAAGCGTGGATATTTTAAAGAATATTTTTAACGAGGCCTTTGGAATTAAAGCGTGGATATTTGAAAGAATATTTTTAACGGGGCCTTTGGAATTAAAGCGTGGAAATTTCAAAGAATATTTTTAACGGGGCCTTTGGAATTAAAGCGTGGATATTTTAAAGAATATTTTTAACGGGGCCTTTGGAATTAAAGCGTGGATATTTTAAAGAATATTTTTAACGGGGCCTTTGGAATTAAAGCGTGGAAATTTTAAAGAATATTTTTAACGGGGCCTTTGGAATTAAAGCTTGGATATTTTAAAGAATATTTTTAACGGGGCCTTTGGAATTAAAGCGTGGATATTTTAAAGAATTTATTTAACGGGGCCTTTGGAATTAAAGCGTGGATATTTTAAAGAATATTTTTAACGGGGCCTTTGGAATTAAAGCGTGGATATTTTAAAGAATATTTTTAACGGGGCCTTTGGAATTAAAGCGTGGATATTTTAAAGAATATTTTTAACGGGGCCTTTGGAATTAAAGCGTGGATATTTTAAAGAATATTTTTAACGGGGCCTTTGGAATTAAAGCGTGGATATTTTAAAGAATATTTTTAACGGGGCCTTTGGAATTGAAGCGTGGATATTTTAAAGAATATTTTTAACGGGGCCTTTGGAATTGAAGCGTGGATATTTTAAAGAATATTTTTAACGGGGCCTTTGGAATTAAAGCGTGGATATTTTAAAGAATATTTTTAACGGGGCCTTTGGAATTAAAGCGTGGAAATTTTAAAGAATATTTTTAACGGGGCCTTTGGAATTAAAGCGTGGATATTTTAAAGAATATTTTTAACGGGCCACTGGAACCATTAGCGTGGATATTTTAAAGAATTTTTTTAACGGGGCCTTTTGAATTAAAGCGTGGATATTTTAAAGAATTTTTTTAACGGGGCCTTTGGAATTAAAGCGTGGATATTTTAAAGAATTTTTTTAACGGGGCCTTTGGAATTAAAGCGTGGATATTTTAAAGAATATTTTTAACGGGGCCTTTGGTATTAAAGCGTGGATATTTTAAAGAATATTTTTAACGGGGCCTTTGGAATTAAAGCGTGGATATTTTAAAGAATATTTTTAACGGGGCCTTTGGAATTAAAGCGTGGATATTTTAAAGAATATTTTTAACGGGGCCTTTGGTATTAAAGCGTGGATATTTTAAAGAATATTTTTAACGGGGCCTTTGGAATTGAAGCGTGGATATTTTAAAGAATATTTTTAACGGGGCCTTTGGAATTAAAGCGTGGATATTTTAAAGAATATTTTTAATGGGGCCTTTGGAATTAAAGCGTGGAAATTTTAAAGAATATTTTTAACGGGGCCTTTGGAATTAAAGCGTGGATATTTTAAAGAATATTTTTAACGGGGCCTTTGGAATTAAAGCGTGGATATTTTAAAGAATATTTTTAACGGGGCCTTTGGAATTGAAGCGTGGATATTTTAAAGAATATTTTTAACGGGGCCTTTGGAATTAAAGCGTGGATATTTTAAAGAATATTTTTAACGGGGCCTTTGGAATTAAAGCGTGGATATTTTAAAGAATATTTTTAACGGGCCACTGGAACCATAAGCGTGGATATTTTAAAGAATATTTTTAACGGGGCCTTTGGAATTAAAGCGTGGAAATTTTAAAGAATATTTTTAACGGGGCCTTTGGAATTAAAGCGTGGATATTTTAAAGAATATTTTTAACGGGGCCTTTGGAATTAAAGCGTGGAAATTTTAAAGAATATTTTTAACGGGGCCTTTGGAATTAAAGCGTGGATATTTTAAAGAATATTTTTAACGGGGCCTTTGGAATTAAAGCGTGGATATTTTAAAGAATATTTTTAACGGGGCCTTTGGAATTAAAGCGTGGATATTTTAAAGAATATTTTTAACGGGGCCTTTGGAATTAAAGCGTGGATATTTTAAAGAATATTTTTAACGGGGCCTTTGGAATTAAAGCGTGGATATTTTAAAGAATATTTTTAACGGGGCCTTTGGAATTAAAGCGTGGATATTTTAAAGAATATTTTTAACGGGGCCTTTGGAATTAAAGCATGGATATTTTAAAGAATATTTTTAACGGGGCCTTTGGAATTAAAGCGTGGATATTTTAAAGAATATTTTTAACGGGGCCTTTGGAATTAAAGCGTGGATATTTTAAAGAATATTTTTAACGGGGCCTTTGGAATTAAAGCGTGGATATTTTAAAGAATATTTTTAACGGGGCCTTTGGAATTAAAGCGTGGATATTTTAAAGAATATTTTTAACGGGCCACTGGAACCATAAGCGTGGATATTTTAAAGAATATTTTTAACGGGGCCTTTGGAATTAAAGCGTGGAAATTTTAAAGAATATTTTTAACGGGGCCTTTGGAATTAAAGCGTGGATATTTTAAAGAATATTTTTAACGGGGCCTTTGGAATTAAAGCGTGGATATTTTAAAGAATATTTTTAACGGGGCCTTTGGAATTAAAGCGTGGATATTTTAAAGAATATTTTTAACGGGGCCTTTGGAATTAAAGCGTGGATATTTTAAAGAATATTTTTAACGGGGCCTTTGGAATTAAAGCATGGATATTTTAAAGAATATTTTTAACGGGGCCTTTGGAATTAAAGCGTGGATATTTTAAAGAATATTTTTAACGGGGCCTTTGGAATTAAAGCGTGGATATTTTAAAGAATATTTTTAACGGGGCCTTTGGAATTAAAGCGTGGATATTTTAAAGAATATTTTTAACGGGGCCTTTGGAATTAAAGCGTGGATATTTTAAAGAATATTTTTAACGGGCCACTGGAACCATAAGCGTGGATATTTTAAAGAATATTTTTAACGGGGCCTTTGGAATTAAAGCGTGGAAATTTTAAAGAATATTTTTAACGGGGCCTTTGGAATTAAAGCGTGGATATTTTAAAGAATATTTTTAACGGGGCCTTTGGAATTAAAGCGTGGATATTTTAAAGAATATTTTTAACGGGGCCTTTGGAATTAAAGCGTGGATATTTTAAAGAATATTTTTAACGGGGCCTTTGGAATTAAAGCGTGGATATTTTAAAGAATATTTTTAACGGGGCTTTTGGAATTAAAGCGTGGATATTTTAAAGAATATTTTTAACGGGGCCTTTGCAATTAAAGCGTGGATATTTTAAAGAATATTTTTAACGGGGCCTTTGCAATTAAAGCGTGGATATTTTAAAGAATATTTTTAACGGGGCCTTTGCAATTAAAGCGTGGATATTTTAAAGAATATTTTTAACGGGGCCTTTGCAATTAAAGCGTGGATATTTTAAAGAATATTTTTAACGGGGCCTTTGCAATTAAAGCGTGGATATTTTAAAGAATATTTTTAACGGGGCCTTTGCAATTAAAGCGTGGATATTTTAAAGAATATTTTTAACGGGGCCTTTGCAATTAAAGCGTGGATATTTTAAAGAATATTTTTAACGGGGCCTTTGCAATTAAAGCGTGGATATTTTAAAGAATATTTTTAACGGGGCCTTTGCAATTAAAGCGTGGATATTTTAAAGAATATTTTTAACGGGGCCTTTGCAATTAAAGCGTGGATATTTTAAAGAATATTTTTAACGGGGCCTTTGCAATTAAAGCGTGGATATTTTAAAGAATATTTTTAACGGGGCCTTTGCAATTAAAGCGTGGATATTTTAAAGAATATTTTTACCGGGTCATTGGAAAGTGTGGATATTTTAAAGAATATTTTTAACGGGACATTGGACCCATAAGCGAGGATGTTTTAAAGAATATTTTTAACGGGCCATTGGACCCATAAGCGAGGATGTTTTAAAGAATATTTTTAACGGGCCACTGTAACCATAAGCGAGGATTTTTAAAGAATTTTTTTAACGGGCCATTTGAACCCTAAGCTTGGATATTTTAAAGAATATGTTTAAGGGGCCATTGGAACCATAAGCGTGGATATTTTAAAGAATATTTTTAACGGGCCACTGGAACCGTAAGCGAGGATATTTTAAAGAATAGTTTTAACGGGCCACTGGAACCGTAAGCGAGGATATTTTAAAGAATAGTTTTAACGTACAAATTATCAATCACCTCATCAATATGAGTGGGCTAATTGAAATTTGAATAATCTTCCGAAAAACCAAATGATTTATTTTACTTTGACCATTCGTATCTGTCATTCAAATGAAGTGTCAATCTTCAAAATTTAATTTCTCACACTCAATCGGTAAGCAAGGCTCCAAACAATCAGGCAGCCAGTTTGGTGATTGGTGTACGCCAATAGAATATCAAGTAACGCAGTAGGGTTGAGGTGTGCATTTCATTGAATTTCCTTTTATTAGGTGCTGCTTTGGACATTTGAATGCAATTCATTCATTTTAATGCATAAATTTGGTAGTAGCTTTTGGAGGAACAGATAAGGCAATGAATATTTAAATTATAGGGATCAATTGCTACAGCCACTGCGGAGAACTGTGTATGAATGAATCACAGTTCAGTAAACAAGGAGGAAATTCATTCCCAAAAAGAAATATTTATACTTCAATATTTCCCCCATAAATAAAATGTGTAAAAAGTTGAAGGACACTGTGGTCATTTTATTTTATTTTTTTTTTTTGCCAAATGCTAACCCCATCATCGTCGTCATCATCGACTTTGGTAGTCCATAAACAAGAAGCCATTGACACTTACCACGCTATCAGTGAATGGTGGCCACAAGAATCACCGCCGTCACCCACTTAGTGAAGTCATCAAATTTAAGAGACATGATCAAATAAAAAAAAACTCTTGTACCCCCTTGTTTCAGATAAGGTGGAGCAACATCAATAAAACAACGCAATACACCCCTTTGTTGGGAACAAAGTTTTGTTCTTTGCACGATTGCATTTGACGCACTCTTCTACAGACTTCATATGAACACATATGAAGAACATCACATCACCATGAGAATAAAGACATCTGCAGCAGCTGTCAAATTAACAGCGGATGAGCTGTCAAAAAAAGTTTTGTTTTCATTGTGTTTTGACTGGTTACTTTTTTGTTCTTCTTACAAAAGAACGTTGGATATTGCCTGCGTTTTTGGTGAAAATTAAGATATTGACAAACAATTTTGTTTACCAAATGCAAATATTGTCACAATTTGCTGTCGCAGTATAACAGTGGTTTGGACAATCAAGAAAAAAATTTTAAAGAATTTTAAGCGGACCCTTTGAGAACACAAAGCGTGGATTTTTTGAAGAATTTTAAGACCACCCTTTGAGGCCACAAAACGCGGATTTTTAAAAAATTTAAAGACCACTTTTTAAAGAATTTTAAGACCACCCCTGTAGGCCTATTCTGTAACTTTTAACAACTTTCGAAATAAAACAAACAGATGAAGTTGTTGTAAAATAAACAAGTAGTAAAGTTGTTAAAAAGTTACAAAATAGGGCCCCTAGAGGCCACAAAACGTGGATTTTTTAAAGAGTTTTAAGACCACCTCTGGAGGCCACAAAACGTGGATTTTTTAAAGAGTTTTAAAACCACCTCTGGAGGCCACAAAACGTGGATTTTTAAAGAATTTTAAGACCACCTCTGAACGCCACAAAACGTGGATTTTTTTAAAGAATTTTAAGACCACCTCTGGTGGCCACAAAACGTGGATTTTTTAACGAATTTTAAGACCACCTCTGGAGGCTACAAAACGTGGACTTTTTTAACGAATTTTAAGACCACCTCTGGAGGCAACAAAACGTGGATTTTTTAACGAATTTTAAGACAACCTCTGGGGGCCACAAAACGTGGATTTTTTAAAGAATTTTAAGACCACCCCTGGAGGCCACAAAACGTGGATTTTTAAAGAATTTTAAGACCACCCCTGGAGGCCACAAAACGTGGATTTCCTAAAGAATTTTAAGACCACCCCAGGAGGCCACAAAACGTGGATTTCCTAAAGAATTTTAAGCCACTTTTGACCACATTTTAAAGAATTTTAAGAGCACCCCTGAAGGCCACAAAGCGTGGATTTTTTAAAGAATTTTAAGACCACGCTTGGTGGCCACAAAACGTTGATTTTTCAAAGAATTTGAAAACCACTCTTGGAGGCCACAAAACGTGGATTTTTAAAGAATTTTAAGACCACGTTTGACCACATTTTAAAGAATTTTAAGACCACCCGTGGAGGCCACAAAACGTGTATTTTTTAAAGAATCTTAAGACTACGCTTGATGGCCACAAGACTGTGATTTTTCAAAGAATTTGAAGACCAATCTTGGCAGGCCCAAAACGTAGATTTCTTAAAGAATTTCAAGGCAACTTTTGACCACATTTTAAAGAATGTTAAGAGCACCCCTGGAGGCCACAAAACGTGGATTTTTTAAAGAATTTTAAGACCACTTTTGACCACATTTTAAGACCACCTCTGTAGGCCACAAAACGTGGATATTTTTTAAAGAATTTGAAGACCACTCTTGATCCCATTTTTAAGAATTTTAAGACCACCCCTGGAGGCCACAAAACGTGGATTTTTAAAGAATCTTAAGACCACGCTTGGTGGCCACAAGACATTGATTTTTCAAAGAATTTGAAGACCGCTCTTGGTGGCCACAAAACGTGGATTTCTTAAAGAATTTTAGGGCCACTTTTGACCACATTTTAAAGAATTTTAAGAGAGTTTTAAGAACACCCATGGAGGCCACAAAACATGGCTTTTTTAAAGAATTGTAAGACCATGCTTGGTGACAACAAGGCGTTGATGTTTCACAGAATTTGAAGACCACTCTTGGAGACCACAAAATATGGATTTTTAAAAAAAAAAATTAACAGGACCTTTGGAGTCAACAAAAGGTGGATTTTTATACCCTCAGCCTTTAGGCTAACACTTTCATACGACCGAAAATGTGCCTCATCGAAACAACTGTTTTAGACCCGTTTTGAAACTAATTTTTTACTCCGAAATATTTTGCCCAAACTTAGTTGAAGATCGAAGATAGGCCATATCTCCTGCGGGTACCTGCCCCACAAAATTTCAAAACTGTTCTCCAACCGAGTTGTTTGCGCATCGTAAAATTTCTACCAGACATAGATGATATGTGACGCTATCGGTCCACTACTTCGCTTCCCAAGCAAAATTAGGGATTGATTCTTTTTGCAACAGCTTGTATTTGGCTGTCCCCATTACGAACGTGCAATTTTTTTCAGGGCAAGTCCATATTTCCTGAGAAAATGGGCCGAAAATTGTGAAAAGGCTACGTAGTGGCTGGTGTGTACGATAACTCTCGAACGCATCTACCGATTCGAACCAAATTTTTAACTTCGAATAATTTGCCCAAACTTAGTTTAAGTTCGAAGATGGGTCATATTGGTCCACTCCTTCGGGTACCTCCCCCACAAAAGCTCAAAATTTTTCTGTGAAATTGTGTAAACGAGAACTCTCGAAGGGGCAATAGATTTGGTCTAAACTTTGTACATCATATTCCCTTCATATAAACTATGTGTTCGAATATGGACTATATCGATCCACTCCTTCAGGTACCCCGCACACAAAATTCGGAAAAAAGTAAAGTTTCGTTTTGATTTTTTTTTCAGCAGATTGTCCTTGCGTACCCCTTTACGACGGTGCATTTTTTTCGGAGGCAAGTCCATACTGGTTTGAGAAAATTGCCTAAAAGCTCCAAGAAACCCTGTAGGTACCAACTAAAATAGCAAATCCGCAAGATAATTCTCGAAGGGAGTTTCTGATTGGTCCAATCTTTGCGCATCGTATTACTTCATTCATGCATATATCAGGTTGGAATATAGAAGCAACAAAACGTGGATTTTTTAAAGAATTTTAAGGGGACCCTAGGAAGCAACAGAACGTTGATTTTTTAAAGAAGTTTAAGAAGCCACAAGGCATGGATGTTTTTTCTTTTGAAGAATTTTAAAATGACCCCTGGAGGCCACAAGATACGGATTTTTTCTTTTGAAGAATTTTAAAACCACCCTTGAAGGCCACAAAAGGTGGATTTCTTAAAGAATTTTAAAAGGAGGAACCCTAAATTTTTTAAAACGTAGATTTTTTACAGAATTTTATCAGGGACCTTGCAGGATGTACATTTAGTGCCACGTAACGTGGATTGAGACCAGTAACGTGCATTTTTTTTATCACGTAACGTAGGTTGAAATTATGGAACGTAACGTGTATGGAGATCACGTAACTTGGAATTGAGACCAACGTGGATTGAGACCACGTAACGTGCATTTTTTAAGAGGAGGGACATTTAAAGGCACGTCGTTTTTCAAGAGGATGACTATTGAGTGCCACCTAACGTGGACTAAGGCCAAGTAACGTGGATTTTTTAAAGAATTTCAAGAGGAAAACGATTGGATGCAACGTAACGTGGTTTGAGACAACGTAACGTGAAGTTCTTAAAGAATTTCGAGAGAAGGGCCATTTAATGTCACGTAAGGTAGATTAAGAACGCGTATGAAGGAGGACTTTAATGCCACGTAACGTGTATTGAGCCACATAATGATGACTTTTTAAGAATTTCAAGAGGAGGACGATTAAAGCCACGTTATGGAAATTGAGAAACACGTAACGTGGATTTTTAAAGAATTTTGAGATGGGTTCAATTTAATGCCACGTGTTCGGTTCCGACTGATTCCACTTCGCGAAAGTCAGTAGGAGTAGGTAGGCGGCAGGTGCTACGCATTTTGCAGATTAATCTGCATCATTGTAAAGCAGCTGCCGCCGAACTACTCCTGTCCCTCACGAACTCAGAGGTGGACATTGTTCTAGTCCAGGAACCTTATATATACAAAAATAAGGTCTCTGGACTGAACAATGCCATCTTCGAGGTCTTCGCATCGTCCGAAGGGGACAAGGTGAGGACCTGTGTGGTAGGTAGAAATAACCTCAATCTAATTATAGTAATGGAGACATGTGCACGGTGCGACTGGAGAACGGTAGAGAGAAGGCCACTCTCCTGTCCTCAATCTACATGCCATATGAGGACCCTGATCCACCAAAACAGGGGGTACACAGGCTGCTAAAGGAGAACCTGGGCGTTAGTAACGTAATCCTTGGATGTGACGCCAACGCCCACCATTTCCACTGGGGCAGTAAAGATACAAACACTAGAGGTGAGTCAATTTTCAATTTTATATTATCTTACAATCTAAGAATATGTAATAAAGGAAACGACCCTACCTTTAAAATTAGAGACAGGGAGGAGGTCATTGATCTAACTCTGTCAAATTTAGATGATTCTGTCGTCAAGAACTGGAGGGTATCCAGTAAATGCTCCTTTTCGGATCATATGAGGATATACTTTGAAATCTCTTTCGACGGAGTCCGCCAAGATCCTTATAGGAACCCGAGAAGGACGGACTGGGGCAGGTTCACTGATCTGACGAACCATCAACTGACACTCTCCGGAAGGATAGAAACAGTTGCTGAGCTTAACAGTAAAGTGTCCAACCTAACAGAAATCCTTCTTCGCTGCCATAAGGATGCCTGTCCATTAACTTATCCCGGGAAGAAATCCCAACCGGTGTGGTGGAACAAGGATCTTGGCGAACTGCGGAAAAACACCAAAAAGCTGTACAACAGGGCGCACTCGACGAAACTTGACAGTGACTGGGAATCGTATAAAGCGAGTTTCAACAAATACAAGAGTGAAATCATGCGCGCCAAAAAGAAGTCATTGGTTTGTTTCTGTGAGTCTGTAGAAGGGGTAAACGACGCTGCCAGATTCCGTAGGATACTCTCGAAGGACCCCAAATCCATTGGTAGTGTCAAAAAACCGGACGGCACGTGGACAGACTCAGGTCTTGAGACTCTAAACCTTCTAGCTGAGACCCACTTCCTTGACTGCACGGACGCCAGTAACCTTCACATTGAAGGTGACAACTTCCAAGTCCAAGAGTCAGTGGACGAGAGCCTCATTGATAAGGTTGTAAGCAGAAACAAAATAAAGTGGGCAGTAAGTACATTCAAAACCCTATAAGTTACCTGGTCCAGATGGAGTAATTCCTGCGATGCTTCATTTTGCCGCACCGCAGATATACCAAATTCTGGAGGAGATCTTTAGGACCTGTTTGTTTCTTTCCTGCGTACCAGATCTGTGGAAAGAGGTAAAGGTAACTGACATCCCCAAAGCGGGGAAAGCCAGTCACTCTGCACCGAAAGACTACAGACCTATTAGCTTATCCTCCTTTCTCCTCAAGACACTCGAACGACTGATCGATCTGGAGATTAGGAGCTTTGTAGACACTGCCTCGCTGAGCAACTCGCAGCATGCCTACATGAAAGGTAAATCTGTCGAAACTGCTCTTCATGAGGTCGTGGTTTTCATTGAGAGAAATATGGAGAATTCAAACTTCTCCTTGGCGGCTTTCCTGGATATAGAAGGAGCCTTTAGCAACGTAAAACTTGAATCCATTCATCTCTCGCTTAGAGCGGTCAACACCCCGGAAACCCTGATCTGCTGGATAAAGAGAATGCTGGAGAGCAGGATCATTAATTCCAGCATTGGGGAGTTGACAACAAGGAAGACAGTAACTAGAGGTACTCCCCAGGGAGGTGTACTCTCACCGCTGCTGTGGCTACTTGTGATAAACAATATTTTGGCGGAATTCGACAATCAGGGCATCAAGGTTGTCGCATACGCGAATGATGTGGTTTTACTAATAACTGGCAAATTCTTGTCCAAAATTTCGGCTTATGCAAGGAGCCTTATCAAAGCTGTCCCGTTGGGCCACCACAAATGGCCTTGGTGTAAATCCAACGAAAACAGAACTGGTATTGTTCACCAGAAAGCGTAAGCTCGGCGACTTCATGCCACCAACATTGGAAGGAGTGCAGTTGCATCTATCTCCTGAGGCCAAATACCTAGGTACAATCCTGGATTCTCAATTGAGATGGAAAAGGAACGTGGAGGAACGGACGAAGAGAGGCATGATTGAACTTTATTCATGTAAGGATTCGATTGGGAAAAGTTGGGGATTAAATCCAGCTATTATACACTGGCTGTATAATACTGTTGTGAGACCCACCTTATCCTATGGATGTCTTCGCGCTTCGACATAAATCGAACTCTGGCAACATAGACAAGGTGCAAAGGGCAGCCTCGATCCTGATAACTGGAGCTTTTAGAAGTACACCACAAGCAGCTCTGAATGCGATGCTAAACCTCTTGCCCACGAGACTTAGCATCAAAGGTCAAGCAGCACGTAGTGCCCTAAGGCTACATGAATTGAATCGTTGGCGTGACAGCACCTATGGTCATGCAAGCATTCTTCGGGAGCTAGGGCCAAACCTTAGCTTGAATCTGCAGGGGAAATTCAGCGACTACTTATCACCAATCCATAGATTTGGAGATTTTGAGGTCGTTATCCTTAGTACAGATGACTGGATCCGTAGTAACCCTCCTCTGGACGGTCTGGCTTTCTATGGGTGTGAAGATAAAAACGATTTTAACTAGCGGAGACAAAAACCACAATGGTGGTGGTATAACAATATAACAGTTGTATACCAGATTCGTATAACAGTTGTAAAAACGATTTTGAAAAACGATTTTCATGGATATTTGTATGTTTTAGAAGATTACTCAGAATAAAAAAAATAAGCACATGCATAGCACTAAGTATTTTATTGTGGATATTTTGAGAAAATTGGAAATTTTTGGAGAAGATTAAACAAAATGGACCGATGATTAAATGCCTTCATGTATGGGATGGACCTATTGAGGGGCCCTCTTGGAAAAATTTATGAACCCTGCGGATATATGGAGGGCACCGTTAAATAGGGTATTGAGAGCACTTTAAGACTATATTTATTTCAATACATGATGATTGTAGAAATTTTGAAATATTGACCGTTTATGAAAACACTCTATATTTGTGGGTGGACCTATTGAGGGGCCCTCTAGGAAAAATTTATGAACCCTGCGGATATATGGAGGGCACCGTTAAATAGGGTATTGAGAGCACTATAAGACTATATTTATTTCAATACATGATGATTGTAGAAATTTTGAAATGTTGACCGTTTATGAAAACACTCTATATTTGGGGGTTCACCTATTGAGGGGCCCTCTAGGAAAAATTTATGAACCCTGCGGATATATGGAGGGCACCGTTAAATAGGGTATTGGGAGCACTATAAGACTATATTTATTTCAATACATGATGATTGTAGAAATTTTGAAATATTGACCGTTTATGAAAACACTCTATATTTGGGGGTTCACCTATTGAGGGGCCCTCTAGGAAAAATTTATGAACCCTGCGGATATATGGAGGGCACCGTTAAATAGGGTATTGAGAGCACTATAAGACTATATTTATTTCAATACATGATGATTGTAGAAATTTTGAAATATTGACCGTTTATGAAAACACTCTATATTTGTGGGTGGACCTATTGAGGGGCCCTCTAGGAAAAATTTATGAACCCTGCGGATATATGGAGGGCACCGTTAAATAGGGTATTGAGAGCACTATAAGACTATATTTATTTCAATACATGATGATTGTAGAAATTTTGAAATATTGACCGTTTATGAAAACACTCTATATTTGAGGGCCCCTCAATAGGTCCACCCACAAATATAGAGTGTTTTCATATTTCAAAATTTCTACAATCATCATGTATTGAAATAAATATAGTCTTAAAGTGCTCTCAATACCCTATTTAACGGTGCCCTCCATATATCCGCAGGGTTCATAAATTTTTCCTAGATGGCCCCTCAATAGGTCCACCCACAAATATAGAGTGTTTTCATAAACGGTCAATATTTCAAAATTTCTACAATCATCATGTATTGAAATAAATATAGTCTTATAGTGCTCTCAATACCCTATTTAACGGTGCCTTCCATATATCCGCAGGGTTCATAAATTTTTCCTAGATGGCCCCTCAATAGGTCCACCCACAAATATAGAGTGTTTTCATAAACGGTCAATATTTCAAAATTTCTACAATCATCATGTATTGAAATAAATATAGTCTTATAGTGCTCTCAATACCCTATTTAACGGTGCCCTCCATATATCCGCAGGGTTCATAAATTTTTCCTAGAGGGCCCCTCAATAGGTCCACCCACAAATATAGAGTGTTTTCATAAACGGTCAATATTTCAAAATTTCTACAATCATCATGCATTGAAATAAATATAGTCTTATAGTGCTCTCAATACCCTATTTAACGGTGCCCTCCATATATCCGCAGGGTTCATAAATTTTTCCTAGAGGGCCCCTCAATAGGTCCACCCACAAATGTAGAGTGTTTTCATAAACGGTCAATATTTCAAAATTTCTACAATCATCATGTATTGAAATAAATATAGTCTTAAAGTGCTCTCAATACCCTATTTAACGGTGCCCTCCATATTTCCGCAGGGTTCATAAATTTTTCCTAGAGGGCCCCTCAATAGGTGAACCCCCAAATATAGAGTGTTTTCATAAACGGTCAATATTTCAAAATTTCTACAATCATCATGTATTGAAATAAATATAGTCTTATAGTGCTCTCAATACCCTATTTAACGGTGCCCTCCATATATCCGCAGGGTTCATAAATTTTTCCTAGAGGGCCCCTCAATAGGTGAACCCCCAAATATAGAGTGTTTTCATAAACGGTCAATATTTCAAAATTTCTACAATCATCATGTATTGAAATAAATATAGTCTTATAGTGCTCTCAATACCCTATTTAACGGTGCCCTCCATATATCCGCAGGGTTCATAAATTTTTCCTAGAGGGCCCCTCAACAGGTCCATCCCATACATGAAGGCATTTAATCATCGGTCCATTTTGTTTAATCTTCTCCAAAAATTTCTAATTTTCTCGAAATATCCACAATAAAATACTTAGTGCTATGCATGTGCTTATTTTTTTTTTTTTTTTTTGTATTCTGAGTAATCTTCTAAAACATACATATATCCATGAAAATCGTTTTTCAAAATCGTTTTTAGAACTGTTATACTGTTATACCACAACCGATGTGGTTTTTGTCTCCGCTAGTTAAAATCGATTTTATCTTCACGCCCATTGGCTTTCTATACAGACGGTTCCAAGATGGAAGAAGGTACCGGAGCTGGCGTCTACTGCGAAAAGCTTTGCCTCGAATACTCATATTGGTTGAACAGCGACTGTAGTGTTTTCCAAGCAGAAATCTTCGCGATCAAAATGGCCGCAGAGTTGATAAACAGTCTGGATGCTGAAATCTTTGAACCGGTGACTATCTTCGTTGATAGTCAGCCGGCACTTAAAGCCAACAAATCCCCCAATATCAAGTCTGAGGCCGTTCTTGAGTGTAGAACTGCTTTGGCGAACCTCACTAACGCTGTCCGACTCTGCTGGGTACCGGGATACTGTGACATTGTGGGAAACGAGAAGGCAGATGAACTGGCAAGACATGGATCTCAATCGACAAGTCAAGCTATCACTGATTCTATCAAACCACCCATATGTCACGTTTTTCGGAAGGTGGAGACGTTCTTTGAAGAACAAGCCAAGGAACTATGGCATAATGAACCAAGGTGCAACGTATCAAGGGTCATTTGGCCGACTCTTTCAACAAAGAGAACAACTTCACTTTTAAGTTTGAGTAAGTCAGAAATCAGGGTATTGACGGGAGTCATTTCCGGCCATTGCAACATCCGAGCTTTTATCGGCAAATGGCAGGATGATGGCGTGGACTATTGCAGGCTCTGTGAAAATGAGGAGGAAACGGAGACGATTGATCATATTTTATGTCGTTGCCCGATGTTAACTCGAAAGCGATATAGATTAATGTGCTTTCCTCCAAGCTTAACCTTCTACTCAAACATGGAACCAACAATCATAAACAACATCATCAAAAATTTGAATTGGCTGGGACGGCGCGACCCATAAGCGTAACTACTTCTCTGACAGTTTTTCTACCATCACCAAATAAACCACCCTCTCTTTCTTTATTATATCTTCATTTTCTAATAATCCATTTATTATTACTTTCCAAACCACACCCTCTTTTCTTTATTCTTCTCTCTTTTCTCTTCTCTTGTCTTTTCAGGTAATTCTGAACCTCTTTTTATGGATGATCACAATGGACCGAAAGGTCTTCGAGTGGCGTAGTCAATATATGTATATTGACTACACACCCCAAACCTAACCCTAACCTAATGCCACGTAACGTGGATTTTTTTAAGAATTTTAATACCATGTAACGTAGATTGAGGGAACGTAAAAATCATAAACGTGGATTTTTTTAAAGAATTTTAAGAGGAGAACCATTTTATGCCTCGTAACGTGGATTTTTATACCCATAGCCTTTAGGCTAAGGAGGGTATATACACTTTGATACGAGGAAATTGTGCCTCATCGAAATAATGGTTTTAGACCCCAAGTATGTTTGGACGAAATGTGTTTCAGACAATTTGGTGTCGATCTAGCAATGTCCGTCCGTCTGTCTGTCTGTCTGTCCTGCTGGCTGGAGCGCACGATAACTCTCGAACGGATGAACCGATTCGGTTCAAATTTTGGCTTTCGTAATATTTTGCCCAAACTTAGTTTAAGTTCGAAGATGAGCTACATCGGTCCACTCCTTCCGATACCTCCCCCATAAAAGTTCGAAAATGTTCGGAAAGTTTGTGCGCACGATTACTCTTGAAGGGAGTGACCGATTTGGTCCATACTTTGTATAGCGTAAACTTTCTACCAGAGTAATATGAGGTTCCAATATGGTCTCAATAGGTTCACTCCGTCGGGTACCTGCCACACAAAATTTCGGAGAAGTTCAGTTTAGGGCCATCTCTCGAATCGCTTTGATTTTTGTTTTAACAAATTGTATTCACTGCCCTCTATACGACGGTACAAGTTTCATAAAGGGCAAGTCCGTACTTCCTGAGAAAATAGCACGAAAGTTGCAAAAAAAACCCCTATGACACCGTGTGAGGTGGTTGGAGCTCAAGATAACTCTTGAACGGATCTGCCGATTCGGTCCAAAATATATTTTGTCCAAACGTAGCTTAAGTTTGAAGATAAGCCATATCGGTCCACTCCTTCAGGTACCTCACCCACAAAAGTTCAAAAATGTTCGGAAAAATTGTTCGTACGGTAACTCTTGAAGGGAGTGGCCGAATTGGTCTACACTTTACACATCCTAATATATCTACCAGATATAGATCAGGTTCAAATATGGACTATATTTGTCAACTCCATCCGGTACCTTCCACACAAAATTTCGGATAAGTTCACTTTAAGACCTGCTCTCGAATCACTTTGATTTTTGTTGAAGCAACTAGCATTCGCTGCCTCAATTACGATGGTAAAAGTTTTTTTTAGGGGCAAGTTCCTACTTCTTGAGAAAATGGTCCGAAGGGTGTAAAAACCCCCTATGGCATAACGGTCAATGTCGATCCATTCCTTTTAGTATATCCTCCGCAAAACTTTTGATCTTTAATCCTAATCGACATTTTTTAAAACCACCTAAATACATACGTATTTTGGGAAAAAATAGTTTCAATATACACAGGCTGAGGGTATATCTCTGTCGGTAAAGCCGACTGATACTTTTTTACTTGTTTTAAAGAATTTTAAGAAGAGGACCATTTACGTGGTAACATTGATTTTTTAAGAATTTTAATAGGAGGTTCATTTAATACCACCTAACGTAGATTGAGGCCACATAAAGTTTATTTTTTAATAATTTCAGGAGGAGAACTATTTTATGCCACGTAACGTGAATTGAGGCCACGTAAAGTGCCCATTTAACTTTAAGCTACATGCATTTTTTAAAGAAGAGGACCGTTTAATTCCACTTATCGTGGATATTTTTTTTATTTTTTCAAAAATAATTATTGGATCCACTGTAAAAAACCTAAATGCAAACCATGTTAACGGATTTTGTTATTTCGAAATTTGTTTATATTAAGCGAAGACAACTTGAATGAATATTACGACAAAGAAACAATACCGTTTGTCAAATAATTTGTTGCTATTTTATTATCTTTGTTCTTCTGGAGGAAAGATGACCGACAGACAGACAGACCAGACCAACCATGTGTATGTGCTTAAAATGTATAAAAAGCTCAATTGTTAAAGCGCACAAAATCAAATTTAATTTAAAAATAACGAACTGAAAGTTCTTCTTCTTTTGTTTTTTTAATTTTTTTGGGATATAATGTAAACCCAACCAAGCATACGGAATAGGATTATCATTCATGTGTGCAGCATAAGTATCTTGAAATCAAACTTCTTTGTTCAAAGAGTCCCAAAAAAAAGGATGGTAACCAACCTCTTTCGGTGTTCGTGATCGGTGTGAAAAAAAAAAACATTTACTGCAACAAAGTATTTGAAAGATGGAGGAGGTCAGGAGGGAGAAAACAAAAACGCTAATTTTGTAATTTATATTAAACTCCCATTATTTTTTGTTAGCTTCCGGCTAAGGAGTTGGTGGTGTTGCATATTAAGGGGCTTCTTTTTGTGAACTGGCTCTCCTACCTACTAAACATCTGCACAAGCCACTTGTTTCTCCATTCAAGCCTTGGACCAAAAAACAAGATAAGTCGTTGTATGTCAACGCTACAAACGAGTCAAGTAAATCAACTCAACGAAATTTTCAAGACCAATCAAGCTATGCCGACTCAACGAAATGTTCTAGTCAATCAAGCCACACAACGAAATGTTCAAGTCAATCAACTCACACAACGAAATTTTCAAGACCATCCAAGCTACACAACGAAATTTTCAAGACCATCCAAGCTACACAACGAGATTTTCAAGACCATCCAAGCCAAACCAACCACCACGATAAAGTCGCTCAACACAACAGCTGAGTGGTACGTCATAAAATATGTGTAAACGACAAATGTTTGAACAATTCAAAAAGTTCTACCTGTTGGAGTGATGAAATGTCGTGTGTGAATTAGATTACATGAATAAGAAAAACCTTAATGAAATTCCCATAAATTTTATGACATTATGATACAATAAACGATTTTTTTTTTTGAAAATTAGGATTTTTACATTTAGGTGGTTTATTACCTTACCAATGATTTAAAAGAAACTAATAATCGAGTAAACGTTAAAACTATTTTGGCATAACAAAATGATTATGGTATGATACTGGAATAAATGAATGAAATGATGTTACCTACTTTCCACGTGTAATGTGATGTGTGGCTTACTCTATGTATCTCTGCTGTTAGTGGTAAGCTCATACATCCATTGACATCTTCACAAAAATGTCTGTAATTTTTAATACAAATTACCGGCATTCCAGAATATTTGATTATTACATAAATAAAACACTGTTAGGTTTTTTAATTATTTTTTATTGTATAAACGGCAGAAACCCTTCCTGAAAACCCTGAAACCTAGAGAAAAAAATGGTAGATTATTAAATTTGAAATATTTGTTTGTATTAAAATTAGACCAACAAAAAACTATTCAAGTAATTAAAATCATAAAAATTTAAAACAACTAAGAATAACTAAGTTATAAAAATTAAAAAAAAAAAAATAATAAAACACTCAATTTATAAAGAAGTGGGAACTCACTTTTATGTAACTCCCACCAATTCAGTAAATTGAAATCTTTATAATACAAAACGGTTTTTGCAATGTATCTGGTTATTTCGTTACTCAACCCCTCACGTTGTCCTAGCAATGCTGAACTTTGAACAAAAAAGGAAAATGCATCTTCTTCAATATTTGTATCTTCTACATCATTTGATGAACTATCACTTGAAGAATTTTCATAATGCCTTGCCATTTTTATACATTCCTCGTGAATTTGTTCCACATCCTTCTGCTCAAAATGATGAAGTTTATTCGCTGGTGGAAACAAGAAGAGTGCCACCCTATGCACATCAAATATATTTGAGGCAACCAAGGTTTCTAGATAATGCAGTAGCCTTTCTTTAAATTTCCGGGTGATTTCCGAGTAGCTTGTTTGTCTGCATATACTTTTCAATTTGTGAATTTGAGGAATGACATGATGCAATGTGGGATAATTCTCAGCTTCCAATAGTCGTGAGGACTCCTCAAAAGGTTTAAGAATCTCAACGATGTCGTTTATGGTTCCCAGGTTGAGGTGAGATATTCTTCTGTATTCGTCCTTCCCCTCAAGCATTCGTGTTATATCTGTCCAATTCTGTTTAATTGATTCCAACAGAAAGTAAATGGTATTCCATCGTGTTGGAGTGTAGCTTTTTAGAGTTGAATGAAGGCTGCTGTTTATACCTGTTTTCTTAAAAGTATTTGACCACTTTTGCGCATTCACTTGACATTGTTTTGACCTCCTCCACATCAGCAATTGCTTTTTCAATGACGTTGTTAAGAAGGTGGTTTATGCAAAAAATGTGCTGCTCATTTGAAAAAGCCGTCTTCATGTTTGAGCCTCTGTCGGTTACGACGCGCACCAAATGGTTCAGCTCGCATCCAAAGTCTTTTAAAATGTTCTCCATTTTAATTCTGATGTTATGTCCAAAATTGATAAAATTAATTATAAGTAATAAGACATAATTAAAAAATATCAACAAAAACAAAGAAAAATGTTAAATAAAATATTTACCAGTATTTTTAAGATTATCCATTCCTCTCATAGCCAAAACTTTATGTGACAGCGATCCATCCTTAATATAATGAGCGGTAGCGCCAATATATGTATGTTCTTCTCAAAAAATCGTCCTTCCACAAATCACATGTTATAGCAAATCCATTATCTTTTATTGATACCAATTCCTCTTTTAATATAACATGTTGGGTTTGGTACAAAATGACAATATTACGGGAAACGGTAGTAGAATGCGGTAATAACTTCATAAAATCGATATTTTTACCGTACGAATGAACAGTCTGTAGTATAAATTCTACTAGATTGTGTAAGCCGTCATCGTTTACAATGTTGAACGGTCTACAGTTACCAACTACCCATTGCACGACCAGTTGTAAACACATTTTCTTCAGTTCATTATCTGGTTGCACTTTAATATTATTTGAATCTTTATCTTTTTTATAGCAAGGATGCCTCAGCAAATTCGAAGTGTATCGCAAATTGTTTTTATATCGACGCCTCCAAACAATAGTATGCTAAGTCGACTTACCATGTTTTCAAGTTCTTTACATTTTTATATTTAACGTCCTTTACCTTAAATTCTGTCAAATTTTGGTAATGATCGGACAATCCGAACAGAAGTTATAAACAAATATTTACTTAGCATAGTACTGAAGGTCAAAGAAATTTCTAACTTTTAGAGCTTGTCCTGCAAAACTCGCTTTTCAGAATTAGCAAACTATTATTTGGAGGTGTTGAACGTCCTTTAACTTAAATTCTGTCTAATTTTGGTAATGATCGGTCAATCCAAACAGAAGTTATAAACAAATATTGACTTAGCATAGTACTGAAGTTCAAACAAATTTCCAAATTTTGAGAGCTTCTCCTGCAAAACTCACTTTTTAGACTTAGCATACTATTATTTGGAGGTGTCGATATATGTTTTTACACGTGTTACAAATCACGATATCTTTCAAAATTTCACCGTTTTCATTTTTAATATACATAAAAATATTATAGACTTCACTTCTTCCAGTTTTTTTTTAACTGTGGTATATTTTCCATATTTTCCATATTTTCACTACTTAAACACAACCTTTCTATTGTAGAACACACACACAAATGATCACAACATTCGCTCAAGCGACCACAATGATCAAAATGAAACGCACAAGAGACCACAATGATCAAAATAAACGCACAAGCGACCACAATGATCACAATATTCGTACAAGTGACCACAAGCTTGAAAATGGCACGTTGTCACTTACAGTCAATCAAGCTTGTGATCGATGTGGTCAAGCCTATACAAGCCATCACACAATGACTCACTTGAACTAATTCATAACTGTGATTTGAATCATTCGGCTTAGTTTGTGCGAATGACTTGAATGAATCAATAATGTCTTAGTCTTGAAAAATGTCAGTTCATTTAAGACGGCACTTGCAGCACTTTACTACCTACTTAAGTTTGCATGGGCAACCAATTACTCTGCATTTTGCCATTAGAAAAGGAAGAAAATATATTTATACCTACATATGTGTATAAAGCAAAATATTTAAACCTTTTTTATAACAAAATTAAAAAGAATCCCAAAAAGAAGACAACCATTTTATCTATTTCTGAAATCCAATGGATGACAATTAATAAAACTTTAACAAGGGTAAATCTGAGGGCATCAATGAGAGTGACAGTTTCTTGGAAAATTAAATGGGGAAACCAAAACTAAGTCTTTTGAAAAGACAATTTAAATTTATTGTGCAGAGAAATATTCGACGAATTGGACTGTTTTTCTCTTTCGTCTATTCGGTACCTAGTAGAACTTCCATTGCGTCCTTATAGACCAGAAGTTAGAATGCAGGTGATACAGGCGCCATATCATTCATCATCGACTACTTCTTATTTCGGATCTCCATTACGGATCACTTAATATATCATGATACTTAAAAATTTCTACGAAATTCTTACAAAATATAATAAAAAGTTCAAAAATTTCGTCTTTTACGTACAAAAAAAAAAATCAAGTCAAATGCAATGGTTGTGGTGGCCATAGTGATGATAAAGTTCCCTCCTACACCGAGTTCTACTTGAATGGGACTCATTCAAGTTTGACTTAAATGCGCTTTGTGCCTCCAATCTACACTGTACACAACTGCCCCCAAACATTTGTAATTTTTTATTATAGACAAACACAAAAAATGACTGTCAAACCTTGAACTTATTTTTTGCACAAAAACAACAACGAAATCGTAACAGCTATCCCGGCAAACAACGACCTATCAAATGCACAACAAACAATAAAAACAATCACACAGATGAGTCGCACACTCCAATACATTGGAAACGTTCCCCAAAATCAAGAATTTACTGAGAATGGATGTATGAATGAATGGACGTATGGAAACGTATGTGTAAAGTCAACAACAACAACAACAGCGGGAGGAATAGTAAGCAAAAGGCCAATGCCACTTCAAATGTTTAACCTTGAGAGACCGACAAACTAATAAATCATATCGACGCAATAAATAAAATTTAAATTCGGTTGGTTTTGTAGAGTGCAAATGACTGGTTTTCGGTACATTGAGGTTAAGGTCGAAGTCACCAATATAGGACACGGAAATAATAGATATGTATTGGGAATATGAGGCGTTTATAGGACAATAAAAGTGGATTACCGAGCAATAAAAAAACGCATGAGAATCTTTAACAATTTAAGAAAATGGATTTTTAAAACCTTTAGGAGGAACAAAAGATTAGAGATTTTTAAGGGTAAACAACGAGTGTTCGGTAGAGCGATGTTTAAGATTTGTTAGGAGCAATTAGGAGTTTTTAGAATCAAGCAACGAACGAAGGCGACAAGGTGTGGATTTTTCTTTAAAAACATCAAGTGGAAACATAGCCCGCAAAACGTGGATTTTTTTTTAAGAAAACCCTTGAAGACCACAAATGGCCTTCATTTTTTAAGAATATTAACAGGACGCTTGAAGGCCACAAAACGTTGATTTATAAAGAATTTAAGGCGGACGTTTGGAGGCCACAAGACGTGGGCTTTTTAAAGAATATTAAGAGGACCCTTGAAGGCCACAAAACATTTTAAAGAATATTAAGAGCACCCTTGAAGGCCACAAAACGTGGATTTTTAACAGAATATTAGGAGAACCCTTCAAGGCCACAAAACGTGGATTTTTGAATAGAATATTAAGAGGACCCTTGAAGGCCGCAAAACGGGAATTTTTTAACAGAATATTAGAAGGACCCTTGAAGGCCACAAAACGTGGATTTTTGAATAGAATATTAAGAGGACCCTTGAAGGCCGCAAAACGGGGATTTTTTTAAAGAATATTAAGAGGCCACAAAAAGTGGATTTTTTTAAAGAATATTAAAGGACCCTTGTAGGCCAAAATACGTCGATTTATAAAGAATTTTAAGAGGACAACTGGAAGACAAAAATGTGAATTTTTCGAGAATTTTAAGAGGAACGTTGGAGGACACATGGCCTTTAAAGGCCACAAAACGTTGATTTTTTAAAGGATATTAAAAGGACCGTTGGAGGCCACAAAACGTAAAAAAATATTAAGAGGACAAAACGTGGATTTATAAAGAATTTTAAGAGGACCATTAGAGGCCAAATTTATGGATTTTTTGAGAGCTTTATGAGGACCGTTGGAGGCTACAAAGCTTGGATTTTTAGAGAATATTAGGAGGACCTTTGGGGTGCACAAAATGTGGATTTATAAAGAATTTGTTGAAGACAATTGGAGGCCAACAAACATAGATTTTTTTAAAGAATATTAAGAGGACCCTTGTAGGCCAGAAAACATGGATTTTTAAAGTATTTTAAAGAATATTAAAAGGAACAAGGAAGATTTTTTAAAAAATATTAAGAGGGCCCTTGAAAGTCACAAAACGTGGATTTATAAAGAATTTTAAGAGAAACATTGAAGGCCAAATATGTGGATTTTTTAACAACTTCAAGAGGACCGTTGGAGGCTACATAGCTTGGATTTTGAGAGAATATTAAGAGGACTCTTGGGTTGCACAAAATGTGGATCTATAAAGATTTTTTTAAGACAATTGGAAGCCAGAAAACATGGATTTTTTAAAGAAAGCACGAAAGGTTTTTCTATAGACCCTTTCTGTAAGAAAGGTGCTTCTGTAGACCATTTCTAAAAGAAAGGGTGCTTCGATAGACCCTTTTTTTTAAAGAAATGGTGCTTCTATAGAGCCTTTCTAAAAGAAAGGCTGGTTCTATAGACCCTTTCTGAAAGAATGGGTGCTTCTGCAGACCCTTTAGGAACGAAATGGTGCTTCTATAGAGCCTTTCTGAAAGAAAGGGTGCTTCCATAGACCTTTTCGGGAAGAAAGGGTGCTTCTATAGACCCTTTCGGGAAGAAAGGGTGCTTCTATAGACCCTTTCGGGAAGAAAGGGTGCTTCTATAGACAATTTCGGGAAGAAAGGGTGCTTCTATAGACCATTTCGGGAAGAAAGGGTGCTTCTATAGACCCTTTCGGGAAGAAAGGGTGCTTCTACAGACCCTTTCGGGAAGAAAGGGTGCTTCTATAGACCCTTTCGGGAAGAAAGGGTGCTTCTATAGACCCTTTTGGGTAGAAAGGGTGCTTCTATAGACCCTTTTGGGTAGAAAGGGTGCTTCTATAGACCCTTTCGGGAAGAAAGGGTGCTTCTATAGACCCTTTCGGGAAGAAAGGATGCTTCTATAGAACCTTTCGGGAAGAAAGGGTGCTTCTATAGACCCTTTCGGGAAGAAAGGGTGCTTCTATAGACCCTTTCGGGAAGAAAGGGTGCTTCTATAGACCCTTTCGGGAAGAAAGAGTGCTTCTATAGACCCTTTCGGGAAGAAAGGGTGCTTCTATAGACCCTTTCGGGTAGAAAGGGTGCTTCTATAGACCCTTTCGGGAAAAGAAAGGGTGCTTCTATAGACCCTTTCGGGAAGAAAGGGTGCTTCAATAGACCCTTTCGGGAAGAAAGGGTGCTTCAATAGACCCTTTCGGGAAGAAAGGGTGCTTCTATAGACCCTTTCGGGAAGAAAGGGTGCTTCTATAGACCCTTTCGGAAAGAAAGGGTGCTTCTATAGACCCTTTCGGGAAGAAAGGGTGCTTCTATAGACCCTTTCTGGAAGAAAGGGTGCTTCTATAGACCCTTTCGGGAAGAAAGGGTGCTTCTATAGACCCTTTCGGGAAGAAAGGGTGCTTCTATAGACCCTTTCGGGAAGAAAGGGTGCTTCTATACACCCTTTCGGGAAGAAAGGGTGCTTCTATACACCCTTTCGGGAAGAAAGGGTGCTTCTATACACCCTTTCGGGAAGAAAGGGTGCTTCTATAGACCCTTTCGGGAAGAACGGGTGCTTCTACAGACCCTTTCGGGAAGAAAGGGTGCTTCTACAGACCCTTTCGGGAAGAAAGGGTGCTTCTATAGACCCTTTCGGGAAGAAAGGGTCCTTCTATAGACCCTTTCGGGAAGAAAGGGTCCTTCTATAGACCCTTTCGGGAAGAAAGGGTCCTTCTATAGACCCTTTCGGGAAGAAAGGGTCCTTCTATAGACCCTTTCGGGAAGAAAGGGTCCTTCTATAAACCCTTTCGGGAAGAAAGGGTCCTTCTATAGACCCTTTCGGGAAGAAAGGGTCCTTCTATAGACCCTTTCGGGAAGAAAGGGTCCTTCTATAGACCCTTTTGGGTAGAAAGGGTGCTTCTATAGACCCTTTCGGGAAGAAAGGGTGCTTCTATAGACCCTTTCGGGAAGAAAGGGTGCTTCTATAGACCCTTTCGGGAAGAAAGGGTGCTTCTATGGACCCTTTCGGGAAGAAAGGGTGCTTCTATAGACCCTTTCTGGAAGAAAGGGTCCTTCTATAGACCCTTTCGGGGAAAAAGGGTCCTTCTATAGACCCTTTCGGGAAGAAAGGGTCCTTCTATAGACCCTTTCGGGAAGAAAGGGTCCTTCTATAGACCCTTTCGGGAAGAAAGGGTGCTTCTATAGACCCTTTCGGGAAGAAAAGGTGCTTCTATAGACCCTTTCGGGAAGAAAGGGTGCTTCTATAGACCCTTTCGGGAAGAAAGGGTGCTTCTATAGACCCTTTCGGGAAGAAAGGGTGCTTCTATAAACCCTTTGTGAAAGAAAGGGTGCTTCTATAAACCCTTTGTGAAAGAAAGGGTGCTTCTATAAACCCTTTGTAAAAGAAAGGGTGCTTCTATAAACCCTTTGTGAAAGAAAGGGTGCTTCTATAAACCCTTTGTGAAAGAAAGGGTGCTTCTATAAACCCTTTGTGAAAGAAAGGGTGCTTCTATAAACCCTATGTGAAAGAAAGGGTGCTTCTATAAACCCTATGTGAAAGAAAGGGTGCTTCTATAAACCCTTTGTGAAAGAAAGGGTGTTTCTATAAACCCTTTGTGAAAGAAAGGGTGCTTCTATAAACCCTTTGTGAAAGAAAGGGTGCTTCTATAAACCCTTTGTGAAAGAAAGGGTGCTTCTATAAACCCTTTGTGAAAGAAAGGGTGCTTCTATAAACCCTTTGTGAAAGAAAGGGTGCTTCTATAAACCCTTTGTGACAGAAAGGGTGCTTCTATAAACCCTTTGTGACAGAAAGGGTGCTTCTATAAACCCTTTGTGAAAGAAAGGGTGCTTCGATAAACGCTTTGTGAAAGAAAGGGTGCTTCTATAAACCCTTTGTGAAAGAAAGGGTGCTTCTATAAAACCTTTCTGAAAGAAAGGGTGCTTCTATAAACCCTTTCTGAAAGAAAGGGTGCTTCTATAAAACCTTTCTGAAAGAAAGGGTGCTTCTATAAACCCTTTCTGAAAGAAAGGGTGCTTCTATAAACCCTTTCTGAAAGAAAGGGTGCTTCTATAAACCCTTTCTGAAAGAAAGGGTGCTTCTATAAACCCTTTCTGAAAGAAAGGGTGCTTCTATAAACCCTTTCTGAAAGAAAGGGTGCTTCTATAAACCCTTTCTGAAAGAAAGGGTGCTTCTATAAAACCTTTCTGAAAGAAAGGGTGCTTCTATAAACCCTTTGTGAAAGAAAGGGTGCTTCTATAAACCCTTTGTGAAAGAAAGGGTGCTTCTATAAACCCTTTGTGAAAGAAAGGGTGCTTCTATAAACCCTATGTGAAAGAAAGGGTGCTTCTATAAACCCTTTGTGAAAGAAAGGGTGCTTCTATAAACCCTTTGTGAAAGAAAGGGTGCTTCTATAAACCCTTTGTGAAAGAAAGGGTGCTTCTATAAACCCTTTCTGAAAGAAAGGGTGCTTCTATAAACCCTTTCTGAAAGAAAGGGTGCTTCTATAAACCCTTTCTGAAAGAAAGGGTGCTTCTATAAAACCTTTCTGAAAGAAAGGGTGCTTCTATAAAACCTTTCTGAAAGAAAGGGTGCTTCTATAAACCCTTTCTGAAAGAAAGGGTGCTTCTATAAAACCTTTCTGAAAGAAAGGGTGCTTCTATAAACCCTTTCTGAAAGAAAGGGTGCTTCTCCCTTTGTGAAAGAAAGGGTGCTTCTATAAACCCTTTCTGAAAGAAAGGGTGCTTCTATAAACCCTTTGTGAAAGAAAGGGTGCTTCTATAAACCCTTTGTGAAAGAAAGGGTGCTTCTATAAACCCTTTGTGAAAGAAAGGGTGCTTCTATAAACCCTTTGTGAAAGAAAGGGTGCTTCTATAAACCCTATGTGAAAGAAAGGGTGCTTCTATAAACCCTTTGTGAAAGAAAGGGTGCTTCTATAAACCCTTTGTGAAAGAAAGGGTGCTTCTATAAACCCTTTGTGAAAGAAAGGGTGCTTCTATAAACCCTTTGTGAAAGAAAGGGTGATTCTATAAAGCCTTTCTGAAAGAAAGGGTGCTTCTATAAACCCTTTCTGAAAGAAAGGGTGCTTCTATAAACCCTTTCTGAAAGAAAGGGTGCTTCTATAAACCCTTTCTGAAAGAAATGGTGCTTCTATAAACACTTTCTGAAAGAAAGGGTGCTTCTATAAACACTTTCTGAAAGAAAGGGTGCTTCTATAAACACTTTCTGAAAGAAAGGGTGCTTCTATAAACACTTTCTGAAAGAAAGGGTGCTTCTATAAACACTTTCTGAAAGAAAGGGTGCTTCTATAAACACTTTCTGAAAGAAAGGGTGCTTCTATAAACACTTTCTGAAAGAAAGGGTGCTTCTATAAACACTTTCTGAAAGAAAGGGTGCTTCTATAAACACTTTCTGAAAGAAAGGGTGCTTCTATAAACACTTTCTGAAAGAAAGGGTGCTTCTATAAACACTTTCTGAAAGAAAGGGTGCTTCTATAAACACTTTCTGAAAGAAAGGGTGCTTCTATAAACACTTTCTGAAAGAAAGGGTGCTTCCAGAGACCTTTTCTAAAAGAAAATGGGGTTCTATATCAATCCGATACGAAAGAACCCGCTGCCGTGGTATTGAATTCGAAGTTGTTGGTTTTTGATGTAATAAGGGACATTTGATTTCCAGAAATTAACGGCTTCGATGGAAGTCTTCATGTTATATCTAAAACAGACAGAGAAGCAGGTACATACATATCCATAAAATGACTTTAACGTACAGTGTTTCTCATCGGCAAAAGTCGATAAACTTTTTCTCTATAGTAGGGATAAAAATTCATAGTTTCACGCAATAATCACTATTATAACTTCGCAAACATACAAGAGGAGATAAGAGTTGAGTAGCTCCTCTTTACTCCCTGCACTAATCCGATAGCGAAATGTCTGCTAGACCATTAAAAATTGCTTAATTTCTAGTCTGAGATGGGATCCATAAACATGGAAATATTTTGGCAACACTCGAAAAACCCATTTCAAAACCTCGGCGGATCTTTAGAAAAACATTTCCGCTATCAGAATGGTAAAGCATATTAATATTTGTAACAAAAAGAACTTGTAAATGTAAAACATGTTAATTCCGAATAATTTTATTTCCCACTCCCCCTAACCCATTTAAACCAAAATATAAATAAGTGAGTATCCATGTTACAGAAGTCGAAATGGATTCAGACTGACAGTTTTTTCTTTTCTTTTCTTGCTGTGTGTACCAACCAATAGCGTGACAGAACTTTTTGCACGAACGATTATCATCAACACCAAAGCACCTTCTTCCTTCATCTCGCCACCGCAACAGGGATCAGCTATCCAGCTATTCCATACAATATTTAATATGATTAAAGATCATCATTGTGTGTTAAAATTTAATGCAAAACTCAACGACATAGACAAAACAAAGAAAAATAAAACTGGAAACATATTAAAAAATTACAATTCCACCGAGGGGAGGATGGCAAGTAATGCTTGCACATATGCACCTAAAAACATACAAGAAAGAACATACATTTATATGGAGAACATGTTCATATGTACCTGTTTAATTTTGTTTGGCTGCCACACAGAAAAAAGGGTCAACTCAATTAAAACTCAAGTACGTGAAAAGTAGACAATTCCGCCAAAGCAGCTATTGGCGGCGGCAACCTGCCTGCCACAGACTGCATTGCGAGTGGACCGTGAGCCCCGGAAGAGATAAGTAGCTGGCTGGCTGGTTGGTTGGCTAGCAAGCTGGGTAAAGCAGCAATGGTCAGCAATAAATCATGACAATTTTTTGTGTGGCATTTCTTAAATTTTATAAAAGTAAAAAATCGTTAAATCTCTAGAAATGAATTTGATGCGCCTGGACGAACTCCAAGTGCCAATGGAATAATGCAAGTGTAACTAAACGCTAATTTTCTTTGCTTAAATTATGGTAGGTGACGATAGCGCCAAAATCAAATGCCTTTAGATTGTATTTAATAAAAAAAACCAATAAAAGGGGAGATTATTAGGCTTTTAAGGTATGAGTGGTATATCTTAAAAGCCCCCTAACCATTTTTTAATAAAAAATCTCTATAAACCTTAGAACCCATAAATTGCTATTTTGAATTTAACGGCTCGAATTTCGTTGGTAAAGACGTTTTAAGGCTTGCATTGTTGTAGGCAAGCAGCCAGAATCACTGCAGCAGTCGCATGAAGCTGTTGTTCTTCCAAATTAAATTAATTCTCTTTTAGTTGAGTGCAAAAGTTTTCATCGCTTGAACACAATGAAATGACACGATATCTTTAAAAACATGGATAAACCGGCCGGATAAAGCAAAACAAAACAATCTGAACATTTAATACATACATAATTTGTATACAAGATTGGGTCAGCAGCATACTGTTGTTGCCTTTTTGCTATGAGAAAATCATAATATTTTGATTAAAGCATTCTAACGGATATCGCATTATATAGCTGTATCCGTAAATTTAAAATTGCAGATACGTTTGTGAGAGCCCTGCGAACACAGGATAAATGCTAAATCCCTAACAAAGAAACTAAACAGATCTTTGTTGCCGATCAAGTTCACAACATATTCATCGTATCGAATAAGGTACTTATATGACACTAAACGGAAGCTAGACATCGAAAAGGTGTACTTACAAAAGACAGCTGCAAGATATTTGGCACATTCACACGACAATCGAATCTACGATATTCCACTAGGCAAGCGTTCATCAACTGAATTCAACCAGCTGTGTCAACCCGACTTCTATCCGCAGATAAGCATATGCCGGCATTGAACAAAAGCTCCCAAAATGATTTCAGACAATGAACTCGGATATAACTCCCGCTACGTCTTCGCGGACATAACTCAGAAAAAATTGCACCCAAAATCCTGCTCTCGTAATTGTCAAAGGATTGCAGTCCTCTTCTACGTCTTTGAATGTTTCAGACATAGGCTGTCAGATACTTTTCCGAAGTTTAAGGTTTTGACAAAAGTAAAATTATGAAAGTAATGAAGTGAAGATTAGTTGGTTTTCTAATGGAAAGGGCGAAACTGTTCATAAGTCTGATCCTGAAGAGTAACCCACTCTACAAAGAACATCGTACTATGACAAAAAAGTTGACGACCCTCGCATACGATTTAAAGACCATGATCTCTGAATCAACATCTGGAATGTCCGGACTATTTACAGAGAATGTACAGTTTGCGCATTGGCGGATGTACTTGGTAAATACAAATTATCGCCTGTAAGGCGATGCAATCTTGCAGACGTAAAGATCACAAACGATTACGCACTATCCCAGCAAAATAAATTGGAAGTAGTGCAATGTAGAGTAGTTCTTTCACGGCATGATTTGATGCAGTTCAAACGGAGTCGTGAAATAGGCACTCTATTCCCTACATTTTAACCGCATTCGGATGCGATCCAATGAATGACACCCTTTCCTCACATTTTAACAGCATCTGGATGCAGTTCAATCGGAGTCGTGAAAAAGGCACTTCAATTCCCTACATTTTAAAAGCATTTGGATGCTGTTGGGAACATTTCCTAATGAAGTCGAAACCTCAACTAGTGATGGGAAAATGAAGCAAGAACAGTCCAGCTAAAATTAAATGAAGATAGGAAGAAACAAACTCAGTTGCGATTGAATTTAATAAAGAAATTTCATAATCTGTGTTAATGTAATAAAGTTCTTATTACACTTTGCAGCAGCATTTTTGGTGAGTGGAAAATTTGTTTTGGAGATGAAAGTCTTTGATGAGTATACTAAGAACCCAAAAGGAACTTTTCGCCATAGCACTATGGGCCCAGTGACAGGTTTTTGAGGTAACAAGTCACTGGAAGCTGCTGGACCTTACAAATTGAGTCCCGATGTTTATATTGAGCATAAAAATGCATCTGCAAAATTTGGAAGGAATCGGTTCAGATATAGATATGGCTTTCATATATATGTTTCAACCGATTTTATCCGATTTTATATTTCAAGCGCAAATTGTGACCTTATTGCATCCGATCGCTTTAACATTTGATATGGTAAATCCTGTTCAATTTAGAATCACGTCCGGAAATTTTGTTTCTGATCGGTTCAGGTATATATAACAAAGTATATATAGAAAATTATTCAGGTCTGCCATGAAGTACGAAATATAAATCCTCTGAAATGGCTGGACCGAATTTGATAAAACTTTGACTGTAGATTCTTTAGGTCTTAGAATTGATCGTAAGGTAGTTTTTATGCCGAAAAATGGAGGGGCGGCGCACCTCCCCCACAACGGGTTTTAGCCAAACGCGAAATCTCAGAGATCATTTGACGTATTGGTATACAATACAATAGTAATTGTGACCTCCATCATTAATTGATGATTTGGAAGTAGAATACCGCGATCGCGTCCGATTTTTGAATACTTTATAATTACAGGTTAGGATTTTTAAATTTAGTAGGTGTTTTTTTAGTGCCAGTTATTAAATTAAAAGATCTTGAACATAAAAGATTTCAATGCATTGTATAACTCGATTAAGATAACTATCAAATTTGGCGACTTGTGTCATATTGACAAGTCCCGCTTCCAGCAATGCCCAATACTTAAAAAAATATAAAAATTGTTAAGTGCCACCCTATTTGTAAGTATTTTTCTATAAGTTTACGGATCCATACGGGGTTAAAATTTTCTACACATATAGTACTCACTATTACCTTCTACAACATATACAGCTGCGAAAAAAAATAGCACCACCTCCTAAAAAAATGGTTTTGAGGCATTTTTATTTTCATGTGCAAATGTTGCTGACCGTTTCATGCGGTTTTAGAACAAAACGACTCTAAGAAATATAAAAGTAACAAAAATCGCAATTATGTTCGACACTTTTTAAAAAAATAAACCAAATTTAACAAAAACTCCAACCTAAAATGATAGAAATTGGACAAATGTTTTCACTTTATTGCTCAAAAATAGTAGTGCATCAAGAGAAAGAAGTGCCTACTGATTTATCGTTCAGTTGAATTCGATAGTAACGCCTCGGGATAGGCTTGTTGACGAACAAGCGGATTCTGGTATTGTTCGCAGGATTATTCTCAAAGGACCTCTAAATAACTATCCAAAATGATTTTCTGAGCTTTGGTTTTGATGCTGTAGTTGCCTTGTTAACCTTAGCTAACACTATGTTGATTTGTTATAGCGTAGGGACAACGCACAACCCTAGAGAATGGCCAAGAAACTTCTAAAAGACAATTTCTTTGATTTTCTTTCAGATTATAATCCAGTGTATTACTGTTCATATTCTCTTGGAAGGACCAAACTAGTGCCAACTTATTTTCTAAATGAAATAGAGTCATACTTTCCAGGATTTCAACGGTAATAAATTAATTCTTTACAGTTTTCTTGTCATATATAGGACTTAGTCTCTAACGACAAAATCAGCTCTATACTATTACGGTTAAACAATCCATAAATATATAGCAAAAACCATTATGAAGTTTTTGCTATATATTCTTGGTTCTATTCAGAGTTTTTTGAAAACATGTAACTGAGAAATGAATTTATTTTCCTTTAAACATAAATATTTAGAACCACAACTACATAAAATATTGCCCCACACTTGGTCTTGCAAATGTAAAATTTCATTGTGGCTATTATTCGGCTCTGTATCTTGTAATTCGTTAAAATTATGGCGTTTCCAGGAACTGTGTGCTTTTAAATAATGTTCTCTGAGATATTTGCAAACTTTTTGTACTGTTTCCGATTCAATATGGTCCTTTAATAGCCTATTAGGTCCTTTGAAATAGTACCTTTTTGCATTTCGGATGAAAATTTTGACCTGATGTTATGTCAGGGATCAATTAATTCCACTACTTTACTCATCTTCTTTGCAGTTAATAGCCTAATGAATCATTTTCTTATATTTTCAAACAAATCTGCCAACTTATCTGTAAAACTTTGCTTTCAACAGAGGTGTTGTTCATTATTTTGGGCTTCTTTGCACTGTAGGCCCTTTTACGATCTATTTTAATTTAAAACATCGTATGTTTTTTGAAGGTGGAATGTCAAAAAATGGAAATTAATGTTCAATAAATTAAACAAGTGTTTAAATGCAAGAAAATGTCCCAAAAGTAAAATAATTTCTATAGAAAATGTAAGTGGTGCTATTAATTTTTTCGCTTATTTTTTGATAGTTTTCGGTTAAACCTTCCAAAAACAAATAAAAATAAAAAAACATATAAACTACACAAAAAATACACCACAAGTCTACATCAAGTATTCCTTACGAAATCTAAGTTTTTTAATTGGCGGTTTTTAATTGTCGAGCGAAACAAATTTGTTCTTCGTTTGATAGATTTTTTTTTAAAAATTTTACTATGTATGATGCAATATCTTTGACAGTTCTGTATGTGGTCATGAAGCGTTGCCAGGTTGAAATGATTTTGTTTCTAAGTGGCTCAAAATGTTAAGAATCTAACCCCGTTACTATTTTATCCAAATACATGACTTCAAAAATAGACTTTTTGCCTCAGAAACCTGCCATTGGGCCTATAGTGCATAGGTCAAGTTTCTGAGATATCGCGCGGTGAAGTTTTTGATTTTTTTCCTATAATACTTGGCAAAATAGCTCCATATCTCTGTTTGGAGTTGTTTTAGCTTCGTTTTGAGGTGACATGTCTTCAGTCAAATATAACATTTCATTCTTCTAACTCAATACCTTACGTGTCGTTTTTGTCCTTTATTTCTTGAACTATAGTGAAAGTTCCACAAGATGAGATTTTTCAGCATCCAACTTTTCTACAAACATGTTGCTCAGAAGATTTTAGGTACGGTTCTCTTTAACAACTAATCGACTTTGTACCGTTTTCATTGTCCTTTTTGACATTTAATCGGTTTTGGTTCAGAAATAAACTATGTTTTGTTTTTCTGTATTCATTACGGTTCAAGAAATAAAGGACGAAAAGGACATGAACGGCATTGAGTTAGAAGAATGAAATATTCTACAAAAAGATTCGTCAATCGATTTGACTGAAGAAATGTCACCTCAAAACGAAGCTACAACAACGTCAAACAGAGATATGGAGCTATTTTGCCAAGTATTATAGGAAAAAATCGCGCGACATCTCAGAAACTTGACCTATGGGGAAAATTTACTTTCAAGGGCTTTCATCTCCAAAAGAAATTTTCCACCCCCCAGACTTTGAGAGCTTAATAACACTGTGTTATTCTTGTTTTACACCAACAATAAATTCTTTTTATTTATTTTGGAACAGTTTGCAATGGCTTACATTTTTATTGCATCTTTGAATTGCATAAAAACACATATTCCGAAGAGTGCCTTTAAATTCAATCCAAAGCACTGCATCAAAACACGTGCTTTGGATTCAAATTACACTGCATCCTATTCTACCCTAAAGGATTAGTTAAAATGCGATTCCAAAGGGTTAGTTAAAATTCAGTGCTAATGGAGTGCATCTTACAGTAGTCACGCTCTAGTAAAAATCATGAGTGTAAATGCATAATTTGATGCACTTCCAGATCACTTGTACACATGATTTAACTACATCTTTGGAAGCAATCGTTTTGCTTTGATATTAAGCTGCCATGAAACGAAACATAAGCTATATAGGTGTAGGATTTATGATAAATCGGAGGATTAAAAAAACTGATCTCCACTTTCAGAAAATTACCACAACCCGTATAAAAGCAAAGTTTTTTTGGTGATGGCCAAAGCAAATACCTCAGCTTCTATAAGGAGTATACCAAAAGCAAAGCCTGACAATGAAAGTAGAAAGTATCTCCTTTCTAACTATGCCAAATAGGATTTCGTATGTGGTTAATGAAACCCAACTTTTCATTTTTGCGATTTTAATTATAATGACGAATATCACAGCTTTGGTTGGGGACCTCCCAAAAGCAAAGTCTGACTATGAAAGTAGAAGATCCCATCTTTATAATAATGCAAAGAAGGTTGGCCTAGGTGGCAAAATAACGGAGACATCGCAAAAGTTGGTAAATTTTTTTATTTAAATTGTGCTGACGGGTATCTCAGCTTTGGTTGGAAGCGTTTCAACTATGTAGATATTCTGAGGTAAGAAATGTTCCCAATTGCGTTACAAACATTGGTGAAACGCTTGTGATGTTGAAAAAGACGCTGGGATATCCCAATTTCCAATTTATGGAATTTTATTTCCATGTCAGATATTCCAAAGAGAGAGCTTAATAACACTGTGAACACAAATTTTGGGGAAGAGATAATTCCTTTTGCAGATGAAAGCCCTTGGTGAGTATATTAAGAATCCCAAAGGACAGATCCACCGTCAATCGAACTTCCGCGTTATGGCGTGATGAAGTTTTTGCGATAAAATCGATTAGTTATCAATGAGAGTCATACCTAAAATTTTCTTCACCACGGCCTTTCTTCCCCAAGATGAATTTTCCGTGCCCCAGACCTTCACCTCCATTTTGTTGCACAGTGTAATCTGCCCCCCATGCACGGCCGAAGAGAAAGACAAACAGACCAAGGATATATTCCATAAACGCCTAGAGAGAGACGGCTTCCCAGACCATGATATTAAGATTATTCTAGCAGATTTAATTGCTATCATGTTACCTTCATGAGGTAATATACGCCAACGGAATGTGGCTGATCGATTTTGCAGCGGCTAAAAAAATGGTAGTAATCAGCACCAGGTTCCAACACCTCGACAGAAACCAGATCGATCATGTTGTGATAGACGGAAAACAATCTTCCGAATCGATGTTCACTAGATGTCCGATCGATACAAGAAGTGAAGGAAAAGGTACGCATGGCGTCAAAAGTGCAATCTAACACAGGGCGGAAGCTGGACGTCGAGAAGCTGCAAACATAACAGATATCACAAGTCCACTCCACGCAACTGACCCACATTCTTGAGCCCGGCACTATTCGTCCCGATAATGTGGAAGCGCAGTGGCAAAGAATAACCCACTCTCTTCTAACTGCCGCAAATATATACTTGGGTACCAAAAACCACCACCTAAATATCCATGGTACAATCAGAAGTGTCGTAAGGCTACTGAAGAGAATAACACGGTATACATGGCAAACCTGCAGTAGCAAGACTAAGCGTCAAGGAAAAATATCGGCAGAATAGAATAGAGGAGAAGCGAATTTTCAGGAAAAAGAAGGAAGAACAAAAAAAAAACGTAAGCGTGAGAAACTTGAGATGTTCAGGAGTCAGACGGGAGCACAGTGTTCGAAATCACTGATCTAACGGTGCGATTTTATGAACTTGCAAACGAATGGAGATACATATATTTTTGAACAAAGTCAGAATGTATCCGTGGGTAATAATGGACTAAATATGAACAACATCGGCTAATATTTTGGTATAGACCCCATATAACGGTACCTCAAGATTTTCGGTATTTTGAGTACTTAAGCCACACTTTCCTTCCAATTTTTTGTAATTTGGCACATAGAGGTCCTAGTGGTCACTAATTTTTTGCAACAAAAATTGTGGACATTGTTCCACGTTTGCCTACAGGCGCCATTTTAGGTACCTCCCGATTTTCAGCATTTTGGGGGATTAAAGCTACATTTTCCGACCAAATTAGGTTAATTTGGTATTTGGGGTTCCCAGTAGTCACAAACATTCTCCACAAAAAACTGTGTATTGTCCCCATATAGCGGTACCTCCCAATATTCGATATTTTTAGGATTTTTTTTTCCACATTTTGAGACCAAATAAGCTGAGTTTTGACATTTGAGAATGCAATAATCAACAAAAGTTGCGGCTAGTTACGGTCAACTCTTGGTTATTCGGAATACTCGTATTTAGACCGTTGGAAGTCTATTCAGCATTCGGTAAACATACTCATATAACCCTTTAAGTTGATCAATACCTTTTAAACAACGACCCATGCTATTATTCATCATTTAAAAGTTTAATTTATTTTTATAAATGCACGTGAGAAGTTGCAATAATTTTTACTTCTGTTTAATTGTGAACACGTTTCCTCGATGACTGACAGTTGGGGCTTGTTGTTGTTGCCATTGTTCCGTTTCAACCTATCATACATATTTAATCGGCCAGAAATTTTAATTCAACTACGTCCGTAACTGTCTGTCTTTATGTTTATTTATATGGTGGATTTTTTTCCTATAGATCAGACTGAAGAGATATTCCCCACACAGACAAACACAAAAGGCACACATACACATACACTCAAATAAAATAACATTAAAGAAATATTGAAAAATAAAACAAAAAATAATACAAGGAAATAGGTGAAGATATTACAACTTTTCGGCAAATGTAACTTTGATGTACCATCATCACTACTCCTCCCTTTCCCATTCGGGGCACAATGTTGTGGACAATATACGGAAATAGTCAAAGACTAATAGGAGCTACGTTGAGTGGCTAGTTATCGGGTGCTGGTGGCGTTCTGGCCTACTGAAATTCTGATGAAGATCGAATGCATGTCTGAAGAAGTTTGGTGCATTTTGTTGTTGGCATCGTGTATTTCATTTGAAATTAGAAACCATTTAAATGCAGTTACCAATTATCCATCCATCCATCCACTAGGCGGTGTCCAGTAGTGCCATAAAACAGTAGCTTAAGTCTGATGATCTTGATTGGACGACATGTATTTGCTTCCTAGTGTTTATTTAATTGCAATTAAAGTCCAAAATATAAATTGTCTTGAAATTTGTGGTTTTATAATAAGTATCGTATTAAGCACTGTAATGTCATGTCAAAACATCCAGTACAAATTAATTACTTTAAGTAGAAGCTTCAGCTGCCGCATATGAAATTAATGCCCTATGAGACATATTGTTCAGTTGAGCAATATGTGGCTTTCCTTAGTATTTATCAGAGGGCAATCCCAAGTAGCCTCGATTTAGTTTAGTAGCACTTTGCATAGGGTGCTACAATATCTTCTATTTTGTATTCATACAAATATTTGATGTCTATACCAAATTAAAAGTAATTCAAATCATTTGGAATTGGATTCAAAAATTGTCCTTCGGAATCCATCTGACTAGATTGGAATACGAAATATGAAGCTAGATTTCCTAAAAAAGTTCCAAACGATCTAAAATGTTGAACGAAGCGAAAAAGTTTACAGTTTTTACAGTGTTTCATTCAACTTGCTTTGTTGTCGTTGTGGTTCAAATTTAGTAACTAATTTTTAACGCTATTGCAGTTGACCAATCGAACTAAATCTTTTCACACTTTTCAGATTTAGATGGCAATACATGAATATGAAAAAAATATTTACTAAAAAGTTAAAAATAAAAACGAAATAATTAAAAAACAAGTAAGAACGGCTTTAAGTTCGGCTGTGCCGAACTTGTTATACCCTCCACCACGAGTAGTATTTAAGTCAAATGGAACAACTAATTTCCTTTCGTTTATGAAGAAGTCCTAATACCAAATTTCAGCAATTTCGGTAAAACAATGTTGATAACCTTCTAAATACCCAAAACCTGGATGTACCGTTCAATGGAGGCTTTATCAAAACGTCGATCTATACACGCAGAAAAATTTATGTTAGAAATATGTTTGGATCCAAACAAATATATGTTTGGGACCGGTTGCAAACAAATATATGTTTGGATCCAAACAAATATATGTTTGCAACATTTTGTAACATATCTCAATTTGATATGTTTGGGTAAAACATATTTTTTATGTTAGAACATCTTTTTCATGGGTGGAGAGAAGATGTTTGTCAACGAGAGTAATAACAGTGCTCTCGCGGCTGCGGAATGCTGTTTTATAATAAAGAGTTGTGTGTATTGTATAATAGAAGACGTAGAAGCGAAGAAGGGGGCTTTGGTGCTTTGATGACGTGTATGCGTCTAACTCGTGTGTTTCTTGTTTTGTTGTTGTTAACCAACGTAGCAGGATAAGAAGAAATGGTATGAATTATTTTGTTTTTTCTTTCTTCTTTCTTCCGGCGTAGCGTCAAGACGGTAAAGTGAGTGAATAAATCAGTGTTTTGTGTTTTCTTAAAGAAATTGTGTTTTTTAGTAAATTAAATGCCCAATACATTTTATAATTGAATCGAAAAGTTGAATAGAATTATTTTATTGGACAAGGAAGAAATCACATTTAATATTGGTAATTACATACATATGTATTTTTGAAATATGGTATATCCATATTTATTTATTACATAATCATTTGATTCCAGATGCCGATTCCCCACTGATGATGTCAACTTGGAGTAAAATTGGTTTTATTTCACACGTTTCTATATATTTTTCTTTTTAAAAGTTATTTACAAATTATTTCAATCAGTTTTTCTTTTATTAAAGTGTGTTATGTATTTCTTTGTAATTTTGTATGTACCTATGTGTCTGTTGTTGTTGTTCCTTTCAATAAACAAAAGCACCAACATTTGTGTGTATATTATAGAGATATCAAGTGAGCTCTTACTGAGAGCAAAAGAGCATACATTTCAAAGTGTTTTACATTGAAATTTAAGCTCCCTTGCTCTCAGTAATCGCCCACTGGTGCATGTGTTTGTTTTTTTTTGTGGCTTTTGGGTTTGTATTTGTTTGCACCCAAACATATAAATAGTTTGCACTCAAACATAAATTTGTTTGCACACAAACATATAATTTGTTTGCACCCAAACATATATTTGTTTGCAGGACCCAAACATATGTTATGTTTGGGACTGTTGCAAACATATATTTGTTTGCCGCAAAATATGTTTGGGACATATGTTATAGAGGCCGTTTTTTTTCTGCGTGTACCGACAAATTTCTGGCGTAAACTTTTTAGACTAAAAAAAAACTAAATACTAAATTTCCGATATTTCAGTAAGATAATGTATGGGGGCTATATGAAGGAGTGGACCTATACCGATAAATTTCTGGGGGAAAGTTGTATATCCCCAAAGAAGACAAAGTTCCAAACGTCAGCAATTTCAGTGTGGTAATGAAGCTAAAACCTTCAAAATACCGAAAGCCGGGTGGTACCGTTCTATGGGGGCTATATGAAGGCGTAGACATATACCGATAAATTTCATATTGAAAGTTTTATAACTCAAATGAGACACTAAATACCAAATTTCAGCAAATTCGGAGGAATATTGAGGACACAACCTTTAAAATACCGGAAATCGGTAGGTACTGTTATTTGGGGGCTATATGAAGGCGCACAATGTCGCGAGTTCATATTAACTGTGGCCAAAATAGAAGGAGTTGTCGTAGGTGCATCAACTTTGGTACACGTACCTATTATTGATTTACAATCTTCAGAACAAAAACTTTGGTTGGTCGGTCCACGATTTGATATAGCCCCCATAGAACCGTACCTCCCGATTTTCGGTATTTTGAATGTTTTAGACACAATGACCAACCGAAAGTATTCAAATTTTGTGGTTAGCCTTCGGCAAAGGTATCAAACATTCCAACAAAGAATTGTGGGCTTAGGTCCACGTTTTGATATAGCCCCCATAGAACGGTACCTCCCGATTATCGGTATTTTGAAGATTTTAGCCTCATTATTACACCGAAATTGCTGATATTTGGTATTTAGTCTTCGTAGTGGGCATTATACCTTCACCTTGAAATTTGTCTGCATAGGTCCACGCCTTCATATAGCCCCCATAGGACGGTACCTCCCGATTTTCGGTATTTTGGAGGTTTTAGCCTGATTATCACACCGAAATGGCTGAAAATTGGTATTAGGTCTCCATTGGGGGACTTATAACCTTCCACAAGAAATATGTCGGTATAGGTCCTCGTCTTCCTATAGCCCCCATAGAACCGTGCCTCCTCATTTTCGGTATTTTGAGTGTTTTGGCCTCAATATCCACCCGATATGACTGAAATTTGGTGTTTGGTCTTCATATTTTTTGTGAGCATATTGAATATATCAAACTCTTGTCTTTATATATGAGAAATTTCCTTTAAACAATTTTTTGACCGATTAGTGGTCAAAAAAGGTCAATTTTTTGTAAAAATTCGAATTTTGAAATTCGCTGCTCACATTTTTTTTAAAAATTGTTTTTTTTTTTAAATTCTCTCGTTTGAAAGCAAGATTATTATGTACCTAATAAGCCCACAAAAATATATGATGATCGGTTCATTCGTTTTCGCGCTATATCCAACACCGCAAAACGATTTGTTAAAAAAGGGGGTATCCTCCCAGTGAGGTGGTCGCTGAAAAAGAGAAATGACACATTCGTCTGCAAACCTCTGCAGCTGGGACCTTTATATATTTGAAGTACTCACTTTTTACTACTCATACAGCAAAAAATATCGATATACACTTTTATACAATTTTTTTCCCACTCCACTCAATTTAAAATTTGCTTCAGAAAATGAATAAACTTAGTAATAAATGTTTGGGTAAATGTAAACACCATATGATTAATATTTACATGTAAACACAAGTATAGCCAAGTTTATTACATCCCAGGAGAACTTAGGAACCATTTTTTCAGCGACCGTTACATTTAAATTTTGAATATTAACGCATAATATAATTTATTAATTTTAGAAAAAAAAACACAAAAATACGTATTAACTAAAATTGTCGGATTTAAATCCTCATATAGCAAAAACTACTTCACGTATTAGTACCAAAATTCAGATTCTTCTTAATTAATATGTTTTCTATCACTCACCATCAATAAATTTGTTCAACGAAGTATTTAGTTTTTACCATTTTTGGCCACGGTCGTGACACTGTGAGGCGTGGACCCATACTAACAAACTTGTGGGGAAATTTTATACCACCAACGAAGGCTAAGTACCAAATTTCAGACATTTCGGTGTGATAATTAAGCTAAAACCTTCAAAATGCCAAAAATCGCGTGGTACCGTTCTATGGGGGCTGTATGAAGGTGTGGACCTGAACAAATTTCTGGGGAAAGTTTTATACCCCCAACGAAGACTAAATACCAAATTTCAGCCACTTCGGATGAATATTGAGGCCACAACCTTAACAATACCGATAATCGGGAGGTACCATTCTATGGGGCTATATGAAGGTGTGGACCTATACTGAAAATTTTAGAGGGGAAAGTTGAATACCCCCAACGAAGACTAAATACCAAGTTTCAGCCATTTCAATGAATACCGAAAATCGCGAGGTACCGTTCTATGGGGGCTATATGAAGGCGTAGACCTTTGCCGATAAAAATCTGGGGAAAAGTTTTGTACACGAAACGACACGAAATACCAAATTTCAGTCATTTCGAATATTGAGGCCACAACCTTTAAAATGCCGAAAATCAGGAAGTACCTTTCTATGGGGGCTATATGAAGGCGTAGACCTATGCCGATAAAATTCTGGGGAAAAGTTTCGTACACGAAACGAAGACTAAATACCAAATTTCTGCCATTTCGAATACCTTTAAAATGCCGAAAATCAGGAAGTACCTTTCTATGGGGGCTATAGGCAGGCATGGATCCATACCAACAAAATTCTGGGGGAAAGTTATATACCCTCAACGAAGACTTAGTACCAAATTTCAGCCATTTCGGTGTGATAATGAAGCTAAAACTTTATAAATACCGAAAATCGGCTGGTATCGTTCTATGGAGGCTATATCGAAACGTAGACCGATATAACCCATTTGCAATAACAAACATCCTAGGAGTAATAGAAACTTCTAAACCAAATTACAAAGCTCTATCTTAAAAATTGCGAGCTGTATCTTGATTGCGGACGGACGGACAGACGGACATGGTTATAACGACATAAAATTTTACCCTGATCAAGAATATATATACTTTATGGGATCTCCGATGAATATTTCAATGTGTTACAAACGGAATGAAAAATTTAATTATACCCTCCATATTATGGTGGAGGGTATAAAAATAAGTCACAATGTTCTATATTGACAATATTTGGTGAAGAAGTTTTGTGACTACTGGGAACCTCAAATATCAAATTACAGTTAATTCTTCCACAAACATCCCAGAAGTGACAAGGGAGACCTCCCTCATATCAATGAGTGCACCCCGATTCATATTAGTTCAACGGTATGGGACCTTCAGTTTATCGCCTAGTCCGAACGGCGCACAGTGCGAAATATGGGCACTTTAGTGGAACTTTAGTCATAACTTTTATAGTAAAGGACGTAAGCTACTACAGTTTTCTAAAAATGTTTCTTATACACTATGCAACCCGAAAATTATTAACCATATTCTAATACCGCAGTGTGATAGAAGACCAAAAATGAGAAGACACGTATCTCGCCGTTTTTTCCAATCTCATCAAATTCGCGGTTATAGGCCTCCAAATGTTTGAGGCTTTGATTTCAAAGGGATTCATTTTGTCAGAATCATATCCTCCAAAACGTTAAGAAATTTGATTTACTCTCAGAGGCGCAGTTGTAGCCCTTGTCTTAAAGAACAAAAAGTGTGAACACATAAAATCCATCAAACTTCATCTGCAAGGTCAAATTTCATTTAAAATTTTTTCTCAGTTTGTGGTACGCAGTTATCAAACCGATCAAAATTGAAGCATACAATGTTCTAGAAAGTAGTTTACAGAGATCTTAAGTACATTTTTATAGTTGACTCTATTATTAAATTCTGGACGGTTTGGTATTTTGATATTTTATACCCTACACCACTATGTGGGGAGGGTATTATAAGTTGGTTTTGGCCAAAAAGTTTGTAACGCATCGAAATAATGGTCGTAGACCCATACTTATATATATCAAAATGAATGTCTCGACGAGCTGAGTCGATCTGGCTATGTGTGTCCGTCCGTCAGTCCGTCCGTCTGTCCATCTAAATCTTGTAATCACGCTACAGGTCGCAATTTTGATCGGATCGTCACGAAATTTTGGGTGTTGATGGGGGTCCCAGAGGTGAAGAAGCCTATTGATTTTGGTGAGGGTCGAATAATATTTAGGGGTCGGAATGGGCAAAAAACTTATTTGGATAAAAAGTCAACGTATTTTTCCAAAGCTAATATCTCTGCTTCTTTAAGGGGTATACCAAAAGGTATACCTGGCAATGAAATTAGAAAATATCACCTTTCTAACGATGTAAAGTAGGTTCTCGTAGGTGATCAAACAACGAATATATCGCAATAGCCGCTAACTTTTTATTTTTGCGATTTTAACAATAATGACGAATATCACAGCTTCGGTTGGGGATCTTCCAAAAACAAAGTCCGACTATGAAAGTAGAAAATCGCATCTTTACAGTGATGCAAAGTAGGTTGGCGTAGGTGGCCACATAATAAAAAAAAAACCTGACAATGAAAGTAGAAAATATCACCTTTCTAACGATGTAAAGTAGGTTCCTGTAGGTGATCAAACAACGAAGATATCACAATAGTCGCAAATAAACCCCAAATTTTCATGTTTGCGATTTTAGTTATAATGACGACTATCACAGCTTTGGCGGGGACTTTACAAAAGCAAAGCCTGACTATGAAAGTAGAAGATTTCACCTTTACAATGATGCAAACTAGGTCGGCGTAGGTGACCAAATAGCGGAAATATCACAATAGTCGGTAATTCATCCCATTTTTCCATTTTTTTTGGAAATCACGCTACAAGCCCCAATTTTGATCGGATCGTCACGAAATTTCGAGGGTTAATGAGGGTCTCACAGAGGAAGAAGCCTACTAATTTGATGATGGTCGGATAATATTTAGGGGTCGGAATGAGCAAAAACTTTATTTGGAGAAAAAGTCAATATATAAAATATCACCTTTACAACAATGTAACGTAGGTTGTCGTAGGTGGTCTAACAACGAAGATATCGCAATAGTCGCTAATAATACCCAACTTCTCATTTTTGCGATTTTAATAATAATGACGGATATCACACCTTTGGTTGGGGACCTTCTAAAAGCAAAGCCTGACTAAGAAAGTAGAAAATCCCATCTTTGAAATTATGCAAAGTAGGTTTGCGTAGTTAGTCAAATAATAGAGATATCGCAATAGTCGTTAATGCATCCCTTTTTCCACTTTTTCTGCAATCACACTATAGGTCGGAATTTGGATCGGATCATCACGAAATTTTCTCACAGAGATAGAAGCATATTGATGTTGTTGATGTCGACAGTAGTCAAATATAAAATTAAATATTAATTATTTTGGTTCAGTTCGCCTTAAGTCATTTGCTTTAAGGGCCAGATAGGTGAAAACTTTCGTATCTCCATAAAAGAAATGTTTTCGAGTGAAAAGATTATTCACAGAGGTAGTGGTATAGGGTATCACATAGTCGGCCCCGTACCGACTATAGCCTTTTCTCACTTGTTTTTTTTTTTGCTATTTTGACCTTAAAAACCTTTCAGTGAAAGTTCGTATGTTCCAGAAAGTTGTTAACTAATATCTTTGCAAGATTATTGTAGCTGATAGTTTTCTTGAATATTAAACGGTTTAGTATCTATGGACCAGAACCAGAGCAAACTAGATAAAAGTCACATTTGTTTTGGTATTTTGACATTTAACAACAGTTTCTACAGAGTTCGTATACTCTAGAAAGTTCTTTATTGAGATATAAGGTATATTTTTTAGTATGCTTCAATTTTGATCGGTTTGTTATACATACATATGTAGACCACAACCTGAGGAAAATTGTAAAATAAATTTGAAGTTTGATGGATTTTACATGTTCACACTAGGGTCATAACTTTTTTGCAATTTTTGTAAATATCAAAAATACCACCGCATAGCCGTGTAGAGCATGTAAAACTACTATGAAATACGGCGTCATTTTTTCTCTATCACGAAAAAAGTTTCCGCACCAAATGCATTATTTAATTATATTTGTTATAATGACATATAGCTTTGTTCCCTTACTTTTTTAATGGTAAAAGGTGTAAAAGAGAAAAGTGTTAAAATTGCTCTCTCGTGAACATTTTTACCAGAAAAGTAAAGGAACGGAAAAATGGTAGTGATCTAGTAGCAATGTCAAAAAGAAACATAAAAAAAATCAATTTTTTTCTTTGATTTCACAGTTTTTAATTTTGTTTTTTTCAGCGTTTGACTTTTTCTTCTATTTTTCGTTCATTGTGAAATAATCGTCAAACAAAAGTCGAAAAATCATTTCTACCATTTTTTACCTGCAGAAATTTGTCTGGTAGCCTGTGGTAGAAGAGAAAGGCATATGTGCTCTCTCTCTCCTCTCTCACTCTCTTAAAAAATGCTGACATTTTTACCACTTTTTAGGGTTAAGGAACGCTTTGCAGGTTAAAAATGGTAACAAATGGTAAAAATGGCAACCTCAGGTAAGTGAAGGAACACAGCTCTTATTTATAGTTTTAATCTAATTTAAAATCAATATCAAACCATTCTGGACCAATTTGTTATGAAATCGCGACATTTTATAGCATTTAATGCACCTTTGACAATATTGCAATTTTTTGTTTTTCGTTATAAACTCGCGAATTTTATGTTTGTATTTATTGTACCTATCGGCCAAGAGAGTATGTGGTCATTTGCAAAGAATTGGCGTACAGACTGTTTTTAATGGCTTTGCCTTTGAGAATATTATTTTTTTATAAATATTTATTCAAACAAAGCAAATTCATTTTTTTTAATAAAAACAATATCGAAAGGGCTTTAGTAATCGCAGTCGGTGCGGAAACTTTTTTCACCGAATCGAACTAAAACACGCGTTTTCGTTATCAGGACAATATTCCGCAATATTCCTAGTTCACACCTTTTGTTATTTCAGACAAGGGCTACAACTTTACCTCTGAGAGTAAATCAAATTTCTTAACGATTTGGAAGATATGATCCTGACAAAATGAATCCTTTTGACATCAAAGCCTCAAACCTTTGGAGGCCTATAACCGCGAAAGTTGCTGAGATAGAAACAAACGGCGAGACACGCGTCTTCTCTTTTTTGGTCTTCTATCACACTGCGGTGTCAGAATATGGTTAATAAAACATGACTCAAAAAATTACACACAGTGATATTTGTGCGTTGTATATGAATATATATGGGCCACATAGACCCGCGGTTGCCTGTAGCCCCCACGTATCGGCGGCGAATGTTTTTACGTATTAGGTTCATTTTCAACCAATTTTGCTGCAAATTGGTGTATTGGAGTTTCAGTGGATGGAAAACATCTGTAAAAAATATTCACAATATCTGTTCGCGTTTTGGTACAGTCTCCATTGAGCGGTACCGGCCGAGATGACATATTTTAAAGATTTCAAGCACATTTACCAACCTATTTGTTAGTATTTTGAAATTTGTTTATTCTTCGTAGGTAGAAAACCACTTTGGGAAATATTAGCAACGTAGGTTCTCGTTTTGCTATAGCTCCAATATGAGGGGTCCCCCATTAGAGTAATTATTACCAACCGAGTTAAGTTTACTCGAAAATTTGTATTCGTTGAATAGAATATGTTCTAATAAATCAATTAACAGCATAGATCCTTGCTTTGGACCTAGCCGCCCTTCTCCCAAACATCCGCGCAATTTTTAAGAAAAATAAATATTGTAAATCAAAAGTGCAACTTTTAAGTGCATTTCTAGTTGTTTTGTGGGGTAAATCGCAAAACTGAATATGAGGCATTTGTCATGGGATACTTAGCAATGGAATTATTTATTTCTATGTATTTTAATTGTGCGGCGTGCCCTAAGACATCACTTGTAGAGAAGTTTTATGTGCATGGCTGAAATATTCTGGGGGGTATATTGCCACTAATGAAATTCTTCAGCGTGTAAAGTGGGTGTACATTACATTGCAACAGGGTGGTACCCAACAAATTGCAGTTAGTTCGGTCAAAAAATTTAGATAAACTCCTTAAAATACCGAAAATCGGGAGGTACCGTTACACCCAAACATGGACCTATGTTGATAATTTTTGGTGGAAAACCTCAACTGAATTACTGTGAACCTCACATTTCAAATTACAAGTAGTTCGGTAAAAAAATTAGCTAAAATCCTTAAAATACGAAAAATCGGGAGGTACCGTTATATGGGGAATATATCAAAACATGCACCTATTTTGGCAATTTTTGGTGGAGATATTTTTTGACCACTTGGACTTTGCCTCAGCCTGTGTGAATAGAAATATTCATCGAGTACCGGCTACACAGCTAACATCGTTTACCACAAAAATTATGTATTTGGCGGAGTTTCGGAAATTTGAACCCCTTTTTGGCCGATATAAATATCGAATCTTTTCGGGTATTTCGTTCTAATCAGCCGAGGGGTTTTCCGGAGATTTAACCCATTATCTTAGGAAGTATGGACTTGCCTTAAAAATTTTTGCTGTCATTATGGAGAACACGAGTACAAGTTATTGCAGGGAAAAATGCGATTCGAGAGTTGATCCCGAACTGCAAATTTTTGTCTAGGAGGTACCCGAAGGTGTGGACCAATATCGTCCATATTTGAAAGTGATCTATGTATTGGAACGACTCGGTTGATCTGTTCGGGATTTATAGTGCGTTCCAGCCAAACGGGCGAACGGGCATGGCTAAATCGAAGGTATTTTAAATGAGTTATTTTATGCACCCAAGACGCTATTCAATTTTGATGAAATTTAGAATATGTGGCGGAACTCGGCCTAGAAATAACTCTGCGACGAATGACTACTGACCTATTAGTTTATCCTCCTTTCTTTTCAAGGCAATTGAAAGACAGGTCGAGTTGGAAAATAGGAACCCTGTTGACAACGCATCTCTTAGCATGCTGCATGCAACATGCCCACATTAAGGGCATGAAGAAACAACTCTACATGAGGTGGTGGGGAACGTTGAGAGGAGCATGGAGAATGAAACTGATTATCCATTAAAGTCGCCTCATACGCGGATGATGTAGTACTACTGATTAATGGCAATACCATCTCTCCAATTTCGGAACATATGCAGAGTGCCTTATCAAAGTTTGATAGTTTTTAGCCTTAACTAGGCGTTTACAACAGACAGTTTGTCTTCAAATACAACTCTGATTTACTAACACATACATACATTTGTCGTTTGTCTCTCAGCTGTCCACCATTTTTTCATAGACAGTAGAGAAGACAAATTTTTGGAATTTTTGTAAAAATAAGTGAGATAATAATTGAAATATGTTGAAAACAAAAGAACATGAACAAAATCAAAACATGTGAATGGAAAACAAAAAGAAATTGACGATTTTCATTCAAAATTTTAGAACTATTTTTGCAGTTGTCGTGACGCCTACGTCACACAGGCAAGTTGTAGGATTTTGACAATCAATACATGAACTCAACTATCCTGTCATTTGTAAACGCAGGGTAAATTACTCAGGACAGTTACCGTACGACCATTTTATGTGTTGTTTTCAGTGACTTGAAAAAGTCACTTTGCAAAAAAAAGGAATTTACTTGTGAAAATTTTTGTCCAAGGATTTTTCACAACTTTTGCGTGGATAATCACCGCAAGAGTGTATCGATCAAATTAAATCGTTTTTTGTCGATAAATACCATCCTATAGGACTACGAAAAACTGGTTCAATGAATTCAACCGTGTTCGGCATTCGCCAGAGAGATAGAGGCATCCTTGGGAATTTCTTCCGCCAACTAACATTTGATATTGCATAAATATCTGGCCGCAAAAATAGATTTTTCTCGTTAGATCCAGCAAAATTGGACGATCTCTCAAATAAGGTTCCTGTGAATTGGTTCAAAAAAATTTGCATAAAATCGATCGCGGTGCTTCAAACGACGTTTATAAGATCGTCACCGACGCCGAATCTAGGAGCTATGCTTATGAGTCTTAAACAGCAGCAGGACTCGGCCGTTTGGGTCTTCGAAAGCGAACCAAATCAAACGAAAGTTGTTCATGTAAGATGCACTTCGAAGCAAAAGGTTGCCAGTTTCTTCAGAAAAACTGACAGTGTGACGACCATACGGCTTGAAAAATATGGGGCGATTAATTCTGAGTGGTACACTATAGTTTGCCTGAAGTCTCCTGAGAAATTCGAAAAACGAACAACAGAATACAAATCATTCTGCATCATGACAACGAGGGCTTTCACACATTGACCGAAAAAAACGTGAAATTGATGGCTCATCCGCCGTATAGCCTTTACTGGGGATCCAATGACTTGTTTTGATTCCAGCACATCAAGAAAAAATGCGTGGTCAACGATTTTTGTTGCTTGATGATGCTGTAAAAGCGTTCAAAAACCATGTTTTGGAAGTGTCTCATTCGGAGTGGAAAAAGTGATTCGCCAATAGGTTTGAGCACACGAAAAAGTGTATAAATCATGCTGAAGACTGTTTAAAAAACAATAAAACCGTTTTGATGGTAAATATTCGCGTTTTCATTGTTATGCCAGATAGTTATCGTTCAGTCCTCGTATCAATTAGCAGAACAAATTCACTTTTAAATTTAAGCATATCATTAATTAGGGTTATGACTGGAGTCATTATTGGATACTGTAATATTATAACTGTTACCAGCATATGAAATTATGACGGTGTTGATTACTCCAAGCTTTGCAAAGATGAAGAGACTGAAGTCTAACCTGTTATTCAAACATGGAGCCCGTTACCATCAATAACATCATCAAGAGCTTGAAATGGTTGGGACGTATAACTCTCGAAGGCAGTAACCGATTTGGTCTACACATAATTGCTGAAAAGTTCAGTTGAAGATCTGCTCTCGAATCGCATTGATTCTTTTTGCAACAACTTGTGTTCTTGTCGGATGGGGTAAGTACAGTCGGGTCTAGGATCTCCATAAGGACTCACTAAGCCTTACGAAATAAAATAATAGTTTTATCCCATCTAGGGGTTCAATCGGATGTTTAATGATTTAAAAGCTAGTGTGTTCTAATCAGGGCTTCGGAGTCGGAGTTGGAGTCAGAGTCTAGCAAATTTTGCTGGAGTCGGAGTCGGAGTCGTGAAAAAAAGCACGACTCCGACTCCGGGCAACAATCTGTTCTACATTTATCAAATCAATTTAAATTATTTAAATGATCATAATTTAAAAAACTCTTAATCTCTATTTTGACTACAAAATGCATATCGGAAACTTTTTGTTCAATTGATTGGAATAATGTTTGCATGTTCCAAATCTTCTGCTGCGAAAGAGCCTGTTGGACTTATATGAAAGACCTTGTAGAACTTTAAGGGAAATCATACGAAAACCTACTAGACTTCTTGCTGAATTTGTATGAGAAATTTAGAATCTTCTTAAAGACGATGTTCCTGCTATTTTTTAAACGACATATTCGGTCTTTTGAAGAACCATGCGTCTTTTATAAAGAAGTCTGCTTTTTATAATAGAATAGTGTGTGGTTATCTATAAGTAAACCTACTTAACCATTTCACTTTCTATTTAATGGGATATTCCTTTGCTATCCTGTTGTTCTTCGATGAGAACAGATCAAATGATTTTTCGATTAAGTCATGAATTTAGGATAAATTTGTCAATATATTTATGCTGAGGAATGAAAAATATTTAACAAATTGACGTTAAATTATGAGCATTGCCTCTACATTTGATCATTTCCGATTTTCAGTTCGGCTTAGCCGTACTAAACGTTGGTTTTACTTGTATTCTTTTTGAGGTGGTAGACAAAAGAGACTTTCTACCATAAGATACTAACTTGTCATTCCGTTTGAAACACATCGAAATATTCGTCGGGAACTTTATAAAGTTCCGATTTAGTATAACGGCACGGCCCGATTTTATGTATTTCAAAGGGTTTCTTTTGTCACATTACGTGGTGCAATACGTAAAAAATAACTATGGACGGACAAGAATTCGAGATATTATCCTTGAAGATGAAGAGTTATGTAGGCAAAGGCCTACAAGTGTAAATCAAAATTCTTAACGGTTTGAAGAAAATGATCCCTTTTGACATAAAGGTTTCAAGTAACCTTAACCACGAAAGAATATGTTAAGGGGCAATACGCTATTTTGGTCTTCTATCACGTTGCGGTGTTAAAATATCGTTAATTTTCCATAACTTAAAAAATTACAAAGAGTGTTACCGGTCAGTAATTATGGTAATTTGGTATTTCGAGTCTCATTGGGTACATAAGTCAAATTCGGAAAATTGTAAATATACTCGTACGTCGGTGTTTAGGTAGAGGAACCTTGTAACGATACCGTCCGATTGCAGTTGCTTTGAAGGGTTTTGCTACATGTTCTGAAGTGTGAAGTATGCTGAAGTGCTTGTTACTTTGTATTCCGTATTGTCAACGAGAAAAAAACGAACAATATAGGTCTATGTTTTGGTATCCTCCCAATGTAATGTATCTTCAAAGTTCAAACTGAAATGACTGTAATTTAAGTTGTGAATTTTAATTTATCTATTTTCGGAGTCGACTCCGGAGTTGGAGTCGGAGTCGAGAAAAAAATTGGACTGGAGTCGGAGTCTGACCAAAAATGGCTCGACTCCGAAGCCCTGGTTCTAATTCAATGAAATGCGATAGTGATAGGCTTGAGGATGCATGTAGTAAGCCGGTGAAGCCGGTAATAATAATGAACTGCGTTGATGATCGGGTTCTACGATGATCGGGTACGACGATCCTGATTGACAATCGGGTTCTGTGCTGGTACACGGTGTGCCTTAACAAATTTAAATGGAAGGTGCTTACACCTCGGAAGTTTTTGCTGATTCTGAAACTATAATGCTCGTAGATGAGAAATATCAAGAAACAAAAAAAATCGCCGGAGGGATTTTAAAATAAATCGCCATTTAAGTTCACATTTTTAGGGGTTCTTAAGGTTTTCACGATTTTGCTTGGAAACCGCGAGTTCTATGTAAATGGGTCTAAAGAAAATATTGTAGTAGAGAAAATTCTCCATAAGACTGGCCTTTATGATATTTTCGTAGGTTTTACCGTTTTTGAGATATGGAAGTTCAAATTGGGACAATGCACTGAGGTGTAAGTACCTTCCATTTAAATTTGTTAAGGCACACCGTGGGTAGTGAAGACGAAACTTGTTGGCTACGACTTAACAATGAACGGGAACGTATTGATTGCTATTTATTTGGTTGACTACGATATGATAGAATTCGGAAACACGTCCTGAATTTGGCCGATGATAATCGGGAACGGCTGTATGATGGACTTCAGGAACAACGATGATCGATAAGAGTAGTCGATGAACGGGAGCGACGAAGCTGGTTAATTTCACTATTTTGTCCGATCATAACTAAATCATGGTTGATTGATGATTTCGGGAGCTCGGTTACCGACAGCGATGTAATTACTAGCTAATGTTACTATCTCCGATCTCGTACAAACTACTAAATATAACCATCGACAGGGACCCGAGGTTCCTGCGAAGGAATACTGTTCCTCACAGGAACCTCGGTTCCCTGTACATAGTTATATTTCGTAGTTTATAAGAGATCGGAACAGCAACAATAGCAGCGTTAGCTAGTTATTACATCATCGTTGTGAGGGACGGAAAACCGAAGCTTCCGTGTGGGACAGAAAATCGAAGTCTTTGGATCAGACAGGAAGTCGAAGTCTCTTTGTGGGAGGAAAATAGAAGTCTCTCTGTAGTATACCGAAGTCTCTGTGTGCAATGTATCAATAGAACTGCCGCAATGGGTAGTTCTTTGCAAAATTCGCCAATACCCCACCTTGGTGGACAGCAAGCCCCAGCAGTAGCAAGCCGACTTCAAAAACTGAAATACTTAAGGCTCAGCAGATATAAAGTGAATGCACCGATTACATTAAGTGAATGACTTCAATGCACGACTGAGGTAGATGGAGGTGCTGTTGAGTGCATGCTAAGGCACTGCTATTATAATTATAGGGGAAGACCGTAGGTGTAGTTGTATGTATGTTACATTTATCACGTTACAACGGTACAGGTATTTTTAAGGGCAAATCCCGATCCCGATGACTGATAAAGTGAGTCAATTCCACGGCATCGTGTTCTTTCGTACCGGATTGAACCCAAACCATAGTGTTTCGACCATCTGCTGCCAATCCAGCATCAGACCTATGCTTGTGTAGGTTTCCATGCAGCTAAAAAACTGATGAAGTGACTATACGATTTGATCGAAACTTTCCACATCGTAAAATTACTTCCAAATGTACGTCAAAACCCCAGAGGGTCTATATCGGATAACATCTTCGGATACCTCCCTCACAAAAGTTCAACGTTTAGATTAGTGCATTTTAAGGACTCTCTAAAGATAGAAAATAATGATCTAAATGCTCTAAATTCTAGGGTGACCAACTAAAATGGCGATATATAAGTAGTGAATAAATTGCATTTGGGAACCCTATTACGAAGGTACAAGTCCATACTTCGCAAGGAAGTTGGTCGAAAGCTGAAAAAACCCTACGGCCATCATGTGTAGTGGCTGGCGCGCACGACAACTCTCAAACTGGATACTGCGTTGGTCCAATCTATGTATATCGTAATATTTCTGCGAATTTAAGATAAAGTTCGAAGATGGTGCGTATTGGTCTATTCCTTCGAGTGCCTCCCCCACAAAATTTCAAAAATATTCACTAAAATGCTACACGCGATATTTTGTCCAAGGTTCGGCCCTCTCCTTAGGGTACATTATCACAAAAGTTCAAAATTTTTGTTTAAGTGCAGTTTATCGTGAGCAAGTTCATGCTTCCAGATATAATAGTCCAAAAGCGTTAAGATATACGGTGACCACCTGAAATGACTGGTAGGCACGACATCGAAAAAAATGATTGCCAAAATAAAGGTCTGCGTACATAAGCTGCCTTGCCTGATTGCCTTGCTTTCCTCCTTAATTTCTGACATATTAAAAATAAAAGAATATAGGAGGCCTAGCAAATTTCGAACTGGGTTGCCCTTTTCTTTTTTATTCTTTTAGCCTTTACCTAATTAACTGCGTGTTGCGTGTGCGTTCAAAAATACAAAAACAAAACACATGTATTTCAAATTGAAAACAACAACAAATACATGTATTTTGTTTTTGTATTTTTGAACGCACACGCAACACGCAGTTAATTAGGTAAAGGCTTTTATCAGAAGCAAGCAAGGCAAACAGGCGAGGCAGTTTATGTACGTAGCGGTCCTTTAGTCCAAATTTACATTGGGCGAGTTTACTTGCGGCAATTGTCATTTTGTAGGAGAGAGAGGTGAGGCATATGGTAACCCTTTGCCTCTCAGCACCCTCTCTCACCTACAAACTGACAATTGCCGCAAGTAAACTCGCCTAATGTAAATTGGGACTTAGGTACCTCTTCCGTACGAATTTGTGAAATTAGTGAAACAGGCAATTTGAAAAATATTTATCAAAATGTTGTGTCGTGTGCACCGTGCTAACTTTATCATTGACATTGCCTTTAAAAGTTGCTATGTTTTTATTCAACAAACTACAAAAAAAGTATCGGCTTACCTCATTATTTTACGTTTATTATTTGGATGGATGCGATTGGCGGTTTCTGGATCAATTGTCCTTAAATGGTTGTGTAGCAATTCCGATGACATAGTCTGCATGTCGGCGGAGGCTATAAATGAACGCTGAAAAAGAAGAACAACAGCAACACAAAGAGGATGTTAAAAAACTTGTGCGGTAGGTGGAAGAAGATAAATAAAAAAGAAGAGTTAATTTTTGACTTTCGATTTTGTCAAAATTTAAAGAATAAAAAGCAAGTTAAATAAAACACTGTAAAAACAACAAAAACATAAAAACAACATACATTTTCTAAATTCCCAGACTCCATGGCGGCTACGCCAACAGCATCAGTTGTAGGAGATTCAATATCCTTTAATGGGGAATTGATGGCAGCAGTAGCAGCAGTTTCATTTCGTGGTGGTGATTGGGATGGAACATTTTCGTCGGACGTTGGACTTACCAAAATATCCCACAGTAATGATTCAATGTAGTAATTTGTGCCGCCAACAACAATTGGGCATTTTGATTGTGCCAAAAGATTTTCAATCTGTGTTTTTTTCATCAATGGGAAAAATATTCAATTACAACGAGTTAAGGTTTATTCACAAAGAAATAATTAATTGACAATAAATGCAAATATAGAAAGAAAATTATAAATTTTTAACACGTCTCCAAAGGTTACCAGCAACATTACACAGGGAGCGGCTTGAGGGGTTCAACACAACACAGGAAGTTTTGGTTAAATTTGTAGCTGAATTCTTAATTAATTTTACAAAGTTTTGTTCCAAAGAAATAATATTTTATTATCACTGAATTAAAATACCAAAACGAGTGCAGAGTTTAAAAATTTAGCAATTCATTACACGTCGCACAAACTAATTTAAATATTGCCGGTTACGCTGATATTCATGTAAGAACAACTACATAATGTTGTTAAAACATAATTATGTGAATATTTAATTGACAGCCAAACAAATGAACTAAAATTTCGTGGTACTCCACGACACATACACACATTGCTTCTCCTTAGAAGGTGTTGACTTTAGTTCATTATATAACAATTACTAGTGGCGTGTCATTTAAAGGAGGAACTAAACTCTCTAGGGGATCATTTTTGTTTCCATGTCTCATGCCTCGAACCTGTTGTATGGCATATACAGTCTGAGTTTTAATTGATTCCTTTATTTAAATGTACAGAATACAAGAGATGTTAGACCGTTTTACAAACCATTAACGCGTCTAAAAACTAATTAGAGGTTACGATAAATTATAGTTTTCACATATTCTGTATGTTTCATATTTTCCATGGGGAGATGAAAATAGTTTTGACTATGTAATGGAAAGATTGTATGATAGTTTAGCACCTAGTGGCTTGTCATTGAAACACAGCATAATCCACTGTGTTTCTCAAAACAAAAGATTTAAGACAGTATTTGTATATTAATATTAAATTTTGCAAACTTAAACGTTGAAGTCAATAACTTTTGTTCATTGGGTTGCAAATAACATCACGTTTCACCTCAACTATGATACCTTATTAACCTTAAATGTAACGAAAGTAAGTTTCGCCATTTAACAAAACAAAAAGCCCAAACCCTAAAATGCAGAAAAACGCAAACGCTAAAATAGGTCTTGTACATAAAACAAGCACCATATAACCCCATTTAGGTAGGCCTATTAACAGTTAAGTTACCTGCGGTAAAGATGATGAGCCATGCCAATAGATTGCTTGCTTAAAAATAGCTTTAAAACGTTTTCTTAACAAACTTGTAAATGTCATAATAACTGTCAAAACATTGAACGGAAATACACATTTCAAATATTCACATTTTATTGTAATAACATTCATCCCATCCATATACGAGGTCACACTATACAGTAAGGGAAAATGAGTAAGCCCTAAGGCCTCTATAGTTGCTCCTAAAAATCTTTAAAAAATCCACGTCTTGTGGCCTTTTTGGTTGCTCCTAAAAATCTTTAAAAAATCCACGTCTTGTGGCCTTTTTGGTTGCTCCTAAAAATCTTTAAAAAATCCACGTCTTGTGGCCTTTTTGGTTGCTCCTAAAAATCTTTAAAAAATCCACGTCTTGTGGCCTTTTTGGTTGCTCCTAAAAATCTTTAAAAAATCCACGTCTTGTGGCCTTTTTGGTTGCTCCTAAAAATCTTTAAAAAATCCACGTCTTGTGGCCTTTTTGGTTGCTCCTAAAAATCTTTAAAAAATCCACGTCTTGTGGCCTTTTTGGTTGCTCCTAAAAATCTTTAAAAAATCCACGTCTTGTGGCCTTTTTGGTTGCTCCTAAAAATCTTTAAAAAATCCACGTCTTGTGGCCTTTTTGGTTGCTCCTAAAAATCTTTAAAAAATCCACGTCTTGTGGCCTTTTTGGTTGCTCCTAAAAACTTTAAAAAATCCACGTCTTGTGGCCTTTTTGGTTGCTCCTAAAAATCTTTAAAAAATCCACGTCTTGTGGCCTTTTTTGTTGCTCCTAAAAATCTTTAAAAAATCCACGTCTTGTGGCCTTTTTGGTTGCTCCTAAAAATCTTTAAAAAATCCACGTCTTGTGGCCTTTTTGGTTGCTCCTAAAAATCTTTAAAAAATCCACGTCTTGTGGCCTTTTTGGTTGCTCCTAAAAATCTTTAAAAAATCCACGTCTTGTGGCCTTTTTGGTTGCTCCTAAAAATCTTTAAAAAATCCACGTCTTGTGGCCTTTTTGGTTGCTCCTAAAAATCTTTAAAAAATCCACGTCTTGTGGCCTTTTTGGTTGCTCCTAAAAATCTTTAAAAAATCCACGTCTTGTGACTTTTTTGGTTGCTCCTAAAAATCTTTAAAAAATCCACGTCTTGTGGCCTTTTTGGTTGCTCCTAAAAATCTTTAAAAAATCCACGTCTTGTGGTCTTTTTGGTTGCTCCTAAAAATCTTTAAAAAATCCACGTCTTGTGGCCTTTTTGGTTGCTCCTAAAAATCTTTAAAAAATCCACGTCTTGTGGCCTTTTTGGTTGCTCCTAAAAATCTTTAAAAAATCCACGTCTTGTGGCCTTTTTGGTTGCTCCTAAAAATCTTTAAAAAATCCACGTCTTGTGGCCTTTTTGGTTGCTCCTAAAAATCTTTAAAAAATCCACGTCTTGTGGCCTTTTTGGTTGCTCCTAAAAATCTTTAAAAAATCCACGTCTTGTGGGCTCTTTGGTTGCTCCTAAAAATCTTTAAAAAATCCACGTCTTGTGGGCTCTTTGGTTGCTCCTAAAAATCTTTAAAAAATCCACGTCTTGTGGCCTTTTTGGTTGCTCCTAAAAATCTTTAAAAAATCCACGTATTGTGGCCTTTTTGGTTGCTCCTAAAAATCTTTAAAAAATCCACGTATTGTGGCCTTTTTGGTTGCTCCTAAAAATCTTCAAAAAATCCACGTCTTGTGGCCTTTTTGGTTGCTCCTAAAAATCTTTAAAAAATCCACGTCTTGTGGCCTTTTTGGTTGCTCTTAAAATCTTTAAAAATCCACGTCTTGTGGGCTCTTTGGTTGCTCCTAAAAATCTTTAAAAAATCCACGTCTTGTGGGCTCTTTGGTTGCTCCTAAAAATCTTTAAAAAATCCACGTCTTGTGGGCTCTTTGGTTGCTCCTAAAAATCTTTAAATAATCCACGTCTTGTGGCCTTTTTGGTTGCTCCTAAAAATCTTTAAAAAAACCACGCATTGTGGCCTTTTTGGTTGCTCCTAAAAATCTTTAAAAAATCCACGTCTTGTGGGCTCTTTAGTTGCTCCTAAAAATCTTTAAAAAAATCCACGTCTTGTGGCCTTTTTGGTTGCTCCTAAAAATCTTTAAAAAATCCACGTCTTGTGGGCTCTTTGGTTGCTCCTAAAAATCTTTAAAAAATCCACGCATTGTGGCCTAAAAATCTTTAAAAAATCCACGCATTGTGGCCTAAAAATCTTTAAAAAATCCACGCATTGTGGCCTAAAAATCTTTAAAAAATCCACGTCTTGTGGGCTCTTTAGTTGCTCCTAAAAATCTTTAAAAAATCCACGTCTTGTGGGCTCTTTAGTTGCTCCTAAAAATCTTTAAAAAATCCACGTCTTGTGGCCTTTTTGGTTGCTCCTAAAAATCTTTAAAAAATCCACGTCTTGTGGGCTCTTTGGTTGCTCCTAAAAATCTTTAAAAAATCCACGTCTTGTGGTCTTTTTTGTTGCTCCTAAAAATCTTTAAAAAATCCACGTCTTGTGGTCTTTTTTGTTGCTCCTAAAAATCTTTAAAAAATCCACGTCTTGTGGCCTTTTTTGGTTGCTCCTAAAAATCTTTCAAAAATCCACGTCTTGTGGCCTTTTTGGTTGCTCCTAAAAATCTTTAAAAAATCCAAGTCTTATGGCCTTTTTGGTTGCTCCTAAAAATCTTTAAAAAATCCACGTCTTATGGCCTTTTTGGTTGCTCCTAAAAATCTTTAAAAAATCCACGTCTTGTGACCTTTTTGGTTGCTCCTAAAAATCTTTAAAAAATCCACGTCTTGTGGCCTTTTTGGTTGCTCCTAAAAATCTTTAAAAAATCCACGCATTGTGGCCTAAAAATCTTTAAAAAATCCACGCATTGTGGCCTAAAAATCTTTAAAAAATCCACGTCTTGTGGGCTCTTTAGTTGCTCCTAAAAATCTTTAAAAAATCCACGTCTTGTGGCCTTTTTGGTTGTTTCTAAAAATCTTTAAAAAAATCCACGTCTTGTGGCCTTTTTGGTTGTTTCTAAAAATCTTTAAAAAATCCACGTCTTGTGGCCTTTTTGGTTGTTTCTAAAAATCTTTAAAAAATCCACGTCTTGTGGCCTTTTTGGTTGTTTCTAAAAATCTTTAAAAAATCCACGTCTTGTGGCCTTTTTGGTTGTTTCTAAAAATCTTTAAAAAATCCACGTCTTGTGGCCTTTTTGGTTGCTCCTAAAAATCTTTAAAAAATCCACGTCTTGTGGCCTTTTTGGTTGCTCCTAAAAATCTTGAAAAAATCCACGTCTTGTGGCCTTTTTTGGTTGCTCCTAAAAATCTTTAAAAAATCCACGTCTTGTGGCCTTTTTGGTTGCTCCTAAAAATCTTTAAAAAATCCACGCATTGTGGCCTAAAAATCTTTAAAAAATCCACGCATTGTGGCCTAAAATCTTTAAAAAATCCACGTCTTGTGGGCTCTTTAGTTGCTCCTAAAAATCTTTAAAAAATCCACGTCTTGTGGCCTTTTTGGTTGTTTCTAAAAATCTTTAAAAAATCCACGTCTTGTGGGCTCTTTGGTTGCTAATAAAAATCTTTAAAAAATCCACGTCTTGTGGTCTTTTTTGTTGCTCCTAAAAATCTTTAAAAAATCCACGTCTTGTGGCCTTTTTGGTTGCTCCTAAAAATCTTGAAAAAATCCACGTCTTGTGGCCTTTTTTGGTTGCTCCTAAAAATCTTTAAAAAATCCACGTCTTGTGGCCTTTTTTGGTTGCTCCTAAAAATCTTTCAAAAATCCACGTCTTGTGGCCTTTTTGGTTGCTCCTAAAAATCTTTAAAAAATCCAAGTCTTATGGCCTTTTTGGTTGCTCCTAAAAATCTTTAAAAAATCCACGTCTTGTGACCTTTTTGGTTGCTCCTAAAAATCTTTAAAAAATCCACGTCTTGTGGGTCTTTTGATTGCTCCTAAAAATCTTTAAAAAATCCACGTCTTGTGGGTCTTTTGATTGCTCCTAAAAATCTTTAAAAAATCCACGTCTTGTGGGTCTTTTGATTGCTCCTAAAAATCTTTAAAAAATCAACGTCTTGTGGGTCTTTTGGTTGCTCCTAAAAATCTTTAAAAAATCCACGTCTTGTGGGTCTTTTGATTGCTCATAAAAACCTTTAAAAAATCCACGTCTTGTGGGTCTTTTGATTGCTCCTAAAAATCTTTAAAAAATCCACGTCTTGTGGGTCTTTTGATTGCTCCTAAAAATCTTTAAAAAATCCACGTCTTGTGGGTCTTTTGATTGCTCCTAAAAATCTTTAAAAAATCCACGTCTTGTGGGTCTTTTGATTGCTCCTAAAAATCTTTAAAAAATCCACGTCTTGTGGGTCTTTTGATTGCTCCTAAAAATCTTTAAAAAATCCACGTCTTGTGGGTCTTTTGATTGCTCCTAAAAATCTTTAAAAAATCCACGTCTTGTGGGTCTTTTGATTGCTCCTAAAAATCTTTAAAAAATCCACGTCTTGTGGGTCTTTTGATTGCTCCTAAAAATCTTTAAAAAATCCACGTCTTGTGGGTCTTTTGATTGCTCCTAAAAATCTTTAAAAAATCCACGTCTTGTGGGTCTTTTGATTGCTCCTAAAAATCTTTAAAAAATCCACGTCTTGTGGGTCTTTTGATTGCTCCTAAAAATCTTTAAAAAATCCACGTCTTGTGGGTCTTTTGATTGCTCCTAAAAATCTTTAAAAAATCCACGTCTTGTGGGTCTTTTGATTGCTCCTAAAAATCTTTAAAAAATCCACGTCTTGTGGGTCTTTTGATTGCTCCTAAAAATCTTTAAAAAATCCACGTCTTGTGGGTCTTTTGATTGCTCCTAAAAATCTTTAAAAAATCCACGTCTTGTGGGTCTTTTGATTGCTCCTAAAAATCTTTAAAAAATCCACGTCTTGTGGGTCTTTTGATTGCTCCTAAAAATCTTTAAAAAATCCACGTCTTGTGGGTCTTTTGATTGCTCCTAAAAATCTTTAAAAAATCCACGTCTTGTGGGTCTTTTGATTGCTCCTAAAAATCTTTAAAAAATCCACGTCTTGTGGGTCTTTTGATTGCTCCTAAAAATCTTTAAAAAATCCACGTCTTGTGGGTCTTTTGATTGCTCCTAAAAATCTTTAAAAAATCCACGTCTTGTGGGTCTTTTGATTGCTCCTAAAAATCTTTAAAAAATCCACGTCTTGTGGGTCTTTTGATTGCTCCTAAAAATCTTTAAAAAATCCACGTCTTGTGGGTCTTTTGATTGCTCCTAAAAATCTTTAAAAAATCCACGTCTTGTGGGTCTTTTGATTGCTCCTAAAAATCTTTAAAAAATCCACGTCTTGTGGGTCTTTTGATTGCTCCTAAAAATCTTTAAAAAATCCACGTCTTGTGGGTCTTTTGATTGCTCCTAAAAATCTTTAAAAAATCCACGTCTTGTGGGTCTTTTGATTGCTCCTAAAAATCTTTAAAAAATCCACGTCTTGTGGGTCTTTTGATTGCTCCTAAAAATCTTTAAAAAATCCACGTCTTGTGGGTCTTTTGATTGCTCCTAAAAATCTTTAAAAAATCCACGCCTTGTGGGTCTTTTGATTGCTCCTAAAAATCTTTAAAAAATCCACGTCTTGTGGGTCTTTTGATTGCTCCTAAAAATCTTTAAAAAATCCACGTCTTGTGGGTCTTTTGATTGCTCCTAAAAATCTTTAAAAAATCCACGTCTTGTGGGTCTTTTGATTGCTCCTAAAAATCTTTAAAAAATCCACGTCTTGTGGGTCTTTTGATTGCTCCTAAAAATCTTTAAAAAATCCACGTCTTGTGGGTCTTTTGATTGCTCCTAAAAATCTTTAAAAAATCCACGTCTTGTGGGTCTTTTGATTGCTCCTAAAAATCTTTAAAAAATCCACGTCTTGTGGGTCTTTTGATTGCTCCTAAAAATCTTTAAAAAATCCACGTCTTGTGGGTCTTTTGATTGCTCCTAAAAATCTTTAAAAAATCCACGTCTTGTGGGTCTTTTGATTGCTCCTAACAATCTTTAAAAAATCCACGTCTTGTGGGTCTTTTGATTGCTCCTAAAAATCTTTAAAAAATCCACGTCTTGTGGGTCTTTTGATTGCTCCTAACAATCTTTAAAAAATCCACGTCTTGTGGGTCTTTTGATTGCTCCTAAAAATCTTTAAAAAATCCACGTCTTGTGGGTCTTTTGATTGCTCCTAAAAATCTTTAAAAAATCCACGTCTTGTGGGTCTTTTGATTGCTCCTAAAAATCTTTAAAAAATCCACGACTTGTGGGTCTTTTGATTGCTCCTAAAAATCTTTAAAAAATCCACGTCTTGTGGGTCTTTTGATTGCTCCTAAAAATCTTTAAAAAATCCACGTCTTGTGGGTCTTTTGATTGCTCCTAAAAATCTTTAAAAAATCCACGTCTTGTGGGTCTTTTGATTGCTCCTAAAAATCTTTAAAAAATCCACGTCTTGTGGGTCTTTTGATTGCTCCTAAAAATCTTTAAAAAATCCACGTCTTGTGGGTCTTTTGATTGCTCCTAAAAATCTTTAAAAAATCCACGCCTTGTGGGTCTTTTGATTGCTCCTAAAAATCTTTAAAAAATCCACGTCTTGTGGGTCTTTTGATTGCTCCTAAAAATCTTTAAAAAATCCACGTCTTGTGGGTCTTTTGATTGCTCCTAAAAATCTTTAAAAAATCCACGTCTTGTAGGTCTTTTGATTGCTCCTAAAAATCTTTAAAAAAATCCAGGTCTTGTGGGTCTTTTGATTGCTCCTAAAAATCTTTAAAAAATCCACGTCTTGTGGCCTTTTTGGTTGCTCCTAAAAATCTTTAAAAAATCCAAGTCTTGTGGCCTTTTTGGTTGCTCCTAAAAATCTTTAAAAAATCCACGTCTTGTGGCCTTTTTGGTTGCTCCTAAAAATCTTTAAAAAATCCACGTCTTGTGGCCTTTTTGGTTGCTCCTAAAAACCTTTAAAAAATCCACGTCTTGTGGCCTTTTTGGTTGCTCCTAAAAATCTTTAAAAATTTCACGTCATGTGGCCCTTTTGGTTGCTCCTAAAAATCTTTAAAAAATCCACGTCTTGTGGCCTTTTTGGTTGCTCCTAAAAATCTTTAAAAAATCCACGTCTTGTGACTTTTTTGGTTGCTCCTAAAAATCTTTAAAAAATCCACGTCTTGTGGCCTTTTTGGTTGCTCCTAAAAATCTTTAAAAAATCCACGTCTTGTGGCCTTTTTGGTTGCTCCTAAAAATCTTTAAAAAATCCATAAAATTATTATATTTCTGAATTGATCATACCCTCCGCCATAATGCTATCACAACAATCTCAATACACGTGTAACGCATATTTTTGGATATAGGCTTTTACGAGTGCTATTTTTTTTTTTTTGCTTTGTTTTATTTTTCAATTGCCACTCTAAACATTAAACCAGCAGACACCGACCATCTTCATTGACATGAACTGTGTGTGACAGTAAAGGAATTTAAAATTATTGGTTTTTAATTAGTTCCAACATAAACAGCTACAAGAACAACACTAATAGAAAATGAACGCACATAGTTATGGCATGTACAAAAACCCAGTGGGAATATTTGTTGTAAATATGACGTTGATAAGTTTTTATTTTCAAGTATGCTAAATTTTTTTTAATATGCCAAAATAGTGCGTACTAAAGCATGGTAGTGATGTGAATATCTGTTTGATTGTTCAGTGAGTCTCACGGTGGTGGTTATGATAGGCAGTTTTGTTTTCTTGGGTTTGTTTGCTTTATTGTCTAGTTTATTGCCACTTAAGTTTATGAGCGATTTCTTTTGGGCATACCAAAAGTCTCAAACAAAACAACTCCTCCTCTCGCTCATTTAAACAGCCAGCCTAACGCATATCAACCATATTCAAATAGTTTACCCTGGGCTTACCATTTACCAACCCGGCCACTTTGCTCTTGCTGAACAAATGCCTATAATGTGGTCTATATTTGATAAATAATTTATGAAGTGTCATGGCTGACAAATTGCTGTTGTGATTGCATTGAAAAATCGACATGACATTTGTCAATAGATTTTTTTTGGCCATAAATATTTTGCCTAAGTTATTTGTGTGGCAATAAATTTGCTTAGACAAACATTTACTGGCTGGTTGGTAGGCTGGCTGGGCTGCCTCAGAATCTTAAGTGTTTGTTCTGTTACACAATTATGATTTGCCATAACAAACATAACTAAAGTTATAACCTTGGTACTAGTTTCGGGTACTGCTGGTTGGTATCTTTAAGGTGTGCGAAACTATGTATACATAATTTCATTCAACATTTAGTGTAAAAGTATCTGTCGGCTTTGCCAAAAGACGTATAACCTTAGCCTGTGACATAATGAAAAGACGCAAAATTAAACCTTTTAGTCATGACATTTATAAGATACATTGATTTTAAATCAAGGGTTTCCTGCTAACTCCACCATTTTTAGACATCGTCCGAGAACGGAGTTATTGGTGGCCGTACAGGTTTTAACAGTTTTAGGGCAATTATAGCAGTATGGACTTGCAGCCGAAGAAATTATAACGTTTTTTATGTAATAGCACATGACAAGTTTCTATGATCGTTCTCCATCGTCTAGAAATTTGGCTAATTCGATGGGTTGCAACCACAAATCTACTGGCGTTAGTTAAGTAGGTTTGACAAGGCAGCCGCAGTGTGTCATGCAGGCCTGTCAGCATTCTGGATGGATGTATTGCACATTGCCGTCAATCATTGCGGTATAGAAATTTAAACGGCTGCACCATCCAAAATGTAGTTGAGCCAAAACTACTCTGATTTGTCGAGGCATCTGACCTTCTTCAGCTGGAGGATGTACAAAAGATATTGATGACACCTGAGACTCCATCTGTGTTGGCGCTTTTCAAACTGGTTGATAGGCTTACTGATCTAGGCGTTCTCTCTTGATCATGAAGATCCTTCCTAACTTGCATGGGTTGGGGCAGTTCTATCCACCATACGGTGATTAGGATGGCTCTCGAGGTAACACCCGAGCAATTACCACAACGAGAGCATGACATTGTGTTGGCGTACTGGAAGAATCAGTGATGACGTGAAAAGGCCTCCTATTGCAGTTCTCAAGGCGGCGTTGTGATAGATTTGAATCTGTTCCATCGCGCTGCACTTATACCGGCAGACCACATGGGCGCTGCACAGCTTACCACAGACCCACCTATCGGTTCTTGACTACATATAAGTACCCAGCTTTTCGCAGATAGCTGTGGAATGCGCGAACGACTTGAGGATAATGTCGAATGTGACCCCCAGCATAATGGGGTAGTGAGTGGTCGGAATTCTGCAACTATCGACCAGTGCATTCGACTCCGCGCTCATCTCCACAGTACTCAGTTATTTAACAGAGTAGTTGTATATTTAGGGCGGATATTAGCATATTCCTAGCTCGGAATAAGGTTGTAAGATCGAGCAAATAGAAATTCATCCTTTCACAAATGACATTAGGAAACGTATCCGACGCCAAGCTCATATAATCATAATCATCATATATAACTAGTCCAATGTCCTTAGAGAGGGTACAGTACAGAAGTGGTAGAGGTTAAACAGTTCCGACATGTCACCCATCTTGGAAAGCTCACAATTTCCCTTTACGGATCTGTTTAAAGTCATCAAACAGCGTCAAGTGCTCGACATTATCAATGGCGCTTGACAAGTCGATTGCCGCGAACACTGTCCCATCACACGGCTTTTTCTAGTTGTGGAGGTGGGGTGCAGCGTTTTTTGTTGTACTGTGCTTCTTACAGACCGGGCCACCAGTCCCGGCTTCGTTTGGGGACTAACTGGTATTAGTCTTCATGGTTATAAGGTCGTACCAGAGACTTACGACCTTATAACCAGCAATCCCTACGCTAGGATCGGATGTTGTGGTCTAATCAGCCTCACATCATAAAGGAACCCGATTGCAACGTAGTGTCTGTTTCCACATCGGGCGACTACAAACAGCGTCTGTACTCCAGAGGAGCGGCTGAATTCTAGAAGGAAAACTATATACCCATCAGAAGGCAACGGGAAACCACTGATGTACCATCCCTTGAAAATCATGCAATTATGAATACAACACAAAACCTACGGCCCTCAATCTCCGGTAACTCGAGGGTGCTAAGAATCCCCGGAGGTAAAACAAAACAAAAACTAAAAATTGGAACATGGAATGTCCGCAGTTTATTCGAGCCTGGCAAACTAGCCAACACACTTAATGAAATGGAAAGACATAATATTGATATACTCGGCGTATGTGAAACATGGTGGGCAGAAGCAGGTGAATTTCTATCACAAAATTTTAAAATTTATTACTCGGGAAACCTTAACAGAAACCATAGAAACGGAGTTGCAATAATTGTCAAAGCCCATATTGCCAAATGTATCACAAGTGTTATTTTAAAATCTGACAGGACCATGATGATAAAAATAATGGCCAAGCCACTTAATATAAATATTTTGCAAGTATATGCTCCTACAGCTGACAGAACCAACGAAGAAGTAGAACTCTATTATAATGAAATTGGTGAACTCCTTAATCTGACAAAACCACATGAAATAACGATTGTTCAGGGAGACTTCAACGCGAAGGTAGGAAGCATCGCTGTCCCAGGAACAAGTGGACAGTATGGATTGGGAAATAGAAATGAAAGAGGTGACAGACTAATAGAATTCTGCCAAGAACACCGAATGAAAGTAGCAAACACATATTTCTGCCTACCCCCCTGACGACTGTACACGTGGAAATCGCCACAAGATAGAACAGGAAACACAATTAAAAACCAAATTGATTTCATTCTCATAGATACGCGCAACTTTACGTCTATAACGAAGGCCTCGACATACCCAGGAGCAGATGTTCCTTCTGATCATAATCTTCTTATGGCAAATATGTGCACAAAGATTATATCTAAATCCAAAAAAACACATCGTAAAAAACCTGATATTGGAAAACTTGCAAATCCCTTCATTAAAAGTAATATAACGCATAACTTAAATTTGTAACTGAACACAATTAATGCTGATGAGTTTGAAAATATATGGGAAAGAGTTAAAACTACCATAAACACCATATCTCAACATGATCTGGGAAACTACACAAAACCAAAGAATAAGGATTGGATGACGGATGAAATTCTACACCTTATCGATGAACGCCGAAAATACAAAAATTCAAATTACGAACTGTATTGGGAGCTCAACAGAGAAATTCAAACAGCCATACGAGCTGCAAAAACCGCTTATTTGAATAATCAGTGCGGAGAAATAGAAAGATTGAGAAACCTACACAAGAAATTAAAGGAAGCTGCTGGTGTATATCGTAAAACAACTTCTGCTGTACTATACAATGAGAGCAATGAAATAGTGACTGAAATTAGCGAGAAAAAAATAATTTGGAAAGACTATATACAAAAGCTCTTTACAGATGATAAAAGATCATGCTACGAAAATCAATCCACGCAAATATTGTCTGGAACGAGCATAACGGATTCTGAAGTAGAATGGGCCATTAAATCTTTGAGGGACAAAAAAGCAACAGGGCCTGACGAGATACCTTCAGAAATATTAAAACTCATTGATGGAAACAATCTACAACTATTTACCAAACTTTTCAACCATATATATGACACAGGACAATTTCCACAAGACTGGCTGAAGTCCACGTTTATAGCAATTCCGAAGAAGAGCCATGCCAAACGATGCAGTGACTATAGACTCATAAGCCTTATGAGTCATACATTAAAGATATTCCTTAAAATAATTCATAATAGGATATATGAACAATGCGAGAAATCAATGGGAGATACACAATTCGGATTTAAGGAAGGAAAAGGCACACGAGAAGCTTTGTTTTGTATCCAAGTTCTTATACAAAAATGTCGGGAAGTTCAGAAGGACGTATTCATATGCTTCATCGACTACGAAAAAGCCTTTGACACGGTACAACACAATAAGCTGATCGAAATAGTCAAGTCTATTGGAATAGAAGACAAAGAAATAAGATGCATAAAAAGTTTATACTGGCATCAAACTGCCCAAATTGATGTCAACGGAGATACAACAGAAGAAATAATGATATCCAAAGGAGTTCGACAAGGATGTGTCTTATCTCCACTACTATTCAATATATACTCTGAAAAAATATTTCAAGAAGCATTTTTAAATATTCAAGAAGGTATAAAAATCAGAAATAAATATATGAACAACATCCGATACGCCGACGACACCACTATTCTGGCTGATACTATGTCGGGACTACAAAGTCTTATGAACAGACTCACTGAATATAGCGAAAAATATGGGCTAAAAATTAATATCCAAAAGACTAAGTTCATGGTGATTAGTAGAAAGAATTCGCACACGGACACATCTTTAAAAATACATAACTCTACTATTGAAAGAGTAAAATGTTTTAAATACTTAGGCGTTCTAATTAATGAGGAATGGGACAACAGCAAAGAAATTAAATGCAGAATAGAGATGGCAAAGGACGCGTTTTCCAAATATAAAAAAGTGTTAACAAGCCATAACATAAACATTGAAACGAAGACAAGATTAGTTAAAAATTATATTTGGTCAGTATTGCTGTATGCAGTTGAAATTTGGACTATTAAAGCTGTAGACATTAAAAGGCTCGAGGCATTTGAGATATGGGTTTACAGAAGAATACTAAAATACCCTGGACAGCTCACATATCGAACGAAGAGGTTCTCAGAAGAATGAACCGCACCCGAGAACTTACAACGCATATTAAAAAGCAAAAGAGTGCATACCTAGGACACATTATGAGGAATCCCAAATATAAAGAACTCCAATTAATTCTCCTAGCAAATATAGAAGGTAGAAATTCCAGAGGTAGAAAAGAAACAACCTGGCTCAAGAACATACAGCAATGGACCGGATATCATAACGCAGACCACCTTATCAACACATCACGAAATAGAGAACTCTTTAGTCAAATCATAAATAACATTCAATGAAAATAGAAACTATGTAATTGTATGATCGCTAATATTCGAAAATCGAATAAGCAAATAAAGAAGAAGACAGAGACTTAATTCTGGGACCACGGATACCGGCAAGCCCCCTGGTCCATTTTAGCACTTTCCTTCGGGAATGCAGTCTCGGATCATGGTTACAAGGTCGTACCAGAGACTTAATTCTGGGATCACGGATACCGGCAAGCCCCCTGGTCCATTTTAGCACTTTCCTTCGGGAATGCAGTCTCGGATTGGGGCCGGTAGTTGGTGCGGCCCTTCGGGGAGTATCGTGTTGGCTGTGGTTACCCAACAAAGAACTCGAAGTTCAAAGAACTCGAATGGGGTAGCATTCTCTACAGACCGGGCCACCAGTCCCGGCTTCGTTTGGGGACTAACTGGTATTAGTCTTCATGGTTACAAGGTCGTACCAGAGACTTAATTCTGGGATCACGGATACCGGCAAGCCCCCTGGTCCATTTTAGCACTTTCCTTCGGGAATGCAGTCTCGGATTGGGGCCGGTAGTTGGTGCGGCCCTTCGGGGAGTATCGTGTTGGCTGTGGTTACCCAACAAAGAACTCGAAGTTCAAAGAACTCGAATGGGGTAGCATTCTCTTCCGGCTGTCTGCGCCATAAAAAGATGGTGCTCCGCGCCAAACCAAGGTGGTGAACAGGGCCAAACACCTGAACGCAATTGGTACCTCTCTACGACGCAAGGGGCATTGATTGGTCGCCTGTAACCAGTCCAGTGTTGTGAGAACATCGTGGGGTAAAACTGAAAGGCAGGGACCCACGTTAATCACACCACATTTCTGTGCTTCTTAAGGACCGGGCCACTAGTCCTTGCTCCGTTTGGGGACTAACTGGTAGTAGTCTCCTCGGTTACGAGGTCGTACCAGAGACTTAAATCTGGGACCACGGATACCGGCAAGCCCCCTGATCCTTGTAGCACTTTCCTTCGGGAATGCAGTGTCGGATTGGGGCCGGTAGTTGGTGCGGCCCTTTGGGGAGTATCGTGTTGACTGTGGTTGCCCAACATCGTGGGAAGAGTTCGAAGAACTCAAATGGGGTAGCAATCTCTACCGGCTGTCTGAGCCATAAAAAGATAGGAGTTTCAGATGGTGCTCCGCACTAATCCAAGGTTGGTACCTAACTACGGTGAAAGGGGCGTTAGTTGGTCGTTTGTAACCATCTCGATGCTGAAAGCGCCATGGGTTTAGGCCATCTGGCAACTACAATTTCTGTGCTGCTTAAGGAACCTACCCTGATGATCGGCAATGTATAGATATTTCTAACAGGGGGAAGTAAATCCTCAAAAGTCCTTGCTCTGTGTGACGGAAACGAAATCGGTCTGTACGATTCGCCTTAGCCGGTTTTCCTTCCTTGGCTTCAGTAACGGAACCACCATAGCCACTTGCCAGACTTCGGACACAATGTGAATGGCTAGGGACAGGTTGAGAACTTTGGTGAGACACTAAACTCCAGGGTCATCCAGACTTTAAAATGGAGGGAGAAGAGCCTCGGCAAAAAGAGGTCTAATGTGATGAAGTACTCTTTTGTTCGCCCTGTCGTTTCCGGAGTGCTCAACATTGTCGATTAAAATTACTTGCGCCCCTCTTGTGATCAGTCAGCGCAACGTCGTTAAAAGGGACAGAGGTCATATCTTCCTTTTTGCCAGGGTTTGAGAGTGACTTAACCGTTGCCCACAATTCACTAATTCCGGCTCCAATGTTGGAACTCTTCCGCTGATATAGCCACTTGTTTCGCTTGTGCTCACCGAACAAGCTGTGCTCACCGATTAAGCTCATCACGCTCATTTGGTCTCACTTCAGGTATTCGACTGACAGGTATATGTCGAATGGATGCAGCACCAATTATATTCCGGAACGTCCTTTCACCAACCCGAACGTGATAAGGGTTGGGCAGTTGTGAAAAGCAGTGAATGGTGAACTCTCTGAAATTAGGCATTGACGTAATTTAAGCATTCCCTTGACTGATGAAAGTTCGGTGTTCAGAGATGATGACATCAGACGGTCTGCCGATGGAGACAATTATAGGGAAATGGTCTGATCCCAGAGAAACGAAGTGTTGTCAGATGAAGCAATTTTTCATACCATGTGACACGATGGTTATGTCTGGCGAAATGTGACAGTCTCCGGTAATTTTGATATGAGGATGAAAAATGTAGAGCTATCAATCAGCTCCGTGAGCACTATACCCTTTGGTGATTATCTTGGACCGAATTGCACACCTCCCCTAAGACCATTCGGTGGTTTTGGCCTTTAGTGCAGTTATTAATCGGCAAGATATATGGGTTAACAAACCCTACCTCGGCAGTTCCACACCTGACTTTCACCCCCATACACTCCATTTACAGGCAATTCGAGTCAGACTCAAACGAGATATGGATGTAAAGGGGCCACGCGGACTACCCGCTGTAAAATGTTCATATTGCTGCGAAAAATTTTCTCAAACAACGCTTTTGCGAAAGCGTTTGAAATTTTATGTTGAAGTACCCGAACAAATATTGCGGTTATCGGTTACTCTCTCGATGTTTATCATTGGAACCATTTACGCCTTATCAGGCGGACAGTCAGGCAAAAGTTTTTCAAAATTCCTTGAAATTTCCCATCTTTTTCATCAACGAAAATGGAAATACCTACTAATTTTTGCCTGGCAACAATACCCACAACATTTGTTGGTAAATATTTACAAAACATTTCATTTTCCTCAAAATCAGACGAAAACAAAATTTATTGAAATCATGTTACTAATCAAAATTCTTCAAGTCCTGCAACTGATAACAGCCGCCGTGGGTGCCTATTTGACTCCCGTCAATGATTGCGTATTTGGTTTCTTTACATTTGGTCTCGGTTCTGTGGATGCTCTTATGCATATCTCTGCTGAATATCTTGAAGAAGGACGAGGAACATATTTAATTGTTGAAATTTTGGAAATAATTCATGATTATGCTGCTGTGGGTCTTATGAATATGGAATTATATCATCTGTCATATAAACATTCACTACTTTCGGTGACATTTTGTATACCCATGACACTGAATATAATCGCACAACTTTTTGGAGATGCAGATAGTATGGTGCCCCTAATGTATTTGAAACAAATGAATATGATGGCCCATTCCATGTCGATTGGTTATTTAGCAAGAAGTGAATTTAATATTTGGTTTGGCGGAGTTTGGCTCTCATCACTGATTGTAAATTATGGTATTTACACTGAGGCTGCAGATGTGATACAGGGACGTATTGTAAAATTATTTGGTTATATTTTATTTTATTCATTTGCCGCCGCCGGCATTTATGATGATGACTTTTTGTCGCGTTTGGAATGGTTTGGAATGTCAATAAATGGAGTGTGAAAAATAAAATTGAAAAATGTTTCTAAAACAAGTGTCCCTGACCTATGACTATTCTTACGACAGAGTAGCAGGTGTGGCGGACCAAATATATCCACCATGTGGCTCCCAAACTTGTTGCTGAGAGTCTACAGGACTAAAAACCATAATCTATTATATATTTATAAGAACACCGGGTTACTATCGAGTAATGTACGGAGAATAAAATTATAGGGTTGTAATAGAGACTTTTGTGGAGGAATGTGTAGGAATGAACCAAAATAGTCTATCACACGACTTAAGTTTGGAAGTCATTGCTTTCGATCGTTATCACGATCACAAGCCGTTTCAGTTGGTCTCCGTAGAACTTTTTCAGCTTTTGGACCATTACGTAAGGAGTATGGACATGCCCATGAAAAACTTTATCATTGTAAACAGGACCACAAGGACTACAATCGGTAAAAATTTCACAATGATCCTTGAAAAGTCATTAAATTGAATCTCAGCGAAAATTTTGAATTTATGTGGGAATGATACTGCAAGGAGTTGCGGTTAAACTTGATTTATGTTTGAGAGAAATATTAATATAATAGCAAAATGCCCGCTACTTCGTATGCGGAAAGGATATAAAAAACCAATAAACAATATATAATATGAAAATGGCAAACACTGAAAATTTTGTTGCATTAATGCCAATTTTAATCAATATTTATTTTTATTTTAGTACTGTACCCTTAAGTTAGATTTTCAAAAAGATCAGCCGTATCTCACCCTTACACATTAACAGCGAGACCAACGTTGCACACCAATACTCACCCTAACTACAAAAAATACAGATTCCAGTCCAAAAAAAATGAGTACAATTAAGTACTTTTCGTATACTTATGTCACGTATTTTGACGACATATCTCAACCAAACACTAACATTAATACAAAATAATTACAATAATTGTAATTCCAAATCTCGAGATTCCAGCTGTATACGTTCGTCCAATTCCAAATTGTACCAAACTTAGTATCATTTCGTACTCTTCGTACCCATAAGTAAGACTTTCCAAAACTACCTCAATCCTTCACTTTAACAGTAATCTTAATTCCAAATTTCAGGATTCCAGCTCTATCCGTTAAACCAAATCCAAATTGTACCAAATTTAGAACAATTTAGAACTTTCGTACCCATAAGGACGAATTTTCAAAACTTCCTCAATGCAACAGGGCTACAATAATCATAATTTCTATTGCAGGATTCCACCAAATTGTACTAAATTTAGTACCATTTAGTACTTTTCGTACCCATAAGTATGATTTTTCAAAACTAACTGAATACTATTCTTCGACTGTAATCGTAATTCCAAATTTCAGGATTCCAGCTCTATTAATTCAACCAAATCCAAATTGTACCAAATTTTGTGTCATTTAGTACTTTTCGTTCCCATAAGTACGAATTTCCGAAACTTCCTGTATCCTACACTATATATTCTTTAAAAAAATTTAGGATTCCAGTTCTATCCGTTCACCCAAATCCATATTGTACAATATTTAGTACCATTTAGTACTTCTCGTGCCCATACCTACGAATTTTCAAAATTTCCTCAATTCTACACTCCAACAGTAATCTTAACTCCTAATTCCAACTCTATTTGTTTACTAAAATCCATTTGTTTACTAATTGTACCAAATTTAGTGCTTTCCGTACCCATAACTACGAATTTCCAAAACTACCTCAATTCTACAGTCCAGCAGTAATCTTAATTCCAAATTTAAGGATTCCAGCTTTATCCATTCACCCAAATCCAAGTTTAGTACTGCTCGTACTAATAAATATGAACTTCCAAAACCATTTCCTTATTTCACTTCCCAACCTTGATTCCCATACCAAATTTGAAGATTGTAGCTATATCCGTTCAAAATATAAAATTGGTACCAAATTTAGTAACTTTTAGTACTTTTAATACACTTATCGGTCGAATTTCCAAAAACCCTTTGGTACATCTCTATAACTCTCCATCAGTGACCCCTCGTTCAGAATTCTAGCTCTTCGCGTTTGCCTAATACAATGGATACCATATGTAGTACCTTTAAGTACTTTTCGTGCCTTTCTAGGACGAATTTCCAAAAACCCATTTACACAAAAACAAATTGTACCAAATTCATTACCATTTAGTACTTTTCATAGTATGAATTTCCAAATTCACAGTGGCTCTCAGAACAAATTGTAGAGTTCCACAACCACATATATCAGCCCTACACTGACATTAATACCAAATAATAACAGTAATATTAACTTAAATTTTTTATCCGTTCGTCCAATAACAAATGTAACCAAACTAAGTACCATTAAGTACTCTTCGTACCCGTAAATACGATTTTCCAAAACTACTTTAATCCTTCACTTGAACAGTATCCGTAATTCCAAATAACAGGATTCCAGCGCTATCCGCGCACTCATCTCCAAATTGTACCATTTAGTACCATTTGGTACATTTACGAATTTCAAAAACTACCTCCATCTCAATCCTATACTCCAACAGTAGTCTGACCAAATTCCAGGATTCCAACTCTATCCGTTCCCCCAAATCCAAATTGTACCAAAGGTAGTACCACTTAGTACTTTTCGTACCCATAACTACGAATTTCCAAAACTACCTCAGTCCTACAACAACAGTAATCCTAATTTCAAATTTCAGGACTCAAGCGCTATCCGCTACCCGAATCCAAATTGTACCACATTTAGTACCATTTAGGACTTTTCATATCCATAAGTACGAATTTCCAAAACTACCATAGTCATAAACTCCAACGGTAATATCAATTCCAAATTTCAGGGTTCCAGCTCTATCCGTACACCCAAATCCAAATTGTACTAAATTTAGTACCATTTAGTACTTTTCGTACACTCATAGCTTCCAAAAACCCTTTGGTACATTATTCTTACTCTTCATCAGTGACCCTCAGTCCAAATTTGAGGAATCAAGCTCTATCCGTTTACCCAAATCCAAACTGTACTAAATTAAGTACCATTTAGTACTTTTCGTACCCATAAGTACGAATTTCCAAAACTTCCACAATTCTAAACTCTACCAGTAATGTCAATTCCAAATGTCGAGATTCCAGCTTTATCCGTTCACCCAAATCCCCATTGTACAAAATTTAGTACCATTTAGTACTTTTCATACACAAAAATACGAATTTCCAAAACTTCCCCAAACCTACCATCCAACAGCAATCTCAATTCCAGCTCTGTCCGTTCACCCAAATTCCTATTGTACCAAATTGTGTACCTTTTCGTACACATAAGTACGAATTTCCAAAACCACCCTCATATCTCAATCCTACACTTCAACAGTAATCTTAATTCCAAATTTTAGGTTTCCAGCTCTATACGTTCACCCAAATCCAAATTGTACTAAATTTAGTACCATTTAGTACTTTTCGTACCCATAAGTACGAATTTTCAAAACTACCTCTACACTCCACGAGTAATCTCAATTCCAAATTTCAAGATTCCAGCTCTATCCGTTCACCCAAATCCCCATTGTACCAAATTTAGTACCATTTAGTACTTTTCATACACATAAGTACGAATTTCCAAAACTTCACCAATCCTACACTTCAACAGTAATCTTAATTCCAAATTTCAGGTTTCCAGCTCTATACGTTCACCCAAATCCATATTGTACTAAATTTAGTACCATTTAGTACTTTTCGTACACATGAGTACGAATTTCCCAAACCATTATCTTGTATAAACATCACTTCCCAACCTTGATTTCCATACCAAATTCCAATATTCTAGCTATATCCGTTCAAAATATACAATTGGTACTAAATTTGTTAACTGTTAGTACTTAACGTACACTAATAGGTCGAAATTCCAAAAACACTTTGGCACATCTTTCTAACTCTCTATCAGTGACCCTCATTCCAAATTTCAGAATTCTAGCTCTTCCCGTTTGCCTAATACAAAGGGTACCATATTTAGTACCTTTTAGTACTTTTCGTACCTTTCTAGTTCGAATTTCTAGCTTCAGCGGTTTCGTCTGGGCGATGATATGTCAGTCACTCACTCACTCATCACTAAGCTCTTTTATATATATAGATTATTTATAGCTCTTTTATATATATAGATTATTTATTATTTATTATTTATTATTTATTATTTATTATTTATTATTTATTATTTATTATTTATTATTTATTATTTATTATTTATTATTTATTATTTATTATTTATTATTTATTATTTATTATTTATTATTTATTATTTATTATTTATTATTTATTATTTATTATTTATTATTTATTATTTATTATTTATTATTTATTATTTATTATTTATTATTTATTATTTATTATTTATTATTTATTATTTATTATTTATTATTTATTATTTATTATTTATTATTTATTATTTATTATTTATTATTTATTATTTATTATTTATTATTTATTATTTATTATTTATTATTTATTATTTATTATTTATTATTTATTATTTATTATTTATTATTTATTATTTATTATTTATTATTTATTATTTATTATTTATTATTTATTATTTATTATTTATTATTTATTATTTATTATTTATTATTTATTATTTATTATTTATTATTTATTATTTATTATTTATTATTTATTATTTATTATTTATTATTTATTATTTATTATTTATTATTTATTATTTATTATTTATTATTTATTATTTATTATTTATTATTTATTATTTATTATTTATTATTTATTATTTATTATTTATTATTTATTATTTATTATTTATTATTTATTATTTATTATTTATTATTTATTATTTATTATTTATTATTTATTATTTATTATTTATTATTTATTATTTATTATTTATTATTTATTATTTATTATTTATTATTTATTATTTATTATTTATTATTTATTATTTATTATTTATTATTTATTATTTATTATTTATTATTTATTATTTATTATTTATTATTTATTATTTATTATTTATTATTTATTATTTATTATTTATTATTTATTATTTATTATTTATTATTTATTATTTATTATTTATTATTTATTATTTATTATTTATTATTTATTATTTATTATTTATTATTTATTATTTATTATTTATTATTTATTATTTATTATTTATTATTTATTATTTATTATTTATTATTTATTATTTATTATTTATTATTTATTATTTATTATTTATTATTTATTATTTATTATTTATTATTTATTATTTATTATTTATTATTTATTATTTATTATTTATTATTTATTATTTATTATTTATTATTTATTATTTATTATTTATTATTTATTATTTATTATTTATTATTTATTATTTATTATTTATTATTTATTATTTATTATTTATTATTTATTATTTATTATTTATTATTTATTATTTATTATTTATTATTTATTATTTATTATTTATTATTTATTATTTATTATTTATTATTTATTATTTATTATTTATTATTTATTATTTATTATTTATTATTTATTATTTATTATTTATTATTTATTATTTATTATTTATTATTTATTATTTATTATTTATTATTTATTATTTATTATTTATTATTTATTATTTATTATTTATTATTTATTATTTATTATTTATTATTTATTATTTATTATTTATTATTTATTATTTATTATTTATTATTTATTATTTATTATTTATTATTTATTATTTATTATTTATTATTTATTATTTATTATTTATTATTTATTATTTATTATTTATTATTTATTATTTATTATTTATTATTTATTATTTATTATTTATTATTTATTATTTATTATTTATTATTTATTATTTATTATTTATTATTTATTATTTATTATTTATTATTTATTATTTATTATTTATTATTTATTATTTATTATTTATTATTTATTATTTATTATTTATTATTTATTATTTATTATTTATTATTTATTATTTATTATTTATTATTTATTATTTATTATTTATTATTTATTATTTATTATTTATTATTTATTATTTATTATTTATTATTTATTATTTATTATTTATTATTTATTATTTATTATTTATTATTTATTATTTATTATTTATTATTTATTATTTATTATTTATTATTTATTATTTATTATTTATTATTTATTATTTATTATTTATTATTTATTATTTATTATTTATTATTTATTATTTATTATTTATTATTTATTATTTATTATTTATTATTTATTATTTATTATTTATTATTTATTATTTATTATTTATTATTTATTATTTATTATTTATTATTTATTATTTATTATTTATTATTTATTATTTATTATTTATTATTTATTATTTATTATTTATTATTTATTATTTATTATTTATTATTTATTATTTATTATTTATTATTTATTATTTATTATTTATTATTTATTATTTATTATTTATTATTTATTATTTATTATTTATTATTTATTATTTATTATTTATTATTTATTATTTATTATTTATTATTTATTATTTATTATTTATTATTTATTATTTATTATTTATTATTTATTATTTATTATTTATTATTTATTATTTATTATTTATTATTTATTATTTATTATTTATTATTTATTATTTATTATTTATTATTTATTATTTATTATTTATTATTTATTATTTATTATTTATTATTTATTATTTATTATTTATTATTTATTATTTATTATTTATTATTTATTATTTATTATTTATTATTTATTATTTATTATTTATTATTTATTATTTATTATTTATTATTTATTATTTATTATTTATTATTTATTATTTATTATTTATTATTTATTATTTATTATTTATTATTTATTATTTATTATTTATTATTTATTATTTATTATTTATTATTTATTATTTATTATTTATTATTTATTATTTATTATTTATTATTTATTATTTATTATTTATTATTTATTATTTATTATTTATTATTTATTATTTATTATTTATTATTTATTATTTATTATTTATTATTTATTATTTATTATTTATTATTTATTATTTATTATTTATTATTTATTATTTATTATTTATTATTTATTATTTATTATTTATTATTTATTATTTATTATTTATTATTTATTATTTATTATTTATTATTTATTATTTATTATTTATTATTTATTATTTATTATTTATTATTTATTATTTATTATTTATTATTTATTATTTATTATTTATTATTTATTATTTATTATTTATTATTTATTATTTATTATTTATTATTTATTATTTATTATTTATTATTTATTATTTATTATTTATTATTTATTATTTATTATTTATTATTTATTATTTATTATTTATTATTTATTATTTATTATTTATTATTTATTATTTATTATTTATTATTTATTATTTATTATTTATTATTTATTATTTATTATTTATTATTTATTATTTATTATTTATTATTTATTATTTATTATTTATTATTTATTATTTATTATTTATTATTTATTATTTATTATTTATTATTTATTATTTATTATTTATTATTTATTATTTATTATTTATTATTTATTATTTATTATTTATTATTTATTATTTATTATTTATTATTTATTATTTATTATTTATTATTTATTATTTATTATTTATTATTTATTATTTATTATTTATTATTTATTATTTATTATTTATTATTTATTATTTATTATTTATTATTTATTATTTATTATTTATTATTTATTATTTATTATTTATTATTTATTATTTATTATTTATTATTTATTATTTATTATTTATTATTTATTATTTATTATTTATTATTTATTATTTATTATTTATTATTTATTATTTATTATTTATTATTTATTATTTATTATTTATTATTTATTATTTATTATTTATTATTTATTATTTATTATTTATTATTTATTATTTATTATTTATTATTTATTATTTATTATTTATTATTTATTATTTATTATTTATTATTTATTATTTATTATTTATTATTTATTATTTATTATTTATTATTTATTATTTATTATTTATTATTTATTATTTATTATTTATTATTTATTATTTATTATTTATTATTTATTATTTATTATTTATTATTTATTATTTATTATTTATTATTTATTATTTATTATTTATTATTTATTATTTATTATTTATTATTTATTATTTATTATTTATTATTTATTATTTATTATTTATTATTTATTATTTATTATTTATTATTTATTATTTATTATTTATTATTTATTATTTATTATTTATTATTTATTATTTATTATTTATTATTTATTATTTATTATTTATTATTTATTATTTATTATTTATTATTTATTATTTATTATTTATTATTTATTATTTATTATTTATTATTTATTATTTATTATTTATTATTTATTATTTATTATTTATTATTTATTATTTATTATTTATTATTTATTATTTATTATTTATTATTTATTATTTATTATTTATTATTTATTATTTATTATTTATTATTTATTATTTATTATTTATTATTTATTATTTATTATTTATTATTTATTATTTATTATTTATTATTTATTATTTATTATTTATTATTTATTATTTATTATTTATTATTTATTATTTATTATTTATTATTTATTATTTATTATTTATTATTTATTATTTATTATTTATTATTTATTATTTATTATTTATTATTTATTATTTATTATTTATTATTTATTATTTATTATTTATTATTTATTATTTATTATTTATTATTTATTATTTATTATTTATTATTTATTATTTATTATTTATTATTTATTATTTATTATTTATTATTTATTATTTATTATTTATTATTTATTATTTATTATTTATTATTTATTATTTATTATTTATTATTTATTATTTATTATTTATTATTTATTATTTATTATTTATTATTTATTATTTATTATTTATTATTTATTATTTATTATTTATTATTTATTATTTATTATTTATTATTTATTATTTATTATTTATTATTTATTATTTATTATTTATTATTTATTATTTATTATTTATTATTTATTATTTATTATTTATTATTTATTATTTATTATTTATTATTTATTATTTATTATTTATTATTTATTATTTATTATTTATTATTTATTATTTATTATTTATTATTTATTATTTATTATTTATTATTTATTATTTATTATTTATTATTTATTATTTATTATTTATTATTTATTATTTATTATTTATTATTTATTATTTATTATTTATTATTTATTATTTATTATTTATTATTTATTATTTATTATTTATTATTTATTATTTATTATTTATTATTTATTATTTATTATTTATTATTTATTATTTATTATTTATTATTTATTATTTATTATTTATTATTTATTATTTATTATTTATTATTTATTATTTATTATTTATTATTTATTATTTATTATTTATTATTTATTATTTATTATTTATTATTTATTATTTATTATTTATTATTTATTATTTATTATTTATTATTTATTATTTATTATTTATTATTTATTATTTATTATTTATTATTTATTATTTATTATTTATTATTTATTATTTATTATTTATTATTTATTATTTATTATTTATTATTTATTATTTATTATTTATTATTTATTATTTATTATTTATTATTTATTATTTATTATTTATTATTTATTATTTATTATTTATTATTTATTATTTATTATTTATTATTTATTATTTATTATTTATTATTTATTATTTATTATTTATTATTTATTATTTATTATTTATTATTTATTATTTATTATTTATTATTTATTATTTATTATTTATTATTTATTATTTATTATTTATTATTTATTATTTATTATTTATTATTTATTATTTATTATTTATTATTTATTATTTATTATTTATTATTTATTATTTATTATTTATTATTTATTATTTATTATTTATTATTTATTATTTATTATTTATTATTTATTATTTATTATTTATTATTTATTATTTATTATTTATTATTTATTATTTATTATTTATTATTTATTATTTATTATTTATTATTTATTATTTATTATTTATTATTTATTATTTATTATTTATTATTTATTATTTATTATTTATTATTTATTATTTATTATTTATTATTTATTATTTATTATTTATTATTTATTATTTATTATTTATTATTTATTATTTATTATTTATTATTTATTATTTATTATTTATTATTTATTATTTATTATTTATTATTTATTATTTATTATTTATTATTTATTATTTATTATTTATTATTTATTATTTATTATTTATTATTTATTATTTATTATTTATTATTTATTATTTATTATTTATTATTTATTATTTATTATTTATTATTTATTATTTATTATTTATTATTTATTATTTATTATTTATTATTTATTATTTATTATTTATTATTTATTATTTATTATTTATTATTTATTATTTATTATTTATTATTTATTATTTATTATTTATTATTTATTATTTATTATTTATTATTTATTATTTATTATTTATTATTTATTATTTATTATTTATTATTTATTATTTATTATTTATTATTTATTATTTATTATTTATTATTTATTATTTATTATTTATTATTTATTATTTATTATTTATTATTTATTATTTATTATTTATTATTTATTATTTATTATTTATTATTTATTATTTATTATTTATTATTTATTATTTATTATTTATTATTTATTATTTATTATTTATTATTTATTATTTATTATTTATTATTTATTATTTATTATTTATTATTTATTATTTATTATTTATTATTTATTATTTATTATTTATTATTTATTATTTATTATTTATTATTTATTATTTATTATTTATTATTTATTATTTATTATTTATTATTTATTATTTATTATTTATTATTTATTATTTATTATTTATTATTTATTATTTATTATTTATTATTTATTATTTATTATTTATTATTTATTATTTATTATTTATTATTTATTATTTATTATTTATTATTTATTATTTATTATTTATTATTTATTATTTATTATTTATTATTTATTATTTATTATTTATTATTTATTATTTATTATTTATTATTTATTATTTATTATTTATTATTTATTATTTATTATTTATTATTTATTATTTATTATTTATTATTTATTATTTATTATTTATTATTTATTATTTATTATTTATTATTTATTATTTATTATTTATTATTTATTATTTATTATTTATTATTTATTATTTATTATTTATTATTTATTATTTATTATTTATTATTTATTATTTATTATTTATTATTTATTATTTATTGTTTATTATTTATTATTTATTATTTATTATTTATTATTTATTATTTATTATTTATTATTTATTATTTATTATTTAATATTTATTATTCATTATTTATTATTTACTATTTATTATAATTTCCGGATTCCAGCGTTATTTCTCCATACAAATGCAATTTATACCAAATTTAGTATTTTCCGTACTTATAAGTACGAATTTCAGAATTACCTCAATCCTACACTTTAAAAGTAGTTGTAATTCCAAATTTCAGTATTCCATCTCTATGCGTTCACTCACATCCAAATTGTACCAAATTTAGTACGTTTCGTACCCATAAGTATGAATTTCCAAAACTACCTCAATCCTACACTCCATAAGTAATCTTATTTCCAAATTTCAGGATTCCAACTCTATCCGTTCACCCAAATATAAATTGTACCAAATTTAGTACATTTAGTACTTTCCGTTCCCATAAGTATGCATTTCCAAAAATACCTCAATCCTACACTCCTAAAGTAATTAAATTCCAAATTTCAGGATTCAAGCTCTATCCGTGCACCCAAATTCAATTTGTACCAAATTTAGTACCGTTTACTACTTTTCGTACCCATAAGTAAGAATTTCCAAAACTACCTCAATCCTTCACTCCATCACATGGTAGAACAAATACAAGGTAAAGTTAATACTACAACAAATACAACTCGAACAACAACCACAAAGGAATTTGTTTTTGTTTGTAACGTTACTGCCAGATGTATTTGTAAACAAAACAAGGAAATGTCTATAAATTATTGGAATTTAAAAAACTAATAATTTTTCACATTTGGTTGAATATTTTGGAAAACATGAATGAAAATTCGTTACATTTTCAATTTTTATGTTTCCACATCATTCCACTAAATGCATAAATTCTCGCAGAAAGTAGAATTCTTGCAGAAAAGTTTGGGGTCGCTGGAAATTCATAGAAAAAGGAGAAGCTGTTTCAATGTTTTGTTTTAGAAATCAAAGAAGCACATGTTTATTAGGGCTTTATTTTTTTAAATTTTAACTAAATACCTCACATATTAACAAACGTTGTATCGCCTCTACAAGCGGTGATTTACTGCGCGGCTTATCGTTCGAACTTGGAGGAGGTTACATATCATTGATATGAAGAAGTCTTCTGGGAAATGGTTTTTTCCGAATGATATATTTTTTTTCTCAAAAAATATACGTCCCTAATGTACATCGAAATAGAAATAAATGTATAAAATGTCATATGAAATTTGACACTAACGTTACAACCCAGTTCAGTCAGCTGTGTATTGCTGCTACCTTTTCTTATTCTACCATGACTCCATCAGTAATCTTAATTCCAAATTTCAGGTTTCCATGTCTATCTAAATCCAAATTGTACCAAATTTGGTACCATTTAGTACTTTTCGTACACATAAGTATGAATTTCCAAAAGTACACCCATATCTCAATCGTACGCTTCAACGGTAATCAAAATTCCAAATTTCAGGTTTTCAGCTCTATCCGTTCACCCAAATCCAAATTGTACCAAATTTAGTACCATTTAGTACTACTCGTACACATAAGTACGAACTTCAAAAATAATTTCCTTATATCAACACCACTTCCCAACCTTGATTTCCATACCAAATATGGACATTGTAGGTATATCCGCTCAAAATATACAATTGGTACCAAATTTAGTAACTTATCGTACACTTATAAGTCGAATTTCCAAAAACCCTTTGGTACATCTTTCTAAATCTCCATCAGTTACCCTCCTTCCAAATTTCAGAATTCTAGCTCTTCCCGTTTGCATAATACAAAGGGTACCATATTTAGTACCTTTTAGTACTTTTCGTACCCTTCTAGGTCGAATTTCAAAAAACCCAGCCTTATCTCACCCCTACACACCGACAGCAACCCACAGTCAAAATTTCAGCTTTCTAGCTTCAGCGGTTTCGTCTGGGCGATAATATGTCAGTCACTCAGTCACTCACTAAGCTCTTTTATATATGTATATAGATTAATTATGGTTATTGATATGGTCTAAATTCTATATTTAGTTTAATTATATCGGACCCCCTTGTTAGTGCCAAGCCTGAATGACTACACGAACGATCCGATGGTGTCGGCTTCTCCGACAGCGATTTGGCCCGGAACAACGGCGTTCCGCTCAGCGGCTGCCATCTCTGTGTACACATGTTTTATATTTGTGTCGATTTTTTGTGTTGCGTGCAGCAAATCTCGTAATGCCGGCTCCGGATTCTTTTGGTCCGTAAGGAGACTGAGAAAACCCCAGAACCAATGCGAATGTGCTCGGTTAGTCGCAGCCGCATACAGCACACTGAATGATCGGTGAGGTGCAATAGATGTCAAGAGTGGATGCATATCAGGTGTTGCTCTGGAAACGCCCACTAAGTTTCCGCATACTTCGTAAACGCAGCCCACACTGAATCGGTGTTGTGACCTGAATACGAGAATCCCTCCCAAGTTCCCGCAACTGCAGTCGCCCACGCAGCACTAAACACATGTACACTGAGGTGACAGCCGCTTGCCGGAACGCTGATGTTGTGTGGTCCCGGGTCAATCCGGTACAGAGAACCCGCTGTCGTGGGATTCCTGCCGTGGGATTATAAGCCTGACATTAGCCCGCTTTTGTAAGTCCTGGGGTACTTTAATGCGCATCATTATACCGGGCGACGGGATTAGCAAATGAGCGTGATGAGCTTCGTCGAATCAACCCCGTCGACCCCAGAGTCAGGGAGCTGACACTGGAAGTTAACAGGCTGGTCGGCGAACATAAGCGGAACCAGTGGTTAAATCATCTGAAGAGTTGCAACATTGGAGCCGGTATAAGCAAATTGTGGACAACGGTTAAGTCACTCTCGAACCCCGGAAGGAGGGATGACAGGACCTCAGTCACGTTTGGCGACGTTACGTTGACTGATCCGAAGAGGTGTGCAAGTTACTTCAATCGACTGTTTGTCGAGCACCCCGAGAGTGACAGGGCGAAGAGAAGAGTGCTACGTCGCATTAGATCTCTTCCTGCCGAGGATGAACCACCACAGTTTACAATGGATGATGTTGCGAATGCCATCAGGAACGCTAAATCTTCCAAAGCGTTGGGCCCTGACGGAATTTCCATGGTAATGTTGAAACAACTTGATGAGCCGGGAGTGGAGTATCTCACTAAAGTTCTCAACCTGTCGCTAGCCACCCTTATTGTTCCCGAAGTCTGGAAAATGGGCAGGGTGGTCCCGCTATTGAAGCCAGGCAAGGATGCCAGCAAAGGTGAATCGTACATGCCGATTTCGCTTTTGTCACCTATAGCGAAGACTTTTGAGGCCTTAGTCCTCCCCAGCATTAGAAATAGCTATCAAGTTGCCGATCATCAGCATGGATTCCGTAAGCTGCACAGCACGACAACAGCGCTGCACGCCATCTCCACACATATTTGTCGAGGACTCAACCAGGAACGGCCGTGTGATACAACCGTGATGGTGGCGCTTAACTTATCAAAAGCCTTTGACATCGAGCAGACAACCCTCCGGCCAAGTCTGAAACGTTGGATAATCAGTTTTATGTGGAATTCAGGAACAAGAAATCCACGCCCCGTAGAGTGAAACAGGGAGTTCCCCAAGGAGGGGTGATATATCCGGAACTGTTTAACCTCTACCTTTCCTGTATTCCGCCCCCTCCAGACGGCATTGAGATCGTAACGTATGCTGATGACATCTGTGACAGATTGAACTCCTATTTAACCGATCTTACCACCTTTTTCCACGCGAGGAATATGCAGATATCCGCCACTAAATCGACGGCCACTCTGTTCACCACATGGACTGCGCAGTATAGAAGAGAGTTAAATATCAGGGTCGATGGTAACAGAATTCCGACCACAAACTGCCCGCAAATTCTAGGGGTCACATTCGACAACACTTTCACGCAGTCCGCGCATGCCAAAGCTATCTGCGATAAACTAAAATGTAGGAACAAGGTCCTCAAGTCCCTAGCCGGCAGCACTTGGGGGGCAGATAAAGAAACCTTGTTGACCACGTATAAAGCGATAGGTCGGTCTGTGGTAAGCTATGCGGCGCCAGTTTGGTCCCCGAATTTATGTGACACGCAGTGGGATAAGATTCAAATTTGTCAGAACGCCGCCCTGAGAACAGCAACAGGGTGCCTCCTCAAATCTACAGTGGAGCATCTACATGAGGAGGCAAAGATTCTTCCAGTACGACAACATAATAAGATGCTATCGTTGCAGTACTTGCTCGGGTGTTACCGTGAGAGCCATCCCAATCACCATCTGCTGGCCACCGATACACCCAGGCATATCAAGAAGGCTATTCATGCTCTAGAGACGACGGTCCAACAATATAGGAGAGAACCTCTAGATCAACAGGCATATCAGGCAGGTTTGAACAGCATTCACACGGACACAGTTGCTAAGACCATAAGAAATTATTGTGTGAATGCAGTCATCGGAGCACATCCCTCATCTATCGCAGCTGAAGAGCGTCAGCTGCCATGACAAACCAGAGTAGTTTTGGCTCAATTACGCTCAGGATATTGCAGTCGCCTAAATTCCTATTGGGCGGGAATCGATCGCACCGTGCAAGACATCTGCCAAGTATGTGGCATGGGCCCGCACGATACTAAGTACCTATTCAACTGCCCCGCCAAGCCTACTCATCTGACTCCAGTGGATCTGTGGTTACATCCCATCGAAGTAGACAACTTCCTGGAACTGGAGATAGACCCAGAGCCAGATTGAACAGGAGAACGAACATACAAACATAATAATAAAACACTGTTACAACAACAACAACAACAACGCAGCACTAAACAACGGTCGTTACTATTTTAATAACTGAAAATTCATAATTTTTGCAATTTAATTGCAATGGACCCCGGTGCAAGATTCAGAACTTTATAAGTCGGACGAATATTATAGTCGTGGCGGTGCAGGAAAAGAAGTTCAGCAACAGCTGCAGTTTACAGCATTATAACGGTTACAACGTACTGAGGAGGGATCTGTTCAATACAGACCTATCCCGCTTGACCTAGTTCTAATGACCTGTACAAAAGTATGGGGGTAGCAGTCAGGTGTGGAACTGTTCAAAAATGACCAGAGGTGAATAGTGTTGGCTGAGCAGATTGATAGCTCTATGTTTTGTAAGGTCAATGAGGACGCCCCTTTCGGAATTAGAGTAGAGTGCCACAGTTTGCCACATTAACCGTCGCGTCAACTTGTCTGACAAATGACCCCACCTGGCTACCCATCGCTCTCTACGGTCAGACCATTTCCCTGTAATTGTCTCCATCAGAAGAGCGCCCTCTGAACATCATACTTTCATTTATCATGGGAAATGGAAATCTAATAGGCCCAGTTTAAGATAGTTAAACAAGATCATAGAACTGCCCAAACTTTTTGTTGTTCGGACAGCAGAAAGGATTCTCCGAGACATCATCACATCTGCAGCCGCTCGCTATACATCTGCTGGTGGAATACCCGAAGTGAGACCAAATTCCCAAGCAGATGTAGCGGGATTAGCAAATGAGCGTGATGAACTCCATTGAGCTAAAACCTGTGACACTAGAGATTACCGTTAACAGCTCGCTTTTGGAAGATCATGCATTCGGTATACCAGAAGGCTATAGCGGCTGAGCAGATTGATAATTAGCTCTATGCGATACACAGCTCATGAGGATGGCAGAATTGGCGTAGAGTGCCACAGTTCGGTAAGCATAACGATCGCGTCAGCTTGTCTGACAAATGACGTCACCTGGCAACCCGTCTTTCTCTAGGGTTAGACCATTTTCCTATAATTGTCTCCTTCAGCAGTTTACACAACTTCATCACTTTTGAACGCCCCATTTTCATCAATCATGGGAAATATAATTGACCTACTTTCAGAGAGTTCACCGATCACCGCTTCAGAGAACGGTCCAACCTTTCTGATGCTGGGTTACCAGAAAGGACGTGCCCAAAACTTCAGTACAGCTGAAGACGCTTGCTGTATATCTAGTGGCTAAATACCCAAAGTGAGAACAAATTTCCCAGTAGAGACAGTGGGAATAACAAAGCAGCGCTATTAGCTACGCCGAGTAAACCTCCATAGTACGGGAGGTGACTGTGGAAGCTGAAACTCTTGAACCCTGCACGTTTTGCAACGATACGCAGATTCATCCGAAAAATGTGCGCAAGTCATTTTGATGGACAATTTGTTGAGCACATGGCGAAGAGAAGAGTACTACATCGTGTCAGAGCTCTTCCTGCGAGAAGGTGCCACAGCAATTCACTATGGATGATGTTGCAAATTTCTTAGGAACACTAAATCATCCAAAGCGTTAGGATTTGGCAAAATCTTCATGGTAATGATGGAACAGCTGGATGAACCGGGATTTAAGTTGTATCTCACCAAAGTTCTCAATATGTCGCTAGCCACTCACATCGTTCCCGAAGTCTGGTAAATGGGCAGATACCGCTACTGAAGCCAGGCAAGGATACCAGCAACGATGAATCATACAGAACGATCTCGCTTTTGTATTCCAGCGTCTAAAATGGATATACAGATGCCGATCATCAGCATGGTCAAAGGTTATCAAGCTGTGTGATATCACAGTGATGGTGACACTCGACTTATCGAAAGTCTGTAGTATGTACTTTCAGCCACTCCATGCTGTTTGAGATTACCAATTATACCAATTCTACATATGTGTGGACATCGGTCGTACGTGGAATTTTAAGCCCCGCAGAGTGAAACTGGGAGTTCGGAAATATGGGGTCATAGCTTAAAAATAGCTTAACCTCCACATTTCCAGCATTCCACCCCCTTAGGGCTGACATTGAGCATTCGTTACATACATATGTTTGCGCATTATTGTACAATGTACAATGTCAATTTGAATGTCATTTATGACAAATTATGAAAACTTGATCGATCTTATCGACGCCTCCGAATGCCGGGCATACACTATGGGCATGCAGGACAGCATTTGTAATAGTATTAGTAAATTTTGAAGTTTTTGTCAATGTATTTGGGAGTAGTTTTGGCAGGATTGAAATCAAAATAGTTTTGATTTTGTAAATGAACCCCTTTCAATCCGATGAATTTTGTTTATTTTCCAAGTAACCAACAAATAATTTTTGAAAACAACAAATATTATTTGTGAGGAAATTAAAAAAATTGGAAAACTTCAACCCAAAATCGAGTTTTGGAGGAAAATTCATCATTTTTTGAATATGGATTGAAGGAATGCCACACACTATTCAATCACACACGTACACAAGGGTTCATTTGGCAGTGCAGTTTGGCAGTATAGTGTATGCCCCGCAGAACAATAGTATGCTAAGTCGACTTAACATGTTTTCAAGTTCTTTAAATTTTTATATTTAACATCCTTTAACTTAAATTCTGTCAAATGTTGGTAATGATCGGACAATCCGAACAGAAGTTATAAACAAATATTTACTTAGCATAGTACTGAAGGTCAAAGAAATTTCCAAACTTTTAGAGCTTGTCCTGCAAAACTCGCTTTTCAGAAGTAGCAAACTATTATTTAGCAAACTATTAGCATAGTACTGAAGTTCAAAAAAATTTCCAAACTTTGAGAGCTTCTCCTGCAAAACTCACTTTTTAGACTTAGCATACTATTATTTGGAGGTGTCGTTATACCTTTTTTCGCGCGAAAAATATGCAAAATTCCGCCACTAAATGTATAAAACCCATTAATTCAGCCACACTCTTAAACCTGGAGATGTAGCCAGGGTCAGATATAAAACACATTGCAAATATTCTACACCTTGCGGATTAATGTATTCATATTTATTTCACTACTAATGTAAGATCACATAACGACCATGACATTTACAAATTTTAAAATTATTTCAAACATGAAATTTTTACTACAGCCTCAGCCAAGATCTGCATTACTTCATTTCTGTTTTGATGATTGGCGTTTCTTCTTTGATTGGCACATTTGGTACGGTTACAGCGTTAATTGAGGCAAAATAGAACATTGCATTACCCATTATATAGACAAATTCACTGGTATAACCACGACATGGTCCACCCCATAATGCAGCAGACGATTGGGCAGCGAGCATAGAGAAAGCCACACATCCATACATATAATTATCTTCAGTATAAGCCAAATAGCTTAACGATACCGCATTGGCTAAACTGTTGACATTTTTTAGAATTTGAGTACTCTTCTCATCGATTTCATCACCAAAAAGTTTTGCAATTAAATCCAATATTAGAGGTATAATAAACAACGCATGGATCATCGCATAGGGCTTGCCTAACTCGAGATATATTTCAATGTTCATCAGCGAAAGCGGTACAAAATCCATTGTTGTATCCAGGACACTTTTCACCAAACTGCATCTTAATTCTCGGCCACCAATCATGCCGTAAATACCAAATATAATACCCAATGCACTAGCCGTAAAGGAGTAGGGATGTAGATCGGGTGGCATTTCATATGCTGCATATGAGGCCATTAGAGCCAATCCAAAATAAGGACATCTTTCCGCTATCCAATGCATTGCTGCAGTGATTTTTTTCGTTGAAGGAAAAGTAATTTGAAACGAGTTTAAAATTTTATAAATTATAATTATATTAGAAACTTCAATTAATATTTTTTCAAAATATTTTCAAGACAAATGACACTTTTCAAAAATCAAAACAAAAATGTTAAGGTGTAACTTAAATGACGGCGTTCCGTACAAAAATGCGTACATTCTAACCTGCGTTTACACAGAAGGTCATAAAGGACTGGTCTTAGGAGACTTTAATGCTCATCACGAGTTGTGACATGTAGTTTTAGTTAATGACCAGAGATGTATGGGTGATTGATAGCTCTACGTTTTGTACAGTCAATGATGACGCCCCTACCAGAATTAGCGAATAGTGTCAGATTTTGCCAAAGAAATTACGTCATTTGTTCGTTTCTCTTGCTCCATATCGTCACCAAAAATGCCCGAAGACGAAACGGTCATTTCAATTTCATGCTTCTACGTTCAAAACCAACGATCCTATTCAAGCAATGGCATTTCGGAAAATGGGATAATATTGCAGATTTTGTTGTAATGACGGATCCCAAAACCAAGCGTTTCCGCTGTTTTGGTTTAATTTCTTACTCCCATTCGTATAGGATTGATAATATCCCGAATACTCGCCCTCATATCAATTATGTATATTCCATAAAACATTTTTTCATTTTATTACGTTTTTTGCTTTCCTGTAAAGTTTTGATTTTGTGGGATACGTCTTCGGGCATTTATGGTGACGATATATTTGTCTACTTCAGCAGACCGCCGGAATTCATCATATCTGAACGACGCAATTATGCATAAGATAATTGGCCTAATTTCAGAGAGTTCAACAATCATCGCTTATGAGAGCCTTTCTATGGTGTACAAGTAGCACAAAGACCCATCACTGCTGTAGCCGCTCCCTATATACCTGCTGGTCGAAAGGTACAAAAACCCCTGTGACGCCGTGTGTAGTTTTTTGAGGTTAAGATAACTCTCGAAAGGAACTGCCGATTCGGTCCATAATTTGGTCTTCGTAATATTTTGTGAAAATATAGTTTAAGTTCGAAAATAAGCCATATCGGTCCACTCCTTCAGGAACCTCACCTACAAAATTTCAAAAATGTTCGGAAAAATTGTGCGCACTATAATGCTTATAGGGAATGACCGATTTGGTCCATACTTTACACATCCTAATATATCTACCACATATAGATCAGGTTCGAATATGGACTATATTGGTCCACTCCTTCGGGTACCTCCCACACACAATTTCGGATAAGTTCACTTTAATACCTGCTCTCGAATCACTTTGATTTTTGTTGATGCAACTTGCATTCGCTGTCTCTAATAGTCCCAATTTACATTAGGCGAGTTTACTTGCGGCAATTGTCAGTTTATAGGTGAGAGAAGGGGCTGAGAGGCAAAGGGTTACCATATGTCTCACCTCTCTCTCCATCAAACTGACAATTGCCGCAAGTAAACTCGCCTAATGTAAATTGGGACTTACGGCGGTAAAATATTTTTCAGGAGCAAATCTATACTTCTTGAGAAAACAGCCCGAACTGTAAAAAAGACCTATGGCACCATATGTACTGGCTGGAGCGCATGGCAATTCTCGCAGCTTTGAGCTTTTATCCTAGTCCATATTTTTGTCGGGAAGTTCATACGTCCGAAATTCTGAAACCCTCCTAAATACATACATTTTTTGAGAAAAAGTATTTTAATTCACACAGGCTGAGGGTATATCTCTGTCAGCAAAGCCGACTGATACTTTTTTACTTGTTATATAAATATCTTGCGGTGTCCCCTAAAGTTCGAAAACGAATGGACCGATCATCATATATTTTTGTGGGCTTATTAAGTATTTAATAATCTTGCCTTTGGACGAGAGACTTTTAAAAATATAATTAAAAAAATGGTGAACAGCCAAAGTTAACATTCGAGTTTTTTCCAATAATTGGCCGTTTTTGACCACTAATCGGTCAAAAAACGTTTTTAAAGAAAAGTTCTCATTTTTTTAAGACAAGAGTTCGATATACTGAAATTTCAGACATTTCGGGTGGATATTGAGAGCACAACCTTCAAAATACCGAAAATCGGTAGGTACGGTTCCATGGGGGCTATATGAAAGCGAGGACCTACACAGACAGATTTCAGGTGGAGAGTTATAAACCACCAACGAAGACTAAATACCAATTTTCAACCATTTCGGTGTAATAATGAGGCTAAAGTCTTCAATATAACGAAAATCGGGAGGTATCGTCCTTTGGGGGCTATATGAAGGCGTGGACATATACCGACAAATTTCAAGGGGAACATTTTATACCCCAACGAAGAAAAAATGCCAAATTTCAGCAATTTCGGTGTGATAATGAGACAAAAATCTTCAAAACACCGAAAATAGGGAAGTACCGTTATATGAGGGCTATATAAAAACGTGGACTTACACCCACAATTCTCTGTTGAATCTTTCATATCTCTGCCGAAGACTAAACACCACATTTCAATAATTTCGCTTGGTTATTGTGGCTAGAACTTTCAAAATACCGAAAATCGGGAGGTACAGTTATATGGGGGCTATATCAAAACGTGGACCGAACATCCCAGTTTCTTTTTTTTTTTTGACTTAACTCAAGTTTAGTACAAACTCTCAGACTTTTCTGACATTTTTTCCAGAGGTAGATATATTTTTTAATATTTTTATTAATTTTCTTGTGGGACGGGTAACCGGGTACCCGGTTTTTGGACCCGAAAGTCCGGGTACAAAACCCGGGTTAGACCCGGCTCTACTGAACCGATTGCTACAAAATGGGTATCATTGGAAAAAGCTTATGTAAATACCTATCTAACAAGTGAACATATGAGGTGGTCAGGTGATATAACCCAAAAACTGATTTTTGGACCCGGATTTTTCCATAAAACACTCGAAAAGTCGAAAATGGGCCCATCATGGGCCCCATTTTATGTAATCCAGATTGTAGCTCACACTTTAACCTTTCCAAAATTGTGCTATATGTTGTAATACCTTCCATGGATTTAGAGAAATGGCCGAAGGCCGGCTATTTAAAGAAAAATTTATAATTTGATTGGTTGAGTGGAGTATTCCCCCATTGGCTCAACTTCATTTATTACCCTCTATTGCAGAGAGTAGTGTTTTTCAAAACGAACTGATAGTGTTGCAAAATTTTACTGATCGCTACCAATATCATGATTTCATCCCGGCGAAGGGAATTATCAATTGGCTTCCCAGTCCATAGGAGAAAGTCTTAAATCCCCGGCCGAAGGCCGGCTATTTATTTAGGAAAAATACAATTTAAAAGAAAATGTTGTTCAATTTAAAACTTAAAAATTTTCCATAGGGACCTATAATGTAAAGAAATGAGCCCTACGGAACCGAGTTCTCAAGATTCTAAGGGCCATATCTCTGGATCCAGAGAAGGTATTACAACATATAGCACCATTTTGGAAAGGTTAAAGTGCGAGATATAATCTGACATACATTAAAGGTTTTATGAAAATCAGTTTCCAAAAATCAGTTTTTGAGTTATGTATATCACCTGACCACATGAAAATAACCCCATCATTTGAATAGGTATTTCCATAAGTTTTCTAATGATACCAATTTTAAAGCAATAGGTTTAGTAGAGCCGGGTCTAACCCGGGTTTTGTACCCAGACTTTCAGATCCAATAACCAGGTAACCGTGTACGCCACCAAGAAAATTACACATTTCCATGATCAGCGCAACAATATCTACCTCTGGAAAAAATTTCAAAAAAATCTGAGAGTTTTTACTAAATTAGAGTTGTTCCCTTTTTTATTTGCCCTAGAGAAGGTAAGTCAACAATAAGTACGTATACCAAAACTGATGCACCTATTTTTGGCCACAGTTAATATGAACTCGAGACATGGTGCGTCGCCTAGCAATCCGTCGCTTCACTTGGGCCAGACCAACTCACTATAACAGTTTTCATTAGCAGATCGCCCGATTTCATCACCTCTAATCGCCGCACTTTCATCAGTCATTGGAAAACTCATTGACTGAATTTTAGAGAGTCCATAAACCACCGTTTCATATTATCGCCAATGGTTTCTGATGTTCGGCTAGAAGGAAAAATGTTCCGAAACATCATCACTAATGCAATCGCTCGCTCTATACCTACCCAGCAGATGCGGCTGAACGAGCAAATGAGCGTGATAAGATCCATCTTGGGAGCTAACACTGGCAGTTAACAGGCTGGTCGGTGATCACAACTGGAACAAGAGGCTAGACCATCAGAAGAGTTTCAACACTGCCACTCTCGAACTCTCACGGTGTGCCTTAACCAAATTTAAATGGAAGGTGCTTACACCTGGGAAGTTTTTGCAGAATCTGAAACTACAATGCTCACAGATGAGAAATATCAAGAAACAAAAAAAATCGCCGGAGGGATTTTCAAATAAATCGCGATTTAAGTTTACATTTTTAGGGGTTCTTTAGGTTTTCCCGATTTTGCTTGGAAACTGCGAGTCCTATGAAAATTCTCCACAAGATTGTCCTTTATGATATTTCCGTGGGTTTTACCGTTTTTGAGATATAGAAGTTCAAATTGAGAAAATGCACTGACTGTATCGCCTCCTTATAAAACAATATCATGATCAGTGCGCCTTGACTAACTTTTGATGAAAACCGCTTACACATGGCAAGATTTCACGGATTCTGAAACAGCAATGTTAATAGATAAGAAAAATAAAGAAAACAGAAAAAATCGCCGGAGGGATTTTTAAATAAATCGCGATCAATATTCACAATTTTAGGATTTTTTTAGGATTTCACGATTTTGCTTGGAAACCGCAAGTCGTATCGAAATGAGTCTGAAGAAAATGTTGTAGCTGTGAAAATTCTCTACAAGACTGACCTTCAGGTGTTGTCGTAGGTTCCCAGCAAAATGTTCGATTCCAAAGATGACATTCAATCATGGGTGCAAGTGATCTAGCATGTCATCTTTTTAGCATCTTCATCGATGAATTTTATATGAGCGTGGACCCCAAAAGATGACGTTCTTTTCTGGATCCTAAGCATGTCATTTTAACCAATGCGTTGACATGTCATTTCCACCAATGCTTTGACACGTCATTTTCACCCATGCTTTGACATGTCATTTTAACCAATGCTTTGGCATGTCATTTTCACCAACCCCTTGGCATGAAATTTTCATGTCTTGTTTGGAAAATGGAAATGCTGTATTGAAATATGGTTTTCATGAAAAACAAAACTCTTTATTAATTCAAACGAATTCATGGAATAGCTACAATTAATTTATCAGTTTAGTTTTTCAAAAGTTTACATCCAAAATTGCAATGTAATCACCACCGCTGCAACGCAAAAGATTACTTCCTCCGTTCTCCGCAACCGATATTCTTTCATCTTACAAAAGGTTTTTTCAATTATCTTCCCATCACCAGTTCAGATTTCAACATGGACTCCAAATTCACTCCTTTAAGTATTTTTATTTCGTAAATTACTTTTATTTTATAATTTTGTTATTTTATAACAACATTTTGGTAATTTATACTATTTTGTTTAGTGACGAAAATATGTAGGGATCTACAACCCAGCTTGCTTTAGGGATCTCTAAGAACAAAATGTAACGAACGGGGAGAAGAGACTTTTTATGGAAAATACCATTTATGCTTAATTAATTTATTTTTAATTGTTTCTTTCCAAAAGTAGTTTCTTCTTTATTTTCAGATTCTTGTTCCTTTTCGTTTCGGACTTTTTTTCAAATTCCAAGAAGCGAGATTTGATTGATTTCATTCTATGTCTGATTTAGAACAGACAAGGGAACTTTTAAAATAGCAATGTGTGCAGTCCGATTCTATTTTTAGCTCGATGGTTGGGACTTCATATAATACCAATTGTTTAGAAGTTCTAGTTGTTTGATATGCAGGAAATGTAAGACAACATCACGACGACAGTTCTAACAACTTTGGTCTGTTCCAGAAACTGCAAGAATCTACTTATTTTTACTACGATAAAAAATTTTTCCTTTAGGTTATCGGAAAAAATAGTAAAAATTAGTAGATTTTTGCAGTACTGGAACATACCAAAATGAAAATAAACAGGTGTGTAAATAAAAACACAAACATCATCTCTATTGGAGCGATGGAATGGGTACAAATGCTGATGAAAAGATCGTATCTTTCACGACTTCCTTTGCATTGGTTCAAATCCTAATGAAAAGATCGGATCTTTCACGACTTCCTTTGAACCAATGCAAAAGATGATATGAAATCACGTCATCGCAAAGAACCCCTTCCGTCAAATTTTGCTGGGTTTTACCATATTTGAGATATAGAGGTTCAGTTCAAATTTTTAGGTTTTTATCTTAAGTCTTTAAGATTTTGCTTGGAAACCGCAAGTCATATGAAAATGGGACTAAAGAAAATGTTGAAGCTTTGAAAATTCTCTACAAGATTGGCTGATTTATTTTTTTTCCTAGGTTGTACCATTTTCAAGATATAAAAGTTTTATTTGGGAGGCGATACAGTCAGTGCATTGTCTCAATTTGAACTTTTATAACTGAAAAACGGTAACACCTACGAAAGTATCATAAAGGCCAATCTTGTGGGGAATTTTCACAGCTACAACATTTTCTTTAGGCTTATTTACATAGGACTCGCGGTTTCGAAACAAAATCGTGAAAACCTAAAGAACCCCTAAAAATGTGAACTTAACTCGCGATTTATTTGAAAATCCCTCCGGCGATTTTTTTTGTTTCTTGATATTTCTCATCTATGAGCATTATAGTTTCAGAATCTGCAAAAACTTCCCAGGTGTAAGCACCTTCCATTTAAATTTGGTTAAGGCATACCGTGCTCTTGGAAGAAGGATCATATGTTCTTACCTACGTTCCGCGACGTTACGTTGAGTGATCCGAAGTGGGGAGCAAGTTATTTCAGTTGACAATTTGTCGAGCATCACGGGAGTACCTTCGCCACAAATACCATTAGGAACCTTATGGTAATGCTGAAACAACTTTATGAGCCGAGAATTGAGTATTTCATCGAGATTCTCAATGTTCGCAAGCCACCTAAAGCTTGCCTGAAGTCTGGAAAAGGGACGGAGTGGTTCCGCTACTGAAGCAAGGATGTCAGTAAATATGAATTGCTCAGACCGATTTCGGCTTTGTCGTCCATAGCAAAGACTGTTTGGGTTTTACTTCTCCCCCTTCATCAGAAATTGCTATGCTGTTGCCGATCATCTGCATGGCTTTTGTAAGAAGCACAGCACTACAACAACGCTACACACTATCATACACATACATACCTATATTCCCACAACATCCCGGAAGGGACAGGGGAGACTTCTCTCATGTTAATGAGTGCACGCCAATTCATATTTGCTCAATTATATGGAGCCAATATCACCGAGTCCGAATGGCGTAAGACACCACCTGTGAAAAAGTTTTTCATGGCTGAAATACTCCGGAAATTAGCCAGCATTAAGCTGAGGGGTTTTGCCACCGCTGAAAATTTTGATGTTCTGGTCAGGGATTGGACTGCAGACCTTCTGAGTGAAAGGCGGACGTGCTTACCTTGGCTCCCGCTACACACGATCTTCACACAATATAGTGTTGGACTTAACCAGAACAATTCGTGTGAAAGTGGACTGTGTTGTTGGCGCTCGACTTGTCTTTGATACTGCCAAACACTCCACGCTGTTTGAGGACATCGAGCAGACTATCCAACGGCCAAATTTGAAACGTTGGATAATCAATTATATGTGTGAACGTCAGTTGTACGCGGAATTCAGGAACACGAAGTCGCAGCCCCATAGAGTAGAACAGGGTATAATAGGTTTAACCTCTACTTTTCCTGTATTCCACACGTAAGCGGATGATTGTACAATGTCGGCGTTTGGGTCATGTTGGTCATTTAGGAAAGGTTAAGCTTCTATTTGCTTGATTCTACCACCTTCCGCCACAAATATCCGCCACAAAATACAGCCACTCTGTTGACCGCATGGATTTGGAGATGAGCCTTCTATTTGCTTGATTCTACCGCCTTTTCCGGCGAGAGAAATATACAAATATCCGCCACAAAATTTACAGCCACTCTGTTGACCGCATGGATTTGGAGATTAGCCTTCTATTTGCTTGATTCTACCACCTTTTCCGGCGAGAGAAATATACAAATATCCGCCACAAAATTTACAGCCACTCTGTTGACCGCATGGATTTGGAGATGAGCCCAGAGACGTGGTCCAGAGTAATAAAATTCCGATCACTAACTATACCAAGATTGTAGATATATTCTCGTCGTCCGGGCATGCCACAGCCATTTGAAACAAGCGGAGATGTAGAAAGTCCCTAGCCGCCAGCTAGTGTGGTGCATTTAAAGAAACCACATATAACGCGATATGTCTGCCTGTGCCGAGCCATGCGGAGGTATCAAAACGCCGCCCTGAGAACTGCAGGATGCATCCTCCCGTCATCTGTACGGCAACGCAATGGTATGCTGTCGATGTAGTACTTGCTCATGTGATACCTTGACAGTCCTCCCAATCACCATATAGTAAATAAGACCCCCTACCCAGGCATGTCCGGCAGGATCTTCATGAGGAAGGTCCAAAGTTACAAAGGTCCCCCTGGAAGGCTATGAAGCATATTTAAGCAATGTTCATCCAAATACAGCCGAATGAGGATATCACTCATCTATCGAAGCTCAACTTCATTCGGGATGGTGCAGACGTCTAAATTTCTATAGGACAATGATTGATAGTACCGTGGGGGCTTTACCAAAACACGGACCTATGTTGAAAATTTTTAGTGAAAAAGTGCTGTGACCGCTAGGAAACTCAAATGTCAAATTACAACAAGTAAAAAAGTATCAGTCGGCTTTGCCGACAGAGATATACCCTCAGCCTGTGCAAATTGAAACACTTTTTTCACAAAAAAACTTATGTATTTAGGGGGTTTCAAAATTTTGGTCGTATGAACCGACAAAAATGTTGATTAGGATTAAAGTTCAAAAATTTTGCGGAAAAGGTACATAAAGGAATGGACCGACATAGACCATGAGGCTGCCATTGGGGTTTTTACACCCTTCGGGCTGTTTTCTCAAGAAGTATGGACTTGCCCCTGAAACAACTTGCTTCAACAAAAATCAAAGTGATTCAATAGCAGGTCTTAAAGTGAACTTATCCAACATTTTGTGTGGGAGGTACGGGATGGAGTGGACAAATATAGTCCATATTCGAACCTGATCTATATCTGGTAGATATATAGAGATGTGCAAAGTATAGATAACATCGGTCACTACCATCAAGAGTTATCGTGCGCACAATTTTTCCGAAAATTTTTGAACTTTTGTGGTGTAGGTACCTGAAGGAGTGGACCGATATGGCTTTTCTACGAACTTAAAGTAAGTTTGGAAACAATATTACAAAGGCCAAATTTTGGCCGGAATCGGCATTTCCGTTCGAGAATTATCTTGCGCTTCCACCCATAAACATGGTGTCATAGGGTTTGTTTCTCAACTTTCAGGCTATTTTCTCAGGAAGTATGGATTTGCCCCTGATGAAACTTGTACCGTCGTACTGGGGACAGTGAATACAAGATGTTACAACAAAAATCAAGGCGATTCGAGAGCAGGTCCTAAACTGAACCTTTCCGAAATTTTGTGTGGAGGTACTCGAAGGTGTGGACCGATTGAGTCCATATTGTAACCTCATATAAGCCTGGTAGAAATTTCATAACGTGCAAAGTATGGACCAAATCGGTTACTCCCTTCAAGAGTTATCGTACGCACAAATTTTCCGAACATTTTCGAACTTTTGTGGGAGAGGTACCGGAAGGAGTGGACCGATATAATCCATCTTTGAACTTGAACTAAGTTTGGACAAAATATTACGAAAGCCAAATTTTGGAACGAATCGACAGATCCGTCCTAGAGTTATCTTGCGCTCCAACCACTACACACGGTGTCATAGGGTTTTTTTGTAACTTTCAGGCTATTTTCTCAGGAAGTGTGGACTTGCCCCTAATGAAACTTACAGCGTCGTAAAGAGGACAGCGAATACAACTTGCGTAAACAAAAATCAAAGCGATTCGAGACCAGGTCCTAAACTGAACTTTTCCGAAATTTTGTGTGGGAGGTACCCGAAGGTGTGGACCGATTGAGTCCATATTGGAACCTCATCTAAGTTTGGTAGAAATTACACGATGATCAAAGTATGGACCAAATCGGTTATTTCCTACAAGAGTTTTCGTGCGCACAAGTTTTGCGACAATTTTTGAACATTTGTGGGGGAGGTACCTGAAGGAGTGGACCTATATATCCCATCTTCGAACTTAAATCGAATCTGGAAAAAATATTTCGATACCCAAAATTTGAACCGAATCGATTGATCCGTTCGAGAGTTATCGTGCGCACCAGCCAGACGGACAGACAGACAGACGGACGGACATTGCTAGATCTACTCAAAATTGTCTGAAACGGATATCGTACAAACATACTTGGGGTCTAAAACCATTATTTCGATGAGGCACATTTTTGGTCGTATCAAAGTGTAAATACCCTCTTTAGCCTAAAGGCTGAGGGTATAAAAAAAACGGCCTAAACAAACGTAGCTAAATTCCTCAAAACACCTAAAATGTGAATGTACCGCTATATGGACCAAAACATACTTAAAGAGTGACACATAAATAAGTAAATGAGCGATTTGTTCAAAACTTTAGGCCGAGAAGTTTCGTGGCCATTGGAAACCTCAAATGTCAAATTACAGATAGTTCGGTCAATAAATGTAGCAAAACTCTTCAAAACAGCTAAAATAGGAAGGTACCGTTATATGGGGGCTATACAAAAAAATGGACCAAATTATGTTGAACATTTTTAGTAGAGAAGTGTTGTAAGTCCGTGTTTAGACACACAAATTTCTCGGGAAAGTAAATTCAGTTTTTAGGCAATAGGGGGTAGGAAAGAGTATTGAGGAGATTTTTCCTCTCCGCTCTCTCCCAATAAAATTCAATTTACTTTCCCGAGAAATTTGTGTGTCTAAACACAGACAAACCTCTATGAACATTATAAGTGAAATTACAGATAGTTGGGTTGAAAATTGTTGCTAAAATCCTCAACATATCTAAAATCGGCAGGTTCCCTTATAAGGGGTTATATCAAAACATGGACTAATGTTTACAATTTTTGGTTGAGAAGTTTTGTGTCGATGTAGTACTTGCTCATGTGTCAGATTACAGGTAGTTCCATCAAAAATACCGAAAATTGGGAAGTCCCGTTATATGGGGGCTATACCAAACATGGGTCTATGTTGAACATTTTTTTGGGGGATAAGTTTTGTGACCGACAAATGTAGCTTAATTCCTTAAATTAAAATATTAAAAAATATTGAAATCAAGAGGTACCATTATATGGGGCTGTACCAAAAAATGGACCAAATAATGTTGAAAATTGTTAGTTGAGAAGTGTTGTAACCGCTAGGAAGCTTAAATGTGAATTTAGTTCGGTTGAAAATTGTACCTAAAATCTTAAAAATACAGAAATTCGGCAGGTACCCTTATATGGGACTATATAAAATTTCTTGGGTGAGACGTTTTGTGACCCCCGAGAATCTCAAATGTCAGATTACAGGTAGTTCCGTAACGACATTTTTATTATTCTCAGAATTAAAGAAAATCAGTGAGAAACAAATGTTATGTCGATTTGGTTATCTCATGTGACTCTAAAGTTTATTTTCAATTATATATCTGCTTACAGTGACTTCAAAATATTGCCCACAATTCTGAGGTTTTTTCACCGAATCACCATATAATTAAGATTTTATGTATGATACAGGGATATGAGGTTGTAAAAAAAATCATAGCCCTAATAAACATATTCTAATTTCAACAATACTTTGCTAATCGTTATATTTGTTTCTAAAGGTACATCAAGTTCGAAGAAGAACTATATCGGACAAATACATAAGGTACCTCACTGAAGTTCACAAATTTCGCTTAGGTGCAGTTAAAATATTATTCGAAGATATTTGTGAGTTCCTAGTTATTGGGTACTTGTGTTTAGTGATTCGAAGTTAGTACCGCCCAAATGCTAGCCTCGCCCTTCCTTTTAAAAAACCACCACTTGCTCTCTCTTCAATTCCTCTTAAGCATCTTTAAAACACCCACTGTTTAAAATGTTTCGTCTTAGAACGCTGTTTTTCCATGCACCTAAAACTTCAATAAATTCCATATTTTGAATCCTCTTTGGTTCTGCAAAAGTCCTCAAATAACATTTGTCTTTGTCCATTGACAGCAATGAGCTTACAATGTATTTTTTGAGGCACTTAACGACATTTTTTCAAACGAAATATGATTTGCAAAAAAAAGCAACAACGACAATAAGTTAAATGATCTCCAGTGAAAACAAAACACATGTAAACACTCATCACTTAAATGCAATGAATATGTTCGAAACACAAATCATTCATACATATACACAAAACAATCAATCATATCCTGCTCAACGGAATTTCACGCGAAATAAACAAAAGATTATCGTTGGCTCAAGATCGAAGCTACGCTAAAAGTGAACAGAAAAAAAAAAACTCCAAAAGGAACAACATCATCATCACCATGACTCATCAAAGTTAGAGGTGGCGCGGGTTTATGGTGCGCCAGCGTGCGAAACTATTATCAGGAAAGACAGGCAAATCACAAAATGAAGACCAACAAAAAAACTCCCGCTTAACCTTGGAATCTTTCACAAGAATTCATTGGCTTTTTAAATAATCCAAGGCTCAAAAAAAGATGAGGAAAAAAAGAAACACAAATCGAAAACGACGGTCAATAACATAAAATGAGCAGAACTCCTAAGTATTCGCATGAATATTTATTACGTTTGTATGTCGTTGTGAATGGCGGGAGGAAAGTTTACACAACTGGTTAACTTTGTAGCAGAAACCAACAAAATGGGTCTCTCGTCAACAAAAATAAGTCTCAAGATGAAATGAGTGCACGACGATTCATACTGGCTCAATGATATGGGATATATGGTTTATCGCCTAGTCCGAACGACATGTCTTACGAAAGTAACTTTCATGGCTGAAATACTCAGGAAATATAAGCCCGCATTTCACTGATTTGATACTGCCGAAAATGTTGATGTTCTGGTCAGGAATTGAACCGCATACCTTCAGAGTGCAAGTCGGACGTGCTTACCACTACATCAAGGTGGCGTCCACATATAACATATATTTTACAAAAATGTGATCCTGATATTAAAGAAGAATCCATTACATGACCATTAGTGATCATAGAATACAGTCCCACAAAATTACTTCGGTTGTAGCACTATGGGGTACCATATGAAACCTGAGAAACCAGCTCAATTAACATATCTGTTTTGTAATTGTCACCTAAAAATCAAAATATTGTGTTTATCTATCCAACTTCTTGCAAAATCGTCTAGTATTTATTATCTATTGAGACTTTGTCCTACTAGCACGAATTTAAGATTAATGTTGCTATTTATTTACCCACTACATTGTATATTTTGCATGGTAATATGGCATAAAGAGCGAGCGCATCACTGCTATTTTACCCTTCCGTTAAGTTAAATGAGCAGGCAGACAGCTCAACTACTAAATAAACAAATCGGCAACATTTTACCCTTTTTTGTCATGGGTGTTGAGATGTGTTAACATGGAATGTGAGGATCAACCGAAAAAAAAACAGAACCAAGCAACAGCCGGACAGACTCAATGCAAACAAAGAAAGCTCAACACAGAAAAGTCTTTAAACCGCAGTGGACGGACAACAAAGACGAAACGGCTCAATACGCAAATCGTGCAATTAATATGAATTCCAAACAAAAAGAAATGAAGGTTCATGAAACCAAAAGAATAACGCCGTTCAAGCATTGCAAAGTACTTCCCTACATTATAGTCTCAGCTCATCGCTGTGAGGATGATTCACAAAGAAAGAGAATTTTGCTGTTTTATTAATGTCCCCAATAATTTCTAACAAAAAAGAATTTCTGCCAGCTCCTCATGTCGTTGAGGCTGGTAGGCGGCCGATGGTCTCCAATCAACCTAATTGCACTGCATTTTTTAGGTTTTCTTTTGTCAGGTTCATCGGCTTTGTTTTGTCATATGAGGTTTTCTTTCTGCTAATGATAATTTAAAGGTAAATAATTTTGACAATTTAAAACAAAACATGCGTATGACACGAAGATTACCCTACAATATTTTCCCAGTCCCATGGTGGCAAGCATTGACAAATGTAAGCACATCATTAGGTTTAAAGACGCTCGGTACATCCCGCTGGATGCATGCCTAGAATAAGGCATAATATCCCGGCAGAAGATTTCGATGGAGACTCAGAGTCAATTTCAATATTAAAGTCATCGAGAAGGCAATCGTTTTCCAGCATCAACCTCACCCACTTTCTACTTGACAATCCCACGACATCCGGTTCTATGCACCTTATTTACTTGGAGGAATCTTTGACCAGGGGCCAACCTCAACAATTATGCGTTTATGTTCTCCGTGCCGGGATAAAGAAGAACCCCAGGCCATAGATCAGTTCCGATTGCCACTTCCGCATTCACCACATGCCAAAATCAGCGGGATGTAATAAATGTAGGGAATGGGCGCACTTCTGAAACGGTTCGTGTCTTAGCCGCACTGGTCTTACCCGACTCCAGGACTACTGAGATACCAGTTATGTTGCTGATTACTGCGCCAGAACATTTCCCAGCGTGTCTTCAACTTTGTCGGGGTTGTCGACCCCAATAAAAAAGTAGCATTTTACACCCATGATGTTGTTCAGCGATCACGAAATGCATCGCTTCTACAATTCATAGCTGTGCCTTGCGCTTTTAGAAGGCAATAAGCGGATGATGCTAGGTGAACTCATAAACTTTCGCATTTGGCAATGACCAGAGGGTACGGCACTGGTAGAGCAAATTAATATATTTAAATTTTTCACAGTGAAGGCGTGTCCTTCGACAGCGGATTGGCCCTAACCACAATACATCAGCGTTCCAGGTTGCGGATACCCCCTCAGTGCACATACATTTGTTTCGTTCATCTGTATTAGGAGTAGATAATACCGGAATGCCTGCTCAGAATTCTGTAGTGCCGGGACAGAGGAAAACTCCGCGACCAATTTGGAAATGCTCGGTTTGTAATATATGTCAGCAGTGGTTGCATCTCATGGTTGGATCTGTACTCGTCCATAAGAGGAATATGAGACCCTCCGCAATCCCCCAGCAGCAACAGCAGCAAATTATACCAGTGTTCCAATCTGAAAATGCATAATCGACTAACCATGATATAGCGCCATATAGCGCCGGCTAAGCAGATTGATTACTCTACGGTTTGCACTGTCTTTGAGGATGCTCTTACCAGAATTAGCGGAGAGTGGCACAGTTTGCCAAACATAACCGTTCCTCCACTTGGTGTGACAAATGACGTCATTTTGCAACTCGTCCTTTTTCTTGGGTCAGACCATCCTCCTATAAGTGCCTCCATCGGCACACCTCCCGATTCATCACTTTTGAATTTTGGACGGTGTAGAAAAAAACCATACTCAAGAAAAATTTCAGTCTACTGCGTTGAGATGTTTATAACGTAACGTATACCACCCGCCGACTAATAACTGTACTCCAGATTATAGGTCCAACCTTAGCCCAATTTTGAAAGATCATAAGCGTCTTAAATGTTCTTAATAATCTATAGTATTTGGTCCTAGGTAATGGCCAGAGGGACATAGCTCGGCCGATTGATAGTTGTACGTTTTGCACGGTTAACAACCAGAATTAGCGGAGAGTGTCATAGTTCGTCAGACGTAGCTGTAGATTCTCCCGGTCTGATAAATGACGTCGCCTGGCAAACCGTTGTTTCGAATCATCTCCCTATAATCATCTTCTTCGGGAGACCTCTCGATTTCTTTACCCCTGAAAGCCGCACTTTAATCAATCATGGCAAAGCTAGGTGCGCAGGTCATTGTAATCCAACATTTTTCGAACACCCTGGAGTCATGCTGGAGCTTCGTGATGCTAGCCCCAGGGACCCAGACTCAGGGAGGGACCCAGGCTCAAGGTAACAGGTAGGTCGATGATCTCAAAAGAAATAATAAAATGAGTTTTACTGTTATGAAATACAACGATTTTTAGGTTATAAAATTCTATTGTTTATGCTGTAAAAAAATCTTGTTATTGGCAAGGTTTACGACGTTTCCGACGTATGTAATATACGTCAGAAATGTATATCATATACGTCATAATTTCCGACAGGCCATCTATGCTCGTAGCAAAGATTCTTCACAGCATCAAAAATATCTCTCAAGTTGCCCATCATCGACATGGGTTTCATTAGCAGCACAGCACTACAACGGCAGTACACGTAATCTCCATAAATATTAGTAGAAGATTCAACTTTACCAAGCCAAGCGATAGGACAGTGTTGGTGGCGCTCGATTTATCAAATACATATGACACTGTTAAGCACTCTAAGTGGTGTGATATCTCCGCAACTGTTTAAGCTCGACCTTTCAGAAATTCCGCATGCTCCAGACGGCATAGGTATTGTATTATATCATGAATTTTTACATATTTTCGTTAATGATGTGGTTTTTCATACTGTACAGGTACCTTATATAAGATACATGTTCAGTTTGTTATATCCATCCGAATGCCACTATTTTTTTTCAAAAAAATATGTAAGATTTTCATGAGATGCAAAATCACTTTCCTATTTTCCCTACATTCCCATTATTTGCTCTCATATTTCCTCTCTTGTTTGGTAAATGCTCTCAACTTTGTTCTCTTTTTCTTTTGACTGGTATCATTGCATTACCATCACATCGACACTGTATCAACAAACGTGTTGTGGTGTTGTGCTGTATCAACAACCTATCTGGAATACAGATAAACGCTTTACGCTAAATTACCACCGTCGCAACAACTAACAAATCAAACACCTACAGTGCGTTTGTTGTCGAAAAAAACAAAGTCGTTGTACGATATAGTTCGTATCTACAATTATATAATTTCTTTAATAAAGGGTGATCCATTTTGAGGTTCGCAAATTTAAAAAAACACAGAAAATTCAAATTGAATGGGAAATATTTATAACAATTGAAAGAACATTCCTTGACATTTACTTTTTTAAGTTTATTTCTAACAAATTTTGACCTCGTCTACATCTTAGACGGTCGGTCCGTGAATCCAAATGTCGATAATTCGTTGGAACATTTCGACTGGTAACTGACGAATGACACGTGTAATGTTTTGCTCCAAGGCCTGAATCGAAGAGGGGTGGTCCGCATACACTTTGGACTTTACATATCCACACAGGAACAAGTGTGATATCACACGATCTTCCTGGCCAATCGACCGTTCCAAAACCTGAAATTGTCTACTCGCCAAAGTGTTCTCTTAATAGATCCATTGATTGATGCCACGTGTGGGAAGCTGAGATCACGAGCTTCATATTCAGGCATTGAATAGCCGGCTATCATGGCATGCCATTGAAAGGTACATTCTCAGCGACATCAATTTTGAAGAAATATGGACCGATGATTCTACCAGCGGACAAACTACATAAAACAGTTTTTTTTTCTGGATGACGTGACACCTCTTGAACCTCTTTAAGTTTCTCATAACCCAAATGCGGCTACTTTCCTTGTTTACATGCCCATTCAGCCCAAAAATGGGCCAACTCGTTAAACAACAAGTAAAAAAGTATCAGTTGGTTTTACCCTCAGCCTATGTGAATTGAAACTTTCATCTACGGAGAGATCGACACAATTGTTGAACTTTTTAGTGGGGGAGGTACTATAAAGATGAGACTGATATTGGCCATTTTAGTTAAACTAAATTTGGACAAAATATTAGGAGATCCAAAGTTTGGACCAAATTGATTGTCCCGCCCCGTTCAAGAGATATCGTGCATACCATTTTAGTGACATTTATTAAATATTGGAGGGAAGTATCGGAAGTTGTTGCCCATCTCATCACGAAGGCCAAAGTTTGGACCAAATCTGTTGATCAGTTCGAGAGTTATACGAGGGCGATTCGGAAACTTCTTAGCCTATCAATGAAAGAGAATAGTTAATTTTTGAAAAACATTTTTATTTTTCAATATAATCTCCTGAAACTTCAATACACTTAGTCCAACGCTTTTCTATTAATTCTATCCCTTGATTAAAATAGTTTTCCTCAAGGTGTGGTTTACAACTGTAATTGCATCTTCATTTGAGGTAAAACGCTTGCCAGCAAGGAATTTTTTTAGATTTGGGAACAAGTAAAAGTCACTGGGAGCTAAATCAGGTGAATAAGGTGGGTGGTCAAGCAACTCGTACTTTAATTCGTTGATTTTAGCCATTGTTAAAACACTCTTGTGCGCTGGTGCGTTGTCTTGATGAAAAATTATTTTTTTGTGTTGTAAGCCAGGACGTTTTTCTCGAATTTGTACATTTAATTGATCCAAAAGTTTGCAATAGTACTCTGAATTGATTGTTTTACCCTTTTGCAGATAGTCAATCAATAAAATACCTTTGAAGTCCCAAAAAACCGTTGCCATAACCTTACCAGCCGATTGAATTGTTTTTGCCTTCTTTGAGGCACTTCCTCCAGCTTCAGTCCATTGTTTGGCTTGTTCTTTTTTCTCTGGAGTATAGTGGTGGATCCATGTCTCATCAACAGTTATGAAACGACGCTTAAAATCCATTTTATTTCGCTTAAAACGATCCAAACAAGCTTGAGAAATGTTCATTCTTATGCGTTTTTGATCGACTGTTAACAAATGCGGCACCCATCTTGCAGAAAGCATTTTCATCTGTAGTTCTTCATGCAAAATTAAATGGACTCGATCATTTGAGATGCCCATGATAAATATTAGCAATTTCACGCACTTTTATTCGTCGATCATTTAATACCATATCATGCAGTTTGGCTACAATTGTTGTTGTTGTTGCTAAATTGGACGTCCACTACGTGGTTCATCTTCAATGCTTGCACGACCACGTTTAAATTCAGCAACCCAATTTTTTACTGTTGCATATGAAGGAGCACTTTCACCTAACACATTCACCATATCATTATGAATTTCTCGTCCCGATAAACCTTTTTTATGTAAATATTTAATGACAGCACTCATTTCTAATTTTTCCATTGTAAAAAAATTGCGGATGCGTCTTTTTTGAATACCTGTCTCTATATGAAGGAGTTGCCAGATCGAAACAAAATTTAACATGTGTTCATAACAGAGATGGAAGTTTCCAAAACACTTAACTTTTTTCTGTTTATACCGCGCTTTTTGTGCTAGGCTAAGAAGTTTCCGAACTGCCCTCGTACAGCCGCTCGCCCTATACCTGCTGGTCGAATATCCGAGGTGAGACCAAATTTCCCAGCAGAGGCTACGGGATTAGCAAATTAGAGCAATTAACTTCGTCAAGCCAACCCTAGTGACCCCAGAGTTTTGTAGCTGATACAGGAAGTTATTAAATTCGATGCGGTTGATCGGTTGGTCGATGGGGACAAGCGGAACAAGTGTCTAGATTATCTGAATAGTTGCAACATTGTAGCTGGAATAAGTGAATTGTGGGCAACGGTTACCTAACTCTCAAACCTTAGTAAGAAGGAAAATAAGACCTCAGTCACGTCTGGCGACATAACGTTCAGTGATCCGAAGAGGTGCCCAGGTTATTTTAATCGACAATTTGTCGAGCACCCTGGGAGTGACAAGGCGAAGAGAAGAGTACTACATAACATTAGATCTCTTTCTGTTGAAAAGGAACCACCACAATTTACAGTGGATGACGCTGCAAATGGAATTGGGAACTCTAAATCATCCAAAACGTTAGGCTCTGACGGTAGGCTCTATGGCAATGCTAAAACAACTGGATGAGCCGGGAGTTAAGTATACCAATAAAGTTACTAATCTATTGCTAGACACCCACATCGAAGTTTGAAAAAGTACACGGTGGTCCCGCTACTGTAGTCAGATTCTTCACTGCTTCCCAGCATTAGAAATATTTCTGAAGTTGCTCTTATCACTGTGCAACAAAATGGAGCTCAAAGTCTGGGGCTGGAAAATTCCTATTGGAGATGAAAGCCCTTGGTGAGTACATATATACAGAACCCCGAAGGACAGATTCGTCGTGAGTTGATCTTTCCCGATATGGCGTGATGAATATTTTGCTGGAGACCCCAAAAGTCATCTGGAATCAGCGTTATATCTTTGTTCGCTGTTTTTTAAGATTATATTTAAGATGAGGGGATTTTTTCGTAGATCATTTCGACCTTCTTACTCGCTTCCTTCAATGTCCTTTTCGTCCATTATTTCAAGAACCGTAATAAAAGTGGCACAAGATGAAATTTTTCAGCTTCGGAATATTCTACAAAAATGTCGCTCAGAAGACTTTAGGTACTGTTCCCAAAAACATAAAATCGATAAAATCTTGTTTAAGCGGTCGTTTTTCACTTTTACCCGAATCTTGCTATATATATGTTTCAATATATTATTGTTAACCTATTGATTACCTAGATTTCTCGGAGTCATTAAAACAGTGGGATCTCGTTTTGCTAAGCACGTTAATTTCATTATTTTTTGGAATAAAGATCCGGATATCCGAATTATGAAACCGGCTATTCTGATATCAAAACCGAATTTTTAAACGGTTTTTATAAACCGATTAACCGTATATGTATATCATTAGAAAGGTATTAAAAATGTCAATCAGATGTGATTAATATGCATAAGACATTTTAAGCGGCTTTGGAACAAAAAAAACGTATTTTTGAACCCTTTCTTAACGTTTGTGAGGATATATTTCTGAGCGTGAAAAAAATTTTGATCATGACCAGAGGGGTGCAAAATTCTTTTTGGAGGTGAAAGCCATTGGTGAGAACCCTGAAGGGCAGATCCGCCGTGAGTCGAAACTTTGAGTTATGGCGGGTTGAATTCTTGGATGGTGACCCATTATTACAAGTGTAAAAAGTTACGTAACTGAATTTCAAGTGGGTTTAGGGTTCTACTGGGACAAGGTAGGCTTTCCCCTCCCAGGCACTTCAGTAGTGCGATTCTGTAACTCACTTTTTGAGTTGAAGACAAAAGTCGGTAAAATTAAAAAGCAAAATTATAAATGAAAAGTTCTAATAAAAGTTGACAGCACTCTCACAAGATCCAAGGAAATCACAACAAGTACAATAATCTAATGTGCAACTTAGTACATACTACTAAAATACGATTTTCCAGCGGTCTCATTTCCAAATGGTTCAGATTAAACGACACAGCTCAACAAATCTAAAATTTGTTCAATTATAAGCGTCGCAAAGACTTTCTTCTAAAGCAAATAATTAGTCTCTTGTAACTTTGTACTGATTTTTATTTGGCAATTTTCTTTGCGTGAGTTTGTCGGTGAGAGGTAGAGGATTCTTATTTGCCTAACCGATCTGTTCATCAAACTGACACTTGCGGCAAACGAAATGACCTAACTTAAATCTGGACTTACTCGGTAAGGTTGTCCAGGGGAATTTTGAAAAAAATATCAATCACGTGAGCGAAACATTTGTTTATCTGACAAAAATACTTAGCATGCGTAGCTCATTTAATTTAACCTTCTATACTCATCAGCCCAATAAGCTTCCCAAACTTAATATTTTAAAGCAACATTTTGTGATTGCATCTTCTGGCTTTTTTTGTTATGATTGTTCAGGGTTACGCTTTATTTTCTCATGCGCCGACTAATGATGCTATTTGCAACAATGTTGTTGTAGTCGGTTTGTACTAATTTAGCAAAAACACAAAATAACACATCAAACTGTCAAAGTGAAATTATCTCATTTATTTTATGTTTGCCTCGAACTACTACTACGACGGGTCACTGACCATAAGGTCCTTCAACCGATTTTAATCGACATGGTTATGGCATTTTGGTGGTAAATTAACTCCAGCAGAGTGAGTGTGTGTGCGAGTGTCTATGTGTAAAACGCAAATCGTAATTTGTTAATAATGAATGACCGACCGACAAACAAACAGAGGACAGCCTCCTGAAAACAAAATCAGCTCAATTCATTTTTAAAGTATGTAGAACATTTAAAGTACTAAAATTATGAAAAAAAAAAAACGAATTGGGTAACTTTTGGGATTACTCAAACTCTAAAATGTCAGTCCCATAGTAATTTAAATATCTTGCAGAATGATATCAGGACCGCGGTTTCTACACGTAGAAAAATATATGTCAGAAATATGTTTGGACTCAAGCAAATATATGTTTGGGATTAGTTGCTAACAAGTATATGTTTGGATGAAAACATATTATTTTTAGGTTCTGAATAAATATAAATTTGATGCCGAAGCATCCAACAGACAGCCGCAGTTCGTCTGTAAAAAATTAGGAAAGACCCGCGAGTCTTAACACAAAGAGTAGTTGTAAGTCACTGATATATTTCAATAATATTTTGCTTAACTGTATCAATACAAAATATTTCTTAGGCTACTTTTACATTACAATTCTTATCACTAAACTCTATGTTTTAAAAATACAAACATTTCATAGTTGAAGAGTTTTCCCACAATGCATGTGCATTAAAATCTTAAGTGCATAGCGCACACACATACCACTATCGATACCAGCTACCACTGCATGGGGGATCTTCAACTCTTATCTTAAAATACTTCCATTATCAAATCAATGCAAATGAAAATCTGTTCAAAGTATTTTGAACAGGTTCAAACAAATATATGTTTGCAACATTTTGTAACATATCTCAATTTTATTTGTTTGGGTACCAACATATTTTTACAGTGTTTTATTTAACTTGCTTTGGTGTCTGTTTAGTTCAAATCTAGTAACGCATTTTCCACACAGTTGCAGTCGACCAATCGAACTAAAACTTGGCACATTTTTCAGATTTAGGTGACAATACATGAATATAAAACCAAATCCAATATGGGTCCATTTTTTCTTATAGCCCGTATATAGCGGTACCACTCGATTTCAGGTATTTTAAGGATTTTATCTTCATTTTTAAGCCGAATTGGCTGTAATTTGGCATTTGGGGTTCCCAATGGTACGCAAACTGCCTCACCAAAAATGTTGGACACAGGTCAAGGTGTTAGTATAGCCTCCGTATAGCGGTACCACCCGATTTCAGGTATTTTAAGGATTTTATCTTAATTTTCAACCCGAATTGGCTGAAACTTAGCATTTGAAGTTTCAAATTGTACGAAAACTTCCACACCAAAAATTATTGACATAAGTCCAGTTTTTTTGTACAGCCCTTGTATAAAGGTACCACAGGGTTTCAGGCAGTTTAAAGTTTTTTTTTTCTACATTTTCGGCCTTAATTGGCTATAAATTTGTTATGAGGTTCTCAGTGTTCAACAGATTTAATTACTAAAAGTTAAAAATAAAAAATAATGAAAAAAATTAAGTTAGTGCTTTATTTATAAATGCATTTTAAAGTAGAAAATCATTTTTCATGATGGAATCTCTCAAATAAAACGCTTGCAATTAAAATTAAAAATTGTGTCAATATTAAACGGCAAAACATGGACCTCTACCAACAAAATTTCAGGTGGAAAGTTTTATACCCCCATCGAAGACTTAATACCACATTTCAGCCATTTCGGCGGGATATTGAGGCCACAACCTTCAAAATACCGAAAATGGGGAGGTACCGTTCTATGGAAGCTATATCAAAACAGGGATCTATGTTTACAATTTTTGGTTGGGAAGTTTCGTGACTGAAGAGAAATATAAATGCCAAAATTCGAGTGGTTCCGTCAAAAACTTTTTCCCAAGGCCTCAAAATACCTGTACCAACAAGTGGAACTATATTAAAAGTTTGTGAGAAAGTTTTGAGACCATTGGGAATGGAGGCTATACCAATACACTCACTGGGAAACTCAAAAGTCAAGCTCCAGCTAGTTCGTTTAAAAATTTTTGCTAAAATCCTCAAATACCGAAAATCGGGATGTGCCGTTATATAGGGGCTATAACAAAATATGAATCTATGTTGACGATTTGTCGTGCACAACATTCGCGACCACTGGGAACCTCAAATATCAAATTCTAGCTAGTACGGCTTAAAAAGGTAGCTAAAATCGTCAAAATACCGAAAATCGGGAGGTACACTTACATATATGGAGCCTACACAAAAACATGGACATATATCCATAATTTTTGAAGTATAAGTTATTGTAGCTAATTCGGTCTGAAAATGTGACTAAAAACGTCAAATGACCTGAAATCCGGTGGTTCTGTTATATGAGAGCTTTACCAAAAAGTGGACCGATATAGCCCATCATCGAACTTGACCTTCAGCGTCCATCTCCATTTTTGTGGATGCTACAGTGATTACAAAAGACGGATGGTCGGACGGACATGCATAGATCGACTCAGAATTGTACCTTGATCAAGATAATAATATACTCTCGACACTATGGTGGAGGGTATAAAAACTTATACCCCAGAACTAAAGCAAAGGAAGATCTTCAGGTATGCATGGTGCCTTGAGGCATCGATTTTTGAGATAATATAATGTGTATACCCTACACCAGTGACGTACGCCCGGGGGGTGGGGTGTGTTTTTTTGTATTTAGTCTTCGTTGGGGGTATAAAACTTAGCCACAGTAAATTGTCGGTACAGATCAACGCCTTAGTAAAGCCCCAATAGAACAGTATCTTCCTATTTCCGGTATTTTGAAGATTGTGGCCTCAATATTCCACCAAAATGGCTGCTATTTGGTCTTCATTTTGGGTGGCAAACGTTCCATATGAAATTTGCCGGTATAGGTCCACGCCTTCATATACCCCCCATAGAAAGTACCTCACGAATTTCGGTATTTTAAAGGTTGTGGCTGAAATTTGGTATTCTTCAGTGGGGGTATGAAACTTTGACCCAGAATCTTGTCGGTACAGGCCCACGTCTTAGCATAGCACCCCTAGAATGGTAAATCCCTATTTGCTATATTTTGAAGGTTGTGGCCTCAATATTCCACCGAAAAGAGTTACATTTGGTATTTAGTCTTCGTTGGTGGTATAAATCCTTCCATATTTTTCGGTATAGGTCCATGCCTTCATATAGCCCCATAGAATGGTACCACCCGGTTTTCGGTATTTTGAAGGTTTAAGCTTCATTATCACGCCGAAATTGAATTTGGAACTTAAGGCCTCGATACATAAAAAGCATGGCATTCTTCTTTAAGTCATATCTGGTAAATGACTAAAGACCAAGTTCGACCTAATTCAAATGTGATTCTGAAATCTTTATACCCTCAGCATTTATGCTAACGAGGGTATATACACTTTCATATGGGCATAATGTGCCTCATCGAAATAATGTTTTTAGACCCCAAGTATCTTTGGACGAAATGTGTTTCAGACAATTTGGAGTTGATTTAGCTATGTCCGTCTGTCTGTCTGGCTGGCTGGTGCGCACGATAACTCTCGAACGGAGCAACCGATTCGGTTCAAAATTTGGCTTTCGTAATATTTTGCCCAAACTTAGTTTAAGTTCGAAGATGGGTTATATCGGTCCACTCCTTCCGGTACCTCCCCCACAAAAGTTCGAAAATGTTCGGAAAATTTGTGCTCACGATAACTCTTGAAGGGAGTAACCGATTTGGCCCACACTTTGTACATCGTGAAAGTTCTACCAGACTTAGATTAAGTTTAAATAAGGACTCAATCGGTCCACTCCTTCGGGTACCTCCCACACAAAATTTCGGAAAAGTTCAGTTTAGGACCTGCTCTCGAATCGATTTGATTTTTGTTCTTACAACTTGTATTCGCTGTACTCCATACGACGGTACAAGTTTCATAAGGGGCAACTCCATACTTCCATACCCCCTATGACACCGTGTGTAGTGGTTGGAGCGCAAGATAAATCTCGAACGGATCTGCCAATTCGTTCCAAAATTTGGCCTTCGTAATATTTTGTCCAAACATAGTTTAAGTTCGAAGATAAACCATGTCGGTCCACTCCTTCAAGTACCTCCCTCACAAAAATTCAAAAATCTTCGTAAAAAATATGCGCACCATAACTCTTGAAGAGAGTGACTGATGTAATCCATACTCTGCACATCCTAATATATCTACCAGATATAGATCAGGTTCGAATATGGACTATATTTGTCCACTCTTTTGGGTACCTCCCACACAAAATTTCGGATAAGTTCACTTTAAGACCTGCTCTCGAATCACTTTGAAAATTGTTGAAGCGATTTGTATTCGCTACCTCCATTATGACGGTAAAAGTTTTTTCAGGACCAGGTCCATATTTCTTGGGAAAACATCCCGAGAGGTGTAAAAAGCCCTATGTCACCATATGTGGCTCTCGAACTGTTCTACCGAGTTGGTGCAACATTTGGTCTTCGTCATATTTTATCCAAACTTAGTTTCATGGGGCAATACCTGCCCCCAACTTCCGGTACTTCTCCCCGATATTTAAAAAATGTCACTAAAATTTTAGGACGATATCACTTGAATGTTGCAACCAATTTGGTCCAAACTTTGGATCTCCTAATATTTTGTCATAATTTAGTTTAACTTCTGAAATTGCCCATATCGGTCCTCCATAAGGGTACCTCCTCCACAAAAGTTCAACATTTGTGTTAATTCCTAATCCACATTTTTGTCGGCAAGTTCAAATGTTGAAAAAGGGCCACAAAATTCTGAAGACACGCTAAATACATTCTATCTGTCCGTAGATGAAAGTTTCAATTCACATTGAAATTTGGTATTTAGTCTTTGTTGGAGATAAAAGCCTTTCTGACTGATATTCGTCGGTAATTCTGAATGGTGTGACTGAAAGACTGACATTTGTTATTTAGTCTTCCATGGGGTTATAAAGTATTCCAAAAGGGAATTATCAGTATAGGTCCGTGGGTTCCTATATCCCCATAGAAGCGTACTTCTTGATTTTCGGTATTTTGAAGGTTTTACCGAAATTTGGTATATAATCTTTTATGAGTCTAAAAACTGTCCGCCAGAAATTTGTAAGTATAGATCTACGTTTGGATATAGCCCCCATGGAACGGTACCTCCCGAATTTCTATATTTTGAAAGTTAGCCAAATTGGTTTACCGAACTTGCTGAAATGTGGTATTTAGTCTTCTCCATAAACGAAAGAAAAATAATTGTTCCATTTTACTACAATACAACTCGTGGTGGAGGGTATAACAAGTTCGGCCTGGCCTGAACTTAACGCCGTTCTTACTTGTTTCTACTAACATCTTCCATTCCCAAATTTGAGTTCTCATCCAAAGGATGGTGACATCCATTTTGTTACAAATAATAATTTATGTGAAATGGTCCCCTAATCCTTGCCAAAAAAATGAATAAATAATAAATTTAGAACTTGTGTGCTTTCATGAAGTAAACTTGAATTTCATTTTAATGGTCATTGATCTCGCCTAGCCTCCAGTCTGGTTTGGTCTGATTAACTGTATGGATGGCATTTGGGTGGAAGTGTGTATATGTGCGCTTGATTTAGACAAATGCCAGACCCCTCGTTTTAATAATTAATTTTGTATTGTTATAAATAGGAAGACAATTATTGTTCCATAACAAAACCGAATAAAAGAAGAAGAAAGACTTTTGTTTTGCCTCAGCAGCAGCAGTAACAACAACATGAATTGAATGGAACAAATATAAAGGGAATAACCAAAAAGCAGCACACAATAACATATATATTGCATGTTCAAGATCACTGAGGGAATCTGGTGGTCTGTCTGCTTGACCAGTTCTTGTCCCTACTGCGTCTACAACATGAATGTCTGCTTCCCAAAAAAAAAAAAAAACAAACCACAACAACGGTCAGACTAACAGCAACTGACTGACTGACCACCGGCAATGTGTAAACAATGAATACTGAATTGAAATACAAATCAATGAAGAAACGAAAAAAGGCGGTTAAACTGACTGGATACGAAATCAGAACAATAAAAACAAAATCAAAACATAAACAAAACTAAACAATAACAGAGAGCAAGAAAAAAGTGCAACAACAGCAGGAGCAATATCCATGTGCAAGCGACATAGTTCAATGATGTGGTAGACAGTATACACGCGATCTTGCAAAGTACATGCATGGATGTGTATATGTATGTGGAAGATATTTCCAAGAGAGCCAAAGAATTAGTGGCGTAGCCTGCCTTCTCCAAGGTTGGTAAATCCCTTTTAATAACAATACAAATTTCCCCCTACCCTGCTAACTAAATTATATAGCTACGCTAATGTACTTATCCTTGGAACAACCTCCTCCCGTAGCTATTTTAAAGCTCATACTCCCATCAAAATAGAGCTGTGGAATAAATGACGTACTATTTCTATAAGAAACGTAGACATAAAGTAACGTAAAACATACATATCAGTCTGTCTGGCAGCATGTTAGCTTGTCTGCTGCCTCATTCATCGTGTAGACAGACAGACATGTTAGTTGGAATTGTGGTCAGTCGTCGTATAGACAGACATAAAAAATGCATGCAATCACCATGAAAAGCTTTTAACTCAAAGTACATCTATCTCACGTGGGGTAACAGAAATTCTAACGACGTTAGGAGACGTATTACGAATTTACTTTAACTGGAGCCACTTATTTTTTGATAACATTTGGATTTCTTTCTGCGTTTTAGAACTAATGAGTTTAAATTAAAAATATTTTTGCAATTGTTAATGCATTATCACCCCAGAAAACCAGGAAGTTTTTATATTGGTTGTATATAATTCGCATATACATTTTCCAAACTATTTTGTTATGAGTGAATGCTATAAAATATTACCAACAGCTTACCAAATATTTATGGCTATTGTGATGATATATATTATTAAAGGTACTAATCGCATGCACGGTCCAAAACTATGTATTGTCAATGTGATATTACATATGTATTCATATTCTCTACTTAGACAAAAAAATATTGTAGTAGGGAAAATATGACAAACCCAATTGGACAATATATTTTTACTGCCCTAGCCTTTATTCTGACGAGGGCATATACATTTTGATACGACTAAAATGTGCCGCATCAAAATAATGGTTTTAGACTCCAAGTATGTTTGGGTGAAATTTGAAATACGTTTCAGCCAATTTGGAGTCAATTTAACCCCGTCTGTCTGGCTGGAAAAAATGATTACTCTCGAATTGATCAGCTAACTAGGTCCAAATTTTGGATTTCGTAATATACGTCCAAACTTGCTTTAAGTTTGAATATGGGCAATGTCGCTCCACGCAGAAAAATATATATTAGAAATATGTTTGGATCCAAACAAATATATGTTTGTAACATATCTCAACTTTAATTGTTTGGGTACCAACATATTTTTATACCCTCCACCATGTTATGGAATTGTCATTCCGTTTGTAACACATCGAAATATTCATTGGAGACCCTATATGGTATATATATATATATATGCTTGATCAGGGTAAAATTCTAAGTCGATATAACCATGTCTGTCTGTTCCTTTTTAAGATAGAGCTAGATAATTTGATATAGAAATTTTTATTACTCCTAGGGTGTTTGATATTGCACATCGGCAATATCGGTCCACGTTTTGGTGCAGTCCCCATAGAACGGTAACACCCGATTTTCGTTATTTTGAAGGTTTTCGCTTCATTATCACTCCGAAATGGCTGAAATTTGGTACCTAGTCTTCGTTACTTTCCCTTAGAATTTTGTTGGCTTGGGTCCACGCCTTCATATAGCCCCCATAGAACGGTACCTCCCGATTTTCGGTATATTGAAGGCTGTGGCCTCAATATTCCTTCGAAATGGCTGAAATATGGTATTTTGTCTTCGTTGGGGGTAGGAAACTTTCCCCCAGAAATTTGTCGATATAGGTCCACGCCTTCATATAATTACCCCGCCCCCCCTTTAGAAGGGTACCTCTCAATTTTCGGTATTTTGAAGGTTATTGCCACAATAATTCATTGAAATGTCTGAAACTTGGTATTTAGTATTCGTTGGAGGTATTGAACTTTACCCTCAGTGTGTGTGCCAAACGGTGTGTTTCAAGTGTTGTTGTTGCGATTTTTTTCACAAGCAGTAATTTTTTCTGTTTCTTCCAGTTAACCAACCTAGCAAGCGAAGAGAAAAAGAAAAAAAGGTATTTATTATTTTGGTTTTTTCTTCAGTTTTCTGAATACAATCGTTGAGTAAAGACGGTAAAGTATGTGAATAAATCAGTGTTTTGCGTTTTCTTAAAGAAAGAGTGTTTTTTAGTAAATTAAATGGGCAATACATTTTTTATTTGGAAGTTTCATAACACTGTGTGTAATTTTTTGAATCATGTTTTATTAACCATATTCTGACTCCACAGTGTGATAGAACACCAAAAATTAGAATACACGTGTCTCGCCGTTTTTCCCTATCTCATCAACTTTCGCGGTTATAGGCCTCCAAAGATTTGATGCTTTGATGTAAAAAGGGTCATTTAGTCAGGACTATATCTTCCAAACCGTTAGGAAATTTGAATTTATCTCAGAGGCAAAGTTGTAGCACTTGTCTTAAAGAACAAAAATTGTAAACACATATAACCCATCAAACTTCATCTGCAAGGTCAAAATCGCCATGGTCAAATTTCTTTTAAAAATTTTCTTAAGTTTTGTGATACTGCTATCAAACCGATCAAATTTGAAGCAAACAACCAACTTCAAAAATATACCTCAGATCTCAATAAACATCTTTCTAGATTATACGAACCCTGAAGGAACAGGTCTTAATGGTCAAAATAGCAAAACAATTGCAAGTGGGTAAATACTTGGGTAAATACTTGGGTAAATACCCGAGTATTCAACCAAATGTTGGGTAAAAACTCTTTAACTGTCGAACCACTTGACGTAGGCTGACGAAATTTGCCTCAAAACTTTCTTATATCAATAGTATTAAAGGTATCGAAAATGGAGTCCCTGGGTCCATGTTTTCGTATAGCCCCCATATAGCCGTACCTCCCGATTTAGGTATTTTTCATCTATTAGCCACATTTTAAAACCAAATTGGCTGCAATTTGGCACAGTGTGTCCTCAAGGAGTATAATATATCCTTGCACACATTTGTCAACGTAGGTCCACGCTTATAGCCCCCATATAAGGGTACCCCGATTTCGAGTATTTACCAAAATATAGGGTAAAAACTCTTTATCTGCCGAACCACTTGACGCAGGCTGACAAAATTTGGCTCAAAACTTTTTGATATCAATAGTATTAAAGGTATTGAAAATAGAGTCCCTGGGTCCATGTTTTCGTATAGCCCCCATATAACCGTACCTCCCGATTTCAGAAACCCATATTGGGGCTACAAGAAAACGTGGACCCAGGGACTCCATTTTCAATACCTTTAATACTATTGATATCAAAAAGTTTTGATCCAAATTTTGTTAGCCAGCGTCAAGTGGTTCGGCAGATAAGTATTAGTATTTCCATAGATTTCAATAAACCACTTACTTACTTACTTAGTTGGCTCATTACAGAACATTTGTTCCATAGACCGAACTAAGAAAAGATCTCCATTCCTCTTTGTTTTTCGCTTGACTTTTTGGAATACCGCGCCTTTTCATTTCTTCATCCACTTGTATGCTCCATCGAAGCTGAGGCCTGCCGATTCTGCGTGCACCGCCATGTGGCATGTATTCATACGCCTTTTTAGCGGGTTCATCATCGCTCATTCTCATGATATGGCCTAGCCAACGCAATCGTTGCATCTCGATACGTTTAACTATATTCATGTCTTTGTATAGCTGATATAGCTCTTGGTTCATGTGACGTCGATATTCATCGTCTACGCAAATCAGGCCGTAGATCTTTTGAAGAATTTTCCTCTCAAACACACCAAGCACTGCCTTATCTGCTTGCGCAAGTACCCATGCTTCGGAGCCATACATTAGTACGGATAGTATCAGCGTTTTGTATAGTGTTATTTTTGTTTGACGAGATGTGGCTTTGTTTTTAAAGTGCTTACTTAGACCATAGTAGCATCTGTTGGCCAATACAATTCTTCTTCTTATTTCACAACTGATGTTGTTTGTTGTGTTTATGGCAGTGCCGAGGAAGACGAAGTCTTTAACTACCCCAAAATTGTAGGTACCAACTTCCACAGTGGGTCCGAGCTCTATGAACGCTTTGCGCGTCGACACCATCAATTTGGTATTATCGCCGTTTACCGCCAGACCCTGCTTCGACCTTCCTAAAGGTATCAGTTACTTCCTTTACTGATGGTCCCATGATGTCTATGTCATCAGCATAAGCAAGTAACATGTGGCTATTGGTGTACATTGTGCCATACCTTTTCCAGCAAAATGTTGAATAGGTCACACAAAAGGCTGTCTCCTTGTCTGAAACCTTTTTGGTACAAAATTCTTCGGAGAGGTTATTTCCAATTTTAACTGAGGACCTAGTATCAGTTAAAGTCATCTTACAAAGCCGGATGAGCTTTGCGGGGATACCAAATTAAGACATTGCATGGAATACCTTTGATCGGAGGGGACTGTCGAATGCTACTTTATAATCGACAAAAAAGTGATATGTGTCGATCTGCATCTCTTGGGTCTTCTAAATAAATATCTGGTCAATGGTGGACTTGCCAGGTCTAAAGACACATTGGTATGGTCAAATTATTTCGTTGACCATTGGCTTCAGTCGTTCGCACAATATCCCTGACACTATCTTATAGGCAATAGGGAGAAGACTTATGCCCCTATAGTTAGAGCATACAGTCTTATCTCCTTTCTTGTGGACGGGACATAGGATGCTCAGGTTCCAATCGTCGGGAATGCGTTCTTCCTGTCAGATGGTGCTAAATAGCTGATGCATACACCTTATCAGCGCGTCGCCTCCCGTTTTAAACAGCTTGGTTGGTAGGCCATCAGTTCCTGCTGCTTTATTATTCTTCAGCCGGTTTATTGCTGTCTTTACCTCATCTTGGCAAGGCGGTATACATTCAATACCATCTTCTGGGATTGGATCTGTGGTATCTTCGTTGACTTTGCTACTATTGGATACCAACAGTTTGGAAAAATGCTCTTTCCATATCCTTAGCACACTATCTGTATCAGTTACCAGATTACCTTGCTGGTCTCTACAGGAGGATGTGCCAGCTCCAAAGCCATAAGTTTGATGTTTCACTCTTTGGTAGAATTTTCGGACTTAATTCTGGCTCCTGTACATCTCGATTTTTTCACACTCCCGCTTTTCCATTTCTCTCTTTTTCTTGCGGAAAAAACGTTTCTCTCCTCTCCTTTTCTCCCGATATCTCTCTCGTGCGCTACGTGTTGCTACTGATTGTAAAGTAGCTCTATATGCCGCATTTTTCTCTTCGGTAGCAGCATGACACTCCTGGTCATACCATGAATTCTTTTGTGGAGGTCTCCGGAATCCAAGTATGGATTTTGCGGCTGTTTGCATGGAGTGGGCAATATTTTGCCATTGTGTTGTTATGTTATCGGGACAAGGAGTGCTCGCGTTAAGCAATTGGGCTAGTTGAGTTGAATATGCTGTGGCTATCTGTTGTGTTTGCAGCCTTTCGATGACCAACTTCCGCGTTGTGTCTGTTCGTGCTTTATTTGCAACGTTTAGACGGGTACGTTCCTTTGCTGCAACAAGGTAGTGGTCCGAATCAATGTTTGCGCCTCGGAACGATCGTACATCCAACACGCTCGATGAATGTCTTCCATCTATCACAACATGATCAATTTGATTACTTGTTCTTTGATCTGGAGACAGCCAGGTGCGCTTATGAATATCTAGGTGATTAAATCTGGTACTGCTAACTACCATGTTTTTTGCAGCTGCAAAGTCTATCAGCCTCATACCATTGTCAGATGTTTCACTGTGGAGACTGAATTTCCCGACTGTTGGGCCAAACATATTTTCCTTTCCAATTTTGGCATTAAAATCGCCGAGATTGATTTTAATGTCATGGGCAGGGCAACGGTCATATGTTTCTTCTAAGCGCTCGTAAAATATATCTTTGGTCTGTTCATCCTTTTCTTCAGTGGGAGCATGAGCGCAAATAAAGCAGATGTTGAAGAATTTAGCTTTTATTCGAATTGCAGCAAGTCTTTCATTCACTGGGGTGAAGCTGGATACCAGATGTTTAAGTCTCTTTACGTCATGGCAGCTATAATACAGTGCGTCACCTTTAGGTGTTGTTGTGACGCCTTTCCCAATCCATCGTATTTCCTGTATGGCAGTAATATCGGCCTGGTACTTTTCAAGTACGTCTGCCATTGCGAATACTGCACCTTCTCTATAAAGAGTGCAAACATTCCAGGTGCAGATTCGCAGATCATGGTCCTTAAAACATTTGCGGGGTTCGTCAACTTTAGAGGGGTTTGTTTTTCTTTTCTTTCGTTTTTTCATAGTAGGCTGTTTTTTCTAGGAGAGGGTTACTAGCCCGACGCCCAAACCCAAGTTTTTAACGTTCTTATGGGTGAACGTGCGGTACATGTTAGCTCACTACCTTTACCGGGTGTTAAAGGCAGTTCCCCAGGTGACACCACGGGGAGGTCAGTGTCCACTTGAGATGAAAGAGGAACCAAGATAAATCCTGGGCTTTGCCATTTTAAAACCGGTCAGGACCGTTCCTTGGTATCTTCCATCCCCTACGTCACCCAATAAAACACCACCATTTATAAATGTGTATATGTTAGAAAATTCTTGGTCCTTGTTTCTCGATATATACTGGATATGGAAAATATGAGCTGCATCGTATCGGTATTTTGCATGTGTGCGGTTCTTACGTACACAAAATGCTGGGAATATAGCTGAGAATGTTTGTTCAGAGCTTGTAGCAAACATTGAAGCTGCTGGATACGACAACAGCAACAAAATTTCAGTTGTATACAATTCACGCAGAACATTGCAAACCTTGTACAAGTTCAACAAACCATTGAGTCGACATCATTCAACAGAATATTCATTCTGTGTTACTGCAGCAACAAAATCACCACATTTGCAAACATTGACTCAACAAACAAACCGTCCGAAAGTGGTATGGAAGAGGTAGACAAATCAAAACATTGAATGATCTGAGTTGAATATTAAAAAAGCCGGCCGGCTTTTTGAGGATTCTGAGACACATAGTATATCTGGCTAGAGCGTAATAGTGGTTCCGTTCATTTAATTTCTCATATAGTCAAAGTAGCTAAAGTAGTATGTTGCTTTGTGGTAAAGGGGGAAATGCACATAAGAAAACACAGCTAGTAAGACACAATAGTTTAGTTGCTGTGATGTTTGATTTGATATGTAACAAGTATTTGATTATTGATTTGGTAAAGATAAGCTTAGCTTTGAAATACTACTACCACTAGAGCAATTTGATAAAATTACTTTAGGATAGAACTCAATCTAAGAACTCCAAATTTCGTAAAATTTTTTCAATGTAATCACTCTAGTGTGGACCGTGACTAGTATAGCACTTCATTCATTTATTTAAAAAAAAATCTCTTTTTCTTGCATATTTTTTTATTAAGAATTAAGTATTTGTCATAAGGACGATTGTTTACTTTCGCTTACACATAAGAGAACAACAGAAAAAATACATTTGTATTTTGCGAATACGAAATCTCAGTGTGATATTTTTATGCAAATGTCTGTTGCTTTGTTGTTTGCCGCTTTTCGATGTTTTTGTAACGGTTGGACCGTTCTGGCACCATCATAAACTTCACAATTTTACAATTATTTAGATTATCAGACAGACACAAACAATTACTTACGCATATCATAATTTAGAAATTTAATTATGGACTCATTTAAATTTCTGTACATGTTTTTGGTCAGGAAATACCTTTTATGCTCAGAATTAATGAAACATAATTTAAAGTTTTTGTACGAACGGGATTTAGTGCTAATACTTAACACTTATAGACTATAGGAGATAATACGAATAACGTCGAAATAAATTCAAGGAAATTTTGCAAAAACATTGAGTATTTTTGTTTATTTTATTGATATTGATTCCAGTGGAGGAAATGGGATAATAATTAAACCATAATTATTATTATTTGTTTTCTTTTTATACCCTTAATCTTATTATAGATGGTATATTCAATTTGTAACTACACGACATAATGATTTTATAATCCACGTATTATTGATAAGCATGAAATTCTACGCTAATTTAGCAATATCTGCCCGTCTTTGGAAATTACACTCGCTGAACGGATTGAAATAAAATAGTATTCTTATAAATATCATTGACTAAAGGTCCGTTTACCTTTAACCTTATGACATTTTAATTTAAAAAATATCAATTACAAATTTTAAATAAAAAATTAAAATAAAAAATCGAGAATTAAAAATTGAAAATTAAAAAGAGAAAATTAAAATTAAAAAAACTAAAACAAACAATTTTAAATTTAAAATTGTTGTTTAGTTTTATTTTAAAACTAAAAATTTTAAAAATTGAAAATTACGAAGAAAAAATTAATGGCCTGTTTCACTAAGACGATTCGAACACAAATTCGTTCGAACTACTAACAAACTTCTGTTTTTTGAAACATATTTGATTCATTTTTGTTTTCAATCAAACAAACATTTCCTACCACAACAGGAGTTTGGTAGTAATTCGAACAAATTTGAATTCGAATCGTCTTAAAAAAACAGGCCATAAAAATTGAAAACGAAAATGAAAACATAAAAATCTAAAATTAAAATATAAAAACTAAAAACAGAAAAGTAAAAAATGAAAATTAAAAATCAAAAATCTCTATAAATGAAAATCAAATGTCGTTCGTTGGTAATGGCATCAGTTGAGAACGGCTGGACCGATTTGGATAATTCTTTTTGTGAAATGTTCGCCATAACCCAACTTAGGTTTTTATGCAAAGAAAATTTGACCAAGCCCACTTTTTTCAATTTTAAATTGTTATCTTTTCTACAAAAACTACTGAACCGATTTTTCTGAAATTGTTGAATTTCGGAGGGGCGGGGTACTTCCCCTATACCCTACTTCTATAAAAATGCTATATCTTTATAAATAAAAATCACATGTCGTTCGTTTGTAATGGCATCAGTAGAGAACGGCTGGACCGATTTAGATAATTCTTTTTTTGAAATGTTCGTCATAAGTAGACAGCGGAATTTTATGCAACCCCTATTTTTGGTCCGATTCAAGTCAAATTTTGGGACTGGGTATATTTTTGGCTTCTGATTAAATTGCAATCGAAACATATGACATATGCAAAATACAATTTTGCATATGCAAAAAGTAATATGTGCCTATGCAAAATTTATGCATTTTACATATTTTCTTATGCAACCAATATTTTAATAATAGGTACAAAAATGTTTGTGTGTACAATTTTTCTGTTTAAAATTCTCTTCAGACAAGTCAATAAAGTAGAGAAATGTATAACCACAGCCACAACCTTCAAAATACCGAAAATCGGGAGGTATCGTTCGATGGAAACTATATTAAGGCCTGAATCTAAACCGAACAATTTTAGGTGGAAAGTTTTTCACCCCCAAGGAAGGCTTAATACCAAATTTCAGCCAATTCGGCGGGATATTGAGGCCACAACCTTCAAATACCGGAAAACGGGAGGTACCGTTCTATGGGGGCTATATTGAGACGTGGACCTATACCGACAAATATCAGGCGGAAAGTTGTATACCCCCAAGGAAGACCTTATACCAAATTTCAGCTATTTCGGAGGGATATTGAGGCTACAACCTTCTATGGGGGCTATATGAAGAACTGGACCTATACAGAGAAATTTCAGGTGGAAAGTTTTATACCCCCAACGAAGACTTAATACCAAATTTCAGCCATTTCGGAGGGATATTGAGGCCAGAACCTTCAAAATACCAGAAATCCGGAGGTACCATTCTATGGGTACTATATGAAGATGTGGACCTATACCGACAAATTTCAGGTGGAAGGTTTTATAGCTACAACGAAGACTAAATACTAAATTTTAGTCTTTTCGGTGGGATATTGAGGCTACAACTTTCAAAATACGGAAAATCGGATGGTACCTTTCTATGGAGGCAATATGAAGACGTGGACCTATACTGACAAATTTCAGGTGGAAAGTTTTGTACTCCCAACGAAGACTTAATACAAAATGTCAGCCGCTTGAGAGTGATCTTGAGGCCACAACCATCAAAATATTGGAAATCGGGAGGTACCGTTCTATATATACATACAGTGTTGGTCACAGAATTAGCACACCCCTTTGGTGCAAAATGATTTCAGTCAGCTAAGAGTTTTGATAGGACAAATTGAAATATTTTCGTAAACAAAATCCTTTTCTATAATGTATTTAACAGATTTAATGATATAAGTGAATAGTATTATCAGTGGTTTTTTGAAAATAAAAGTTTTGTGAAGACGCCCAAATTATTAAGGGGACATGTAATTAGCACACCCTAAGATTTGTTAATTTAATTCAATTAATATACAAAAATTAATTTATATTGAAGTTAATTCATTTTCAAAACGTATTGAACAAATCATTTTTAGAAAGAAAAAATAATTTATCACCCCGGAATCTCAAAATATATCCCAATAGCGGACCATTTTTCGTATTGTACGCTTAAACGTCAGAAAGTCGCCAAAACTTTAAAAACAAATGTACAATTGGATCTGAAATTATTGGAATTGTTAACCTATTACCGAAATTTAAATATAAAGTGCAAAAACTTTTCAAAAAGTGCTTAAGGTCGATGATTCATTCAAGAAAATTTTCGATTTGGAAGGGGTTTATAGAAAGAAGATCAATAAAATGCACCCTTATGTTAAGAAGGATCAACTTATAACACCATTTCTTATTCAAAATTACACGTCTGAATAACGCCAAAGACCTATCACTACAAAACTGTCAACAAAGCACTAGGTGAATACGTAGCACATGAGTATGTTTAAAGGTATAACCCCTTTTTAACAATAAAGGATTTTGAGGTTTGCTGAAATTGGTTAAAATCCATGAAAGTAGGCATATACTATTCAAGATAAATGTTTTCTGGATTATTGATTTTAAATTTAATCGTTTTAAGCTCCGGGAAACATATTATCTTGCGGTCTCACTAGACTATCTCCCATTTGCCGTATGTTTAGAAAATTATTGAAATTTGCGTAGGTCACATCGAGATGATCATAGGTTTATCGTGGCATACATCACGACATATCGGTAAAATTCAGTCCATATGGATAAGTATTTATAAAATCAATAGCTCAAAGCATCATATTACAGTTTTTAATGAAAATTTTTGTGGCAAACGGACTTTACAGATGCACACTGCTGGTGGGTACGTCCCACTATTCGCAAATTTACAAAGATGAACAAGAATATGATGTTTTATTTGATGTTTCTATGAACTACTTGCCTCAATGAATCTGTTTACATGTGAAAAAATCGTAAAAATAACATTAAAAACAATGAAATTTCCATCAGTCCTTGGGACCCAAGGTGTACCCCATATAATTCCCTTATGACACTGAAATTTCGGAGACTGGTGGAGAGTATAACCAGCAGACTGGAACTTATCCCCAAACGAAAGGGATTTAAAACTGAATATGGACGAAAATATTGAAACTATTTACTATATTAGTGATTCTTCTAAGGTGTGCTAATTACGTGTCCAATGAATTTAGGACATTTTTTACATTTTTGGAGGTTATTCAAATTGACAGTTATGTTTCAGTTTCTGTATTGCGTTGTATTCTTTAAGCATACTACTGAGAATATATTAGTACAAATACTTTATTAAATACAACTACTTTTGAAGGTCTTTTTAGGCAAAATAATTGTTGGTAGTGGGGTGTGCTAATTGTGTGACCAACACTGTATATGAAGACGTAGACACATGTGGACAAATTTCAGGTGTAAAGTTTCAGACCCCTAATGAAGAATTAATACCAAATTTCAGCCATTTCGGTGGGATATTTAGACCACAAATCCGTGTATATATTTTTGCATATGCTCATTTTATGCAAATATGAAAAAATATGTCAAAATATGCACGATATGCAAACTGTGCAAACATTTCTTTGCCTAATTCGTTTTACTTTGTGATAAAACGAGTCTCTGTCTAATCAGATTTTTCTACGACCATCCTAACCATATTCCGCTGTCTAGTCATAAGCCAACTTAGGCTTTTATGCAAACAAAGTTTGACCACGTCCACTTTTTTCAATTTTTATCTTTTCTACAAAAACTACTGAACTGATTTTCTTGAAGTTGTCATGGAATGTACAGGGATGGTAAGCGATATGTTTAAAAAACCCTATATTTGCAAACAATACGAATGTATCGGTTTAAAAATTTACGAATTAATCTAGAATCTAGTTACTTCTTTGGGGCCAAATGCAAAAGCTCAACGTTTGCCGTTTTTATGTATTTTTTATGAATTTCGGAGGAGGTGCGATACTTTCCCCACGTCTTTCTTTTAAACGCTAAATGTATAAGCCAAACATAAGATTATATCGATTTCAGCGTAAATTTTTAGAGGCAATGGGGTTGTATGTACCCTAGGTACGTATCTGGAGCCAAAATACCGTACCACGCCCACTTTTGTAATATGTTATATATTAAAAAGTATATATATAGTACTATATAAAAGAGTTGACATTTGTTGACAAATTTTGGTGGAAACCTGTGGAAACCTTGTATGTCGAATTACTGATAGTTCGGCCAACAAATGTAGCTAAGCTCTGCAATCACCTCTATTATCGGAGAGTAACTTTATATGAGAGCTGTACAAAAAACATATACCTATATTGCCAATTCTCAGTGGAGAGGTGTTGTGACCACTATGAACCTCAAATGGCAAAATAGAGAAAATTCGGGTTAAAAATGTACCCAATATCCTAAAAATATCGGAAACCGGGTGGTATCGTTATAGGGGGGTTATACCAAAACATCGACAATTTTAGGTGGATATGCTTTGTGACCACAGGGAACCTCAAATGTTATATTACAGATATGGGGGCTATACCAAACGTGTTGACAATTTTTGGTGGAAGTATTTTGTGGCCACTGGGTGACGTAGGGGATGGAAGATACCAAGGAACGGTCCTGACCGGTTTTAACATGGCAAAGCCCAGGATTTATCTTGGTCCCTCTTTCATCCCAAGTGGACACTGACCTCCCCGTGGTGTCACCTGGGGAACTGCCTTTAACACCCGTTAAAGGTAGTGAGCTAACATGTGCCGCGCGTTCACCCATAAGAACGTTAAAAACTTGGGTTTGGGCGTCGGGTTAGTAACCCTCCCCTAGAAAAAACAGCCTACTATGAAAAAACGAAAGAAAAGAAAAACAAACCCCTCTAAAGTTGACGAACCCCGCAAACGTTTTAAGGACCATGATCTGCGAATCTGCACCTGGAATGTTCGCACTCTTTATAGAGAAGGTGCAGTCTTCGCATTGGCAGACGTACTTGAAAAGTACAAGACCGATATTACTGCCATACAGGAAATACGATGGATTGGGAAAGGCGTCACAACAACACCTAAAGGTGACGCACTGTATTATAGCTGCCATGACGTAAAGCATGAGTTTGGTTGTGGATTCGTAGTTAGTCGGAGACTAAAACATCTTGTATCCAGCTTCACTCCAGTGAATGAAAGACTTGCTGCAATTCGAATAAAAGCTAAATTCTTCAACATCAGCTTTATTTGCGCTCATGCTCCCACTGAAGAAAAGGACGAACAGACCAAAGATATATTTTACGAGTGCTTAGAAGAAACATATGACCGTTGCCCTGCCCATGACATTAAAATCATTCTAGGCGATTTTAATGCCAAAATTGGAAAGGAGAATATCTTTGGCCCAACAGTCGGGAAATTCAGTCTCCACAGTGAAACATCTGACAATGGTATGAGACTGATAGACTTTGCAGCTGCAAAAAACATGGTAGTTAGCAGTACCAGATTTAATCATCTCGATATTCATAAGGGCACCTGGCTGTCTCCAGATCAGAAAACAAGAAACCAAATTGATCATGTTGTGATAGATGGAAGACATTCATCGAGCGTGTTGGATGTACGATCGTTCCGAGGCGCAAACATTGATTCGGACCACTACCTTGTTGCAGCAAAGGTACGCACCCGCTTAAACGTAGCAAACAAAGTACGAGCAGACACAACACGAAAGTTAGACATCGGTAAGCTGCAATCACAACAGATAGCCACAGCATATTCCACTCAACTAGCCCAATTGCTTAATCAAAGCCCTCCTCATCCCGATAACATATCAGCGCAATGGCAAAGCATTGCCCACTCCATGCAAACAGCCGCAAAATCCATACTTGGATACCAGAGACCTCCACCAAGGAATCCATGGTATGATGAGGAGTGTCGTGCTGCCACCGAAGAGAAAAATGCGGCATATAAGGCTACTTTACAATCCGTAGCAACGCGTAGCGCACGAGAGAGATACAGGGAGAAAAGGAGAGAGGAGAAACGTCTTTTCCGCAGGAAAAAGAGAGAGATGGAAAAGCGGGAGTGTGAAAAAATCGAGATGTACAGGAGCCAGAATGAAGTCCGAAAATTCTACCAAAGAGTCAAGCATCAAACTGATGGCTTTGGTACAGGCACATCCTCCTGTAGAGACCAGCAAGGTAATTTGGTAACTGATACAGATAGTATACTCAGGATATGGAAAGAACATTTTTCAAATCTGTTGGTATCCAATAGCAGCGAAGAAGACGAAGATACCACAGTCCCAATCCCAGAAGATGGTATTGAATGTATACTGCCCAGCCAAGATGAGGTAAAGACAGCAATAAATCGGCTGAAGAATAATAAGGCAGCAGGGGCCGATGGCTTACCAGCCGAGCTGTTCAAAACCGGAGGCGACACGCTGATAAGGTGTATTCATCAGCTAGTTAGCACCATCTGGCAGGAAGAACGAGTACCCGACGATTGGAACCTGAGTATCCTGTGCCCCGTCCACAAGAAGGGAGATAAGACTGTATGCTCTAACTATAGGGGCATAAGTCTACTCCCTATTGCCTACAAGATCGTGTCAGGGATATTGTGCGAACGACTAAAGCCAATGGTCAACGAGATTATTGGACCATACCAATGCGGCTTTAGACCTGGCAAGTCCACCATTGACCAGATATTTACCCTGCGGCAAATCCTGGAGAAGACCCAAGAGATGCAGATCGACACCTACCACCTTTTTGTCGATTATAAAGCAGCCTTCGACAGTCCGCTGCGCTCAAAGGTATTCCAAGCCATGTCTGAATTTGGTATTCCCGCAAAGCTCATCCGGCTTTGTAAAATGACTTTAACTGACACGAGGTCCTCAGTTAAAATAGGAAAGAACCTCTCCGAAGAGTTTGGTACCAAAAGAGGTTTCAGACAAGGAGACAGCCTTTCGTGTGACCTCTTCAACATCCTGCTAGAAAAGGTTATACGAGAGGCAAACGTCAAAAGAAGTGGCACAATCTACACCAATAGTCACATGTTACTTGCTTATGCTGATGATATAGACATCATGGGTCGATCAGTAAAAGAAGTAACTGATACCTTTATAAAGGTCGAAGGAGAATCTGCTAAAGTGGGTCTGGCGGTAAACGGTGAGAAGACCAAGTTGATGGTGTCGACGCGCAATGCGTCCATTGAGCTCGGACCGACTGTGGAAGTTGGTTCCTATAATATTGAGGTAGTAAAAGACTTCGTCTACCTCGGCACCTCCGTCAACACAACAAACGACATCAGTTGTGAAATAAAAAGAAGAATTGTATTGGCCAACAGATGCTACTTTGGATTAAGTAAGCAGTTTAAAAACAAAGCCACATCTCGTCAAACAAAAATAACGCTCTACAAGACACTGATACTACCCGTGCTGATGTATGGCTCCGAAGCCTGGGTACTTGCGCAAGCAGACATGGCAGTGCTTGGTGTGTTTGAGAGAAAAATTCTTCGAAAGATCTACGGACCAATCTGCGTTGACGGTGAATATCGACGTCGCATGAACCACGAGCTGTATCTGCTATACAACGACATGAATATTGTTAAACGTATCGAGATGCAGCGATTGCGTTGGCTAGGCCATATCATAAGAATGAGCGATGATGAACCCGCTAAAAAGGCGTATGAATACATGCCACATGGCGGTTCACGCAGAATTGGCAGGCCAAGGAATAGATGGCGCAAACAAGTGGATGTTGAGATGAAAAGGCGCGGTATTCCAGAGAGCAAAGCAACAAATAGAGAGGAATGGAGATCTCTTCTTAGTTCGGCCTATAGAACAAATGTTCTGTAATGGGCCAGCTAAGTAAGTAAGTAAGTAAGTTTTGTGGCCACTAGGAACCTCTACTGTCAAATTACAGGTAGTTAAAAATTGTAGCTAAAATCTTCAAAATACCGAAAATCGCGAGGTACCGTTATATCGGGGCTATACCAAAAGGTAGACCTATGTTGACGATTTTTGGTGGAGATGTTGTGTGACAACAGGGAATCTCAAATGTTAAATAACAGGTAGTTCGATTAAAAAATGTAACTGAAATCCTCAAAATACCGAAAATCGGGAGGTACCGTTATATGGGTGGCTATACCAAAACGTGGACCTATGTTGACGATTTTTTCTGGAGATGTTGTGTGACCACCTAGAACCTCAAATGTCAAATTGAAGATAGTTCGGTCAGAAAATGTAGCAAAAATCCTTAAAATACCGAAAATCGGGAAATAGCGTTATATGCGTGCTATACCAAAACGTGGAGTTATGTTAACAATTTTTGGTGGAGTTGTTTCGTGACCACATAGAACCATAAATGTTAAATTACAGATAGTTCGGTAGGAAAATGTAACAAAAATCCTCAAATACCTAAAATCGGGTGGTAGCGTTATATGGGGGCTTTACCAAAACGTAGACCTATCTTGACGATTTTTGGTGGAGATGTTAAATTACAGGTAGTTCGGTCAAAAAATGTAACTGAAATTCTCAAAAAACCGAAAATCGTGAGATACCGTTATATGGGGGCCATACCAAAACGTGGACCAATGTTGAACATTTTTGGTGGAGATGGTTTGTGATGACATGGAACCTCAACAAGGTAGCATAACTTTGTAATGGGTCATTCGGCTCATGTGGCCCCCAAATTTTTGCTGGGGTGGTTTAAATAATGGGTTAGTAAGGAGATTTGTAATGGGTTTTGTTGCTCGAATGATGATTAAATGGTTGATGGTGCTCGGGTACGACGATTATAATGACTATTGGCTACGATCACGAACAAACTACTTTGTACATCTAGACAAAGGAAACCGACGTCCCTATGAAGGACAAAATACAGGAGTCTTTGTGTGAGACAGAATACGGAAAACTCTCGGTGGGACAAATTACTGAAGTCATTGTGTAGGGCAGAAAATGATTGACTTTGCCCACCGTAAAAGCCGTAGATTAAACTAACAACAGCCGTAGCAGAATAATATACATAGGTCCAAAAAAGCAACTTCTCCTAAAACAAAATCACACTCTACAGGACACTGTTACTATCAGCAAATTTGTGGATTTTCAAAAGGTCTACGGGCCTATCTATGTTGCCGTACCACGAGTTGTACCAAATATACAACGACAAAATCATGTGTGCCAAAACTAAAGAATGAATAACTGACCAATAATATTAAAATCGTAATATTCCATACTGGAGAGAAAAATAGATTGAAAATCTATTTTTATTTCGGTTACAGCACTTTCGATCACGATCAGCCACCAATTTTAAGGGAAACCTCTAACTAAGGAAGCCACCTCGCTCTGTAGAATAATATGCTTTGAAGTCTATTCTGAACTTTCCTCAAAGTTTGTGTTATATCAAACAAACAAAAAAAGAAAGAAAGAAAAGAAGAAAATCGTTTGTATGTCTTATTTTAACAGATTATATAATATAGGTACTCATACTATATACCACGACATTTAATGTCTGATGAACTAATATCAGTTATACAATACATGTCTACAAATAACATATTTCCTGCTTAACAAATATTATACCATAACCAAAAAATGCAACAAAGATAACATTTTGTGTTAATATTTGTCAAGAAAAAAAATGTTTAATATTTAGTTTTGGTTTTGCAGAAAAAAGAAGTCAGATGAATTGATTTCATTATGAATAAATATTAAACGAGTAAATACAGTTGAAGTTTAAATTTAACTGAAATAAAAAAGGAGAAAGAAAAAAAAACGGATTCTAAATAAGTGTGAAAAATAAATGAAGTGTTAAAACAAATACAAAAAAGATGCCAAACCATTTTAAGTACGTTCAAACAGATCAACAAGGCCGGAAATACAAAAAATCAACAGAAAGATAAAGAAGATGAATGACAGACAAATGATGATTCGACTTAAAAAATTCTCACAACAAATTTGTGTGACCGATAATGTGTGGGAGCTTTTTTGGGAAATATTGGGATTTGTATTATTGGCAATTGGTCTATACATAAAGATCAGATTGTAACCATGTATACCTATTGTTACCATAACCCATTTTATGTAATCAACATATATTGTTGCTGTAAACATGTACATTTTTATACCCTCCACCATAATATGGAGGGTATAATAAAATTTGTCATTCCGTTTGTAACACATCGAAACATTCATCAAAGACCCTATAAAGTATATATATTTTTCATCATCTATATCGATATAACCAGGTCCGTCTGTCCGTCCGTCTGTTGAAATCAAGATATAGCTCGCAATTTTTAAAGTAGAGCATTGTAATTTGGTTTAGAAGTTTCTATTACTCCTAGGATGTTTCGTATTGCAAATGGTCTATATCGGTCCACGTTTTGATATAGGCCCCATAGAACGGTACCACACGATTTTCGGTATTTTGAAGGTTTTAGTCTCATTATCACACCGAAATGGCTGAAATTTGGTATTTAGTCTTATTTTAGTCTATAAACTGTTTGTCAGAAATGTGTAGGTATAAGTCGATGTTTTGATAAAGCCCCCATTGAAAGGTACCTCCTGAATTTTGGTACTTTGAAGGTTAGCCACATTGTTTTACCGAACTTGCTGAAATTTGGTATTTAGTCTTCTTCATAAACGAAAGGGAACTAATTGTTCTATTTTACTTCAATACATTCTCCGTTTTTCTGTCAACATATATTCCTTCTAATAATACACCAAAAAATCATTACCAAATAATGTTTTTTAGTACTTTTTGGTAGTCGTAACTATTTACAAAACACCCTACTAACCCATTATTTTAACAACGGCATGTCGCACTAATTATAGGACCATGTTTTGGTCCATGTTTTGACGTTTAGGTTCTCTTCTGTCATGAATCTTCCCAATCAAAAATTGTAAACATAGGTCCATGTGTTGGTTTAGATCCCATGTAACGATACCTACCGATTTTCGGTATTTTGAGGGTATTAGATACATTGACGGAACTGCTAGTAATTTGACATTTGAGGTTCCCTGCAGTCACAAACAACTTGCACAAAAATTGTCCACATAGGTCTGTATAACCCCCCATATAAATTTACCCCCTGATTGAACACCTTTTCTAGATTAGATAATGTACAAATTTGGGTTAAAAAATGTTTGCACCCAAAATAGTGGGCAGGAACTTACTTAGCTGGCCCATTACTCTGGAATACCGCGCCTTTTCATCTCATCATCCTTGTTTGCGCCATCTATTCCTTGGCCTGCCAATTCTGCGTGCATCGCCAAGCTGTCCGTATTTATACGCCTGCCTTTTTAGCGGGTTCAACATCGCTCATTCTTATGATTTGGCCTAACCAACACAATCGCAGCATCTCGATACGTTTTACAATATTCATGCCGTTGTATAGCAGATGCAGCTCGTGGTTCATGCGACGTCGATCTTCACCGTCAACGCAGATTGGTCCGTAGATCTTTCGAAGAATTTTACTCTCAAACACACCAAGCACTGCCATGTCTGCTTGCGCAAGTACCCAGGCTTCGGAGCCATACATCAGCACGGGTAGTATCAGTGTTTTGTAGAGCGTTTTTTTTGTTTGACGAGAAGTGGCTTTGTTTTTAAACTGCTTACTTAAACCAAAGTAGCATCTGTTGGCCAATACAATTCTTCTTTTTATTTCACAACTGATGTCGTTTGTTGTGTTTATGGAGGTGCCGAGGGAGACGAAGTCTTTTACTACCTCAATATTATAGGAACAAACTTCAACAGTTGATCCGATCTCAATGGACGCATTGCGCGTCGACACCATCAACTTGGTCTTCTCACCGTTTACCGACAGACCCACTTTTGCAGATTCTCCTTCGACCTTTATACAGGTATCAGTTATTTCTTTTACTGATGGGCCCATGATGTCTATGTCATCAGCATAAGCAAGTAACATGTGACTATTGGTGTAGATTGTGCCACTTCTTTTGACGTTTGCCTCTCGTATAACCTTTTTCAGCAGGATGTTGAAGAGATCACACGAAAGGCTGTCTCCTTGTCTGAAACCTCTTTTGGTACCAAACTCTTCGGAGAGGTTCTTTCCTATTTTAACTGAGGACCTAGAGTCAGTTAAAGACATTTTACAAAGCCGGATGAGCTTTGGAATACCTTTGAATGCAGCGGGCTGGCGAAGGCTGCTTTATAATCGACAAAAAGGTAGGTGTCGATCTGCATCTCTTGGATCTTCTCCAGGATTTGCCGCAGGGTAAATATCTGGTCAATGGTGGACTTGCCAGGTCTAAAGCCGCATTGGTATGGTCCAATTATGTCGTTGACCATAGGCTTTAGTCGTTCGCACAATATCCCTGACACGATCTTGTAGGCAATAGAGAGTAGACCTATGCCCCTATAGTTAGAACATAGCCTTCTTGTGGACGGCGCACAGGATATTCAGGTTCCAATCGGGTACTTGTTCTTCTGCCAGATGGTGCTAACTAGCTGATGAATACACCTTATCGGCATGTCGCCTCCGGTTTTGAACAGCTCGGCTGGTAAGCCATCGGCTCCTGCTGCCTTATTATTCTTCAGCCGATTTATTGCTTTCTTTACCTCATCTTGGCTGGGCGGTATACATTCAATACCATCTTCTGGGATTGGGACTGTGGTATCTTCGTCGTCTTCGCTGCTATTGGGTACCAACAGTTTTGAAAAATGTTCTTTCCATATCCTGAGTACACTATCTGTATCAGTTACCAAATTACCTTGCTGGTCTCTACAGGAGGATGTGCCTGTACCAAAGCCATCAGTTTGATGCTTGACTCCTTGGTAGAATTTTCGGACTTCTTTCTGGCTCCTGTACATCTAGGTTTTTTCACACTCCCGCTTTTCCATCTCTCTCTTTTTCCTGCGGAAAAGACGTTTCTCCTCTCTCTGTTTGTCCATCTATCTCTCTCGTACGCTACGCGTTGCTACGGATTGTAAAGTAGCCCTATATGCAGCATTTTTCTCTTCGGTGGCAGCACGACACTCCTGATCATACCATGGATTCCTTGGTGGAGGTCTCTGGTATCCAAGTATGGATTTTGCGGTTGTTTGCATGGAGTGGGCAATGCTTTGCCATTGCGCTGATATGTTATCGGGATGAGGAGTGCTTTGATTAAGCAATTGGGCTAGTTGAGTGGAATATACTGTGGCTATCTGTTGTGATTGCAGCTTACCGATGCCTAACTTTCGTGTTGTGTCTCTTCGTACTTTGTTTGCTACGTTTAAGCGGGTGCGTACCTTTGCTGCAACAAGGTAGTGGTCCGAATCAATGTTTGCGCCTCGGAACGATCGTACATCCAACACGCTCGATGAATGTCTTCCATCTATCACAACATGATCAATTTGATTTCTTGTTTTCTGATCTGGAGACAGCCAGGTGCCCTTATGAATATCGAGATTATTAAATCTGGTACTGCTAACTACCATGTTTTTTGTAACTGCAAATTCTTTCAGCCTCATACCATTATCAGATGTTTCACTGTGGAGACTGAATTTCCCGACTGTTGGGCCAAACATATTCTCCTTTCGAATTTTAATGTCATGGGCAGGTCAACGGTCATATGTTTCTTCTAAGCGCTCGTAAAATATATCTTTGGTCTTTTCGTCCTTTTCTTCAGTGGGAGCATGAGCGCAAATAAAGGTGATGTTGAAGAATTTAGCTTTTATTGCAGCAAGTCTTTCATTCACTGGGGTGAAGCTTGATACCAGATGTTTTAGCCTCCGACTAACTACGAATCCGGAACCAAACTCATGCTTTACGTCACCTTTAGGTGTTGTTGTGACGCCTTTCCCAATTCATCGTATTTCCTGTATGGCAGTAATATCGGCCTTATACTTTTCAAGTACGTCTGCCAATGCGAAGACTGCACCTTCTCTATAAAGAGTGCAAACATTCCGGGTGCAGATTCGCAGATCATGGTCCTTAAAACGTTTGCGGGGTTCGTCAACGTTAGAGGGGTTTGTTTTTCTTTTCTTTCGTTTTTTCATAGTAGGCTGTTTTTTCTAGGGGAGGGCTAACCCGACGCCAAAACCCAAGTTTTTAACGTTATTATGGGTGAACCCGCGGCACAGCTTAGCTCACTACCTTTAACGGGTGTTAAAGGCAGTTCTCCAGGTGACACCACGGTGAGGTCAGTGTCCACTTGAGATGAAAGAGGGACCAAGATAAATCCTGGGCTTTGCCATGTTTAAACCGGTCAGGACCGTTGCTTGTTATCTTCCATCGCCTACGTCAGGACAGGAAAGGAAACCAATTATTCCATTTTAGTTGAGAATATTTTATGGTGGAGGCCATAAAAAGTTCGGCACGGCCGAACTTAACGATTTTTTACTTGTTATTCTTCCCTTTAGAGTTGCTCTGCTATTTCCGTTACAATTTTACATGACAAACGAAGTTTCCATTCTTCTTCACAAAATCATCATACATACAAAATCATCAATTCTTTCAAAACCCTATTGTACGATCTTTATATTTTCATCATTGGTGGCAAAAAATGCCTGTTAACAGCAATTTAAACTCAACAACATTAAAGACCGTTAAATATTGTTAACAAGAATTTCATAATAACTTTGACCCTTTGGTGTTTTTTAGCCTTCCAGAAGGCTAGACACTGTAAAATGCATTTCTACTACACTGAGTTGTGTGGTTTCTTGTTCGTTCTACCAACACGTACATACATACGTACTATCTACCATGTACTATTAGCAAACTTATTAAACATTTAGCATACATTGTATGGCCTGCCGTCTATGGCTGGAAGCAATAATAATATTTTAACGCTCCCACATGAAACGAAAATACCCACGAATGGCATCATCACTATGAGAATTGACAACTTGATGATAGTTTCGCGGTAGCAGTGTGATGGTTTTGGTAGTAGATGACCAAAACCACGAATCCCTTGAAATGGGTAAATTGTCAAGCCATGGAATGGAAACGTGAAACACATCCTTTGCATACAGATTAGTTTTCGGTTTCTAAGTTTTACTCGTTCAATGTTTAAGTGGATTTTTAAGACACTGGAATGGAAATTATGTTGCTGCTGATGATGATGTTCGTGTGACGGCTGATGTGATGATTATTGTGGTGAAGACAAATTATGTTAAGCTCATATATTCATGAGAAAATAATAATGAATGAATGAAAATATTAGTTAGTAGTACTAGTACTAAAACCTATACAGTGGTTAAAGAGCAGGACTGCGAATATTTTAAAATTAAAATAAACATTTTCAAGGTAATCTTGTGCAAACAATTTGATGAGAGGATTTATTGAAAGCACAGACCCATACGATAAAAACCCAAGTTGGGTTTTGTTGTGTCAGATCCAGCTTGGATTTTATGGCCCCATCTAAACATGGTTAAATATTGACTTTTTAAAGCGCTTCTGGGCTATATATGTGAAACCTATGTGAATCTTCAGCTGACCTCTGAAGCAAATTTGTAGAGAAGGGGAAGAATAAAATATTTGGAGAAATAATGAACTCGAAAAACTACATATATTGCCTCAAATTTTATAAAATATCGAAATTGTCCATAATTTGTATAGATTTTCACCATTTATAAGATAATCACATGTGACGAATCATTGATATATATATTAATTCTGAGTGGTACACTACAATTTGCTTGCCTGAAGACTCCGGAGAAATTCGAAAAACGAACATGAGAATCATTTTGCACCATAATTGTTATGACAGCTCTCAAACATCGATTCAAAGAGCAAGACTGCGAACTTTTTAAATATAAAATAAACCAATTATTAGCAAATGATCGCCCGTTTAAAGGTTTGGAAATCAATCCAACGATAGCGTTTCCATGTGCCGGAATGGCCGCAGGCAAAATCACCATTCTATCAATTACATGTTCGTGTTTTACTTTAGTTATTATTTGGGAGCGATTTGTCCCGGAATGCCTGCCCAGATTCGTCTGGTGCCGAAGTTGAGAGTAGCCCTAACCAAGGTTTTTTCTCCGATTGTCAATGTCTCTTCGGTGTCGGTGACAAGTTACGGATGTCGTTAATGGGTACATTTCAGGAATTGTTCAGGCCTGACCTTCCTGAGAGAGTATTGCGAAAGGGATTATGTTGCATCGTGTTGTGCCTACTTGAACTCCTCGGAATATTCATCGTCCTCAGCAGACTATGAAACTCCCCCGCAATGTCACCAACAGCAGTACCAGCCGCAGTCACAGCAACGTACTGCTCACTTGGATCGTGCATGAAGTGAAGGTGGCGGACTTGTATTGCATTAGTCTGTCCAGTACAAACCTATCTCGTTTGAGCTCGACTCTAGTGAGCCATACTTAAGAGTGAATGATGGCGGTAGCGATAAAGTGATAGAACAGCTGAATGTTAATATCTCGTTGATTAACAGCTGTGCGTGGCGTTATTCTCCTGGCATCTGGCCACTGTTGAAACTGCTGATCATAGGAGATTTTAATGGACATAATATGCAATGGCGTTCAATCCTTGGAAATGACTACAGTAAGATATAACTGTCTAAGCATTTTCCATCATGAAGGAGGACGCTGCCCCATGATTATAGGAGACTCCCATAGTTCGCCTGGCATATCCATCGTATCACCTGGTCTGATGAATAATGTGACTTGGCAAAACGTCGTTTTCCTTGGGTCGGACCATGTTCCTATCCTCATCCCCATCAATAGACCACCCGACTTCATAACCTTGGAACGCCCTACTTTTCTTAACCATGCCAGAACCAATTGAAAGGATTCTGAGAATGCACCAACCAACGCTTTAGAGGACTGCCCAATCTCTCCCATATTCTGGTAGCGGATGTGGATTTCACAGCTGCAGGCTTTAGGTATATTCCTGTTGCTCGAACAATTGTAACTGGAAATAATATCCAGCAGAGGTGCTGGCATTAGAAAATGATCGTGACGTGCTTTGCAGAACGAACCTAAGCGACCCCAAATTCAGAATGCTTAGTCGGTAAACACAAATAGAAATAGAAACAAGTAAGCACGGCGTTAAGTTCGGCCGGTTCGAACTTGTTATACCCTCAACAACGAGAGTTATTGAGTACAATGAAATGGAAGACTAAAGACACAATTTCAGCAGCATCCATAAAACAATGTGGGTTAGCCACATTCCCGAAATTCGGGATGTACCGTTCTATGAAGGCTATATCGAAACGTGAACCTATACCCACGAATTTCAATCGGAAGGGTTTTTACCTCCAACGTAGACTAAATACGAAATTTTAGTCATTTCGGTGGTTTGTTGTGCCTACAACCTTCAAAATACCGAAAATCGGTAGGTACCATTCTATGGGGGCTATATGAAGGCGTAGACCTGTACCGACAAATTTCTGGGGGAAAGTTTCATACAACCCACGAAGACTAAATACCAATTTTCAGCCATTTCGGTGGTTCACTGTGGCCACAACCTTCAAAATACCGAAAATCGGGAGGTACCGTTCTATGGGGCTATACGAAGGCGTGGACCTATACCGAGAGAAAGTTGAATACCCCCAACGAAGACTAAATACCAAATTTCAGCCATTTGGATGGAATACCGAAAATCCGGTGGTACCGATATTAAGGCGTGGACATGGGGGGCTATATTAAGGACCTGTGCCGACAAATTTCTGGGGGAAAATTTTATACCCACATCGAAGACTAAATAACTACTTTCAGCCATTTCGGAGGAATATTGAAGCCACAACCTTCAAAATAGCGAAAATCGGGAGGTACCGTTCCATGGGGGCTATACGAAGGCGTGGACCTGCCTATACCAACTCCAGGTTTACTGTAGCCTCAACCTTCAAAATACCGAAAATCGGGAGGTACCGCTCTATGGCGGCTATACGAAGGGGTGGACCTATAGCGACAAATTTCATATGGAAAGTTGTATACCCCAAATGAAGGCTAAATGCCATTTCGGTAGAATATTAAGGGCACAACCTTCACAATAGCGGAAATGGGGAGGTACCGTTCTTTGGGGGCTATATAAAGGTGTGGGCCTGCCTATACCAACGAATTTCATATGGAAAGTTTTCTACCCCAAACCTTCAAAATACCGCTAATCGGCAGGCACCGTTTAATGTGGGCTATACGAAGGTGGTTACCTATACCGACACATTTCTGGGGCAACGTTTTATACCTCCAACGAAGACTAAGTACCAAATTTCAGCAATTTCGGTGTGATAATGAGGCTAAAACATTCAAAATACAGAACATCGGGCGGTACCGTTCTATGGAGGCAATATCAAAACGTAGACCTATATAGCCCATTTGCAATACCAAACATCCTAGGAGTAATAGAAACTTTTATACCAAATTACAAACCTCTGCCTTAAAAATTGCGAGCTGTATCTTGATTTAAACAGACGGACGGACGGACAGACGGATATGGTTATATCGACTTAAAATTTCATGCTGATCAAGAATATATTTTATAGGGTCTCCGAAGAATATTTTGATGTGTTACAAACGGAATGACAAATTTAATTATACCTCCATATCATGGTGGGTGGTAATCCCTTTGAGATCTGTGTAGCAGAGATGAAATTGCTACAGTCGCTAGCCATATTCCAGCTGGTCGAATACTGAAATAACACATAATTTCCCACCTGAGGTGAGGGGATTAGCGAATGAGCACAATGAGCTTCGTCGTACGAAACTCTGAAAACCAGAGTTGACATTAGATGTTTATAGATTAGGCGGTGAGCACAAACGGGAAAAGCTGCTAGAGAATCTGATGTGTTGTAACAGGTCGTAGTAGATTATGGTTAATCGAATCCTTGCAAAAAGGTTGATCATGCATCTGTCATGTGTAATGGTGTAGTTGGAGTGCGCGGCCTATTTTAGCCGACAATTTATTGAGCACCCCAATAGGACCTAACAAAGAGAATTTTTTACGCCGTATGCGATCGCTTACATATGAGGTAGCAATAACATAGTTTACCATGGTGATGTTGCAAATGTTATCCGAGGCTCAAAATCACTTAGAACTGGCGGAATTTTGATGGTGATATTAAAGCAGCTGGATGAAAAAGGAGTCGAGTATCAGTGAAAAGTCCTTAAAAATTAGTAGGCCACCATATGGCAAATGGGAAGGATGTTCTCTCTGCCGAAGCCTGTCAAGGAAGCCAGCCACAATATTATTGCACGCCATTTCTACACCAGAAAATGCTTTCTCATTAAACAGTAATGGTGGCACTGGACCCGACTTGTGCATTTGATACGGTATGTCACGTTAAGCTGTTCGATGTGTTAGAAACATTACCCTCTGGCCTCACTTGATATTCGAAAAACAAACATGAAAATGCGAGCTCTCAAGTATCGATTCAAAGCTGCGCCTTTTTGACCGGACAAACTTGAAATTGATGAGTCATCCGCCGTACTGTCCTGCCTTGGCACCGAATGACTTCATTTTATTCCTGAACATCAAGAAAAAAGGCGTGGTCAACGATTTTTGTGGGCAGAAGGTGCTGTTGAAGCTTGCGTTCAAAACCCATGTTTTGGAGGTGTCTTAATCAAGTCGCTGTACACGTTTAGGCTAAAAACGGTCAAACGTTACAAAAAAATTAAAATGGCAACAGTATGTGTTGCCTAGCCGCGAACATTTCTAGGTCTCCTAGTATAATATTAAAACTGCCGCAAAACTATTAAGAAATGTTCGAAGAAGATTTTATTTTCATTAGCGCTGGTCTGGTGTGCGAAGAAGCGTCGGGATCGAATGGTTCGAAGTGCATACAAAAATTACGAACCGGCAAAACTACGCCTTACAAAACTCCTTAACCTCGCACGAAAAAAGTGGGTTTTTTAACCATGAAAATAAGTAGTTAAATAAGTAGCTGTTAAAAGTCACATTTCGTAGCTTTATCTCTTTGTAACTAGTGTGACATCGCATGGCATACCGACATAGACGTGATGGCGGGACATAGTTGTGGGTTCAATTCTGCAAATATTCCCCATTCCTTTACATTTATTTCGTGCTTGTCTACTTACTACATATTACTACTGTTCCATCATCGTCTTTTTCTTCGTTTTCTGCCACTTTGACTCTGGGCATACAAAATATTTTATGAATGAAAAATTATTGTACGTGCAGTGCAGTATGTTGGCGAAACGGACGGACGGACAACTCGACCCCCTCGACTATTAGCAGCACATTAGTTTGCTTGGATATGTGAGTTTATGATAATGTTTATTATTTGACTTTTGTTGTTATTTGCATATGTCAATCATGTTGCGATGACTGTTCATCCATTCGCTTTGCATGTGACATAAAATACAATCAAATGGGACGAGGGAGAGAAGAGGCAAGGATGTAGAAAAATAAGAACTTCACTAAAGAAACAATGGACTGTATGGCGGATTTGAGGCATGCAATTGTAAGACAACGACGACGATCAGTTGGACGACAGACTTACCAACACAAAAATCAATTGCAAAAAAAGAAAAACCGAAACCAATTTTGACAAAAGAAAATGTCAGTTTTATATTAGGTGGGTTTTATTTAAACGGACATGGAATGCGAAGATGGAAATAGAATTTCGCCTACCAAGATCAGTAGTACATATGTTCACATCATTCGCAAATGCCAAAACAATCTCCGACAATTTGATATGTAGAAACAAGGTCCTCAAGTCACTTGCAGGCATAACTTGGGGCGCAGACAAAAAATCCTAGTTGATCACATATAACGCTATAGGTGGTAAGCTATCCAGGGCCAGTGTACTCCGCGAATTTAAGTGCAATGCAATGGAACAATATTCAAATCTGTGAGATTGTTGCCCTGAGAACTGCAACAGGGTGCCTCCTCATGTCATTAGGTTTGGATAACAAATTTGAAAGCAGACCTCATGTTTATATATTCGTTTTAAGCAGGTTGTAGATCAATCTACAGATCTAGGAATGTGGCTGATTCGATTGGTTGTAACCACAACATATTTGACAGATCTGTGCCGTATGCTGTGCAGATGTTTTGCACGGTCTTATCGATCCTTGCCCTATACAAATTACGACGACGCCACCACTCCATGCATAGTTGACCCAAAACTACTCTGGTTTGTCGTATCTGCTGATGTTCCTTAGCCGCGTTAGGTGTGGGATGTACTCCGAGGATCTCATTCACACGATAGATGTTTATGGCATCTGTGACTGCATCTGTGTGAATGTTATTCAAACCTGCTTGAACTAGGGAGTTCTCTCTTGTAACATTTGACCGCTCTTGCTAGATCATGAAAACCCCTCCTGAAATGTCCTATACGCACGTACCCCAACGAAAAGTCGGCATTCAGACCAGTTTGAATATTTTTCAATGGTGTTGCACTTATATTCTGGCGCCGCATAGCTTACCACGGATCGACCTATCTGCATCCCAAGTGCGGCTTATACATTCCATGTGGATTTAGTGGCGGATATTTGTATATTCCTAGCGTGAAAAAAGGTGGTACGATCAGTCAAATAGAAGCTCAGCCTTCCACAATTGACATCAGGGAAGGTACCTCACGCCAAGATCGTACAATGCCGTCTGGAGGGGTTGGAATACAGAAGAGGTTAAACAGTTCAGGAGATATCACGCCACTTTGGGGAACTCCCAGTTTCATTCTTGAACTTCGCGTTCCCGAATTCCGCGTACGATTGGAGTCCAAAAATATATATAATTGATTATCCAACGTTTCAAACATGGTCGGAGGGTAGTCCACTCAATGTCTTCAAACAGCGTGGTCACAGGCTTTTGTAAAGTCGAGCGCCAGCATAACTGTTCTATCGCACAACTTGATCTGGTTAAATTTTTGACTTATATACATATGTGAAGATGGTATGCAGAACCCATGCTGCTGGCTGGCTATGAAATAGCTATTTCTGACACTGGGGAGGAGTAAAGCCTCAAGAGACTTTGCTACGGCCGAGAAAAGCGAAATTGGTCTGTACAATTACCCCTTGCTGGCGTCCGTGCCTGGCTTTAGTATCGGGACTACCTTGCCCATTTTCCAAACTTCGAGAACGATGTGGGTGGCTAGCGACAGGTTAGGAACCTTCGTGAGATATCGACGACTCCCGGCTCATCATGTTGTTTCAGCATTACCATGGAAATTTCTTCAGGGCTTAGCGCGTTCTTGATGGCATTAGCAACATCACCCACTGTAAATTATGTTGGCTCCTCCTTGGCGGGACGTAGTACTCTTCTCTTCGCCCGGTCACTTCCAGAGTGCTCCACAAACTGTCGATTAAAATAACTTACGCACGTCTTCGGATCAGTCAGCGCTACATCGCCAAACATGACTGAAACCCTATCTTCCTTCTTTCCAGGATTCGAGAGTGACTTAACCACTGCACAAAAATCACTTATTCCGGCTCCATGTTGGAACCCTCAGATGATTTAGCCACTTGTTCCGTTTATGTTCACCGACCTACCTGTTAACTTCCTGTGACAGCTCCCTGAGTCTGGGTCCCTGGGGATAGCAGACTAGACGAAGCTCACCATGCTCAATTTGGTCTTACTTCGTAGATTCGACTAGCAGGTATTTGACAAGCGGCTGCAACTGTGAGAAGTGTTGATTGAGCAAAGTTTGGCGTTCATTCGTGACGGTCTGCTGATGGAGATGATATGGGGGGATGGTCTGACCCAAGAGAAATCTCCGCAGATTCTGGACCGTGCAAAACGTATACCCCATTGGTCATTTCAGAGGACCGAATGCCACAACTCATAATGTGAATTGAAGTCCCCCAACACCAGACGATTATGACTTTCCAAAAGCTGACTAATGTTGGGCCTATAACATGGAGTATAGCTATTTATCGGCGGGAGCTAAACGTTAAGCAACTTTTCCTCGGCAGTTCCACACTTGACTGCAACCTCCATGTATTCCATGTACGGGTCATTAGAGCCCAACTCAAGCTAGATAGGTATGTATTGAACAGACTGGTGCGATAAGAGAGCTAGTCCTCCACTTCCGGTGTGATCCTTCCTCAGTACGTTGTAACCATCACGACGCTGTAAACTGCAGTTGTTGTTGAGCTTAATTTCCTCCACCGCGGCCATAAACTCCACTATTTCTTCAATCTTATCTCGGAGTCCATTTGTAACGAGACAATATGATCGCGACATAACACAACAACTACTACTACAACCAAGAAACCCCTTACAGTCATGGGTAAACAGCGCTTTGACAACATTCCATTATACATTGTCTCTACCTGACACTAGTGGTATAACAGGCCTCACACTAAGAAGTTAACTCCAGTGTATTTTTGCAACCATCAAAGTCAGTGCTTAGGGCGAATAATTCGTATTCACTTCATGCCTCGAGGTACTCATATATTTCAGAGTTGGTTGCTGATGGCGAGCTGGCTACTGCAGGGAGTTAGCTACACGGGTTGGGACTAAAGGCTGTTCTAAATACGCCAACGTACACCTTGGTGTTACCGAGTTGGGTATACTTTTGGAAGCTACCCATTAAATTGTGATGGCTAATAAATTGCACTGGACCTTCGGATTTTTCAGTTCTACAGGGCTCTTGAGTCATCTGTTCCATTCGGCACTGGACCTTCGGGGTTTTCAGTTCTACAGGGCTCTTGAGTCATCTGTTCCATTCGGCACTGGACCATCGGGTTTTTCAGTTCTACAGGGCTTTCGAGAATCTATATCATTCGGCACTGGACATTCGGGGTTTTCAGTTCTACAGGGCTTTCGAGTCATCTGTTTCATTCGGCACTGGACCTTCGGCTTTTTCAGTTCTACAGGGCCTTCTGGTCAGCTGTTCCACTGTTTGGGTAATAGTAGTACATTGTAGCCTTAGACTAACACCTGAGCGACGAATCCATCGTTTCAACACCCGGACCCCGTACTCACCGTGTTCCCGAACACCGATACCCGATCATCAACAACCGAACGCCGTATCCATCGTGTTCCGGAACATCTACAGCCGAGCACCGAACCCACCGTCTTCCCGATCATCTGCAACCGAACACCGAGTACATCGTCTTCCCGATCATCGACAACCGAACACCGAATACATCGTCTTCCCGAGCGCCGAACCTATCGTATTCCCGATCATCTATCGTATTCCCGAACACCGAATACATCGTCTAACCGATCATTTGCAGCCGAACACCGAATACATCGTCTAACCGATCATCTGCAGCCGAACAGCAAATATATCGTCTAACCGATCTTCTGCAGCCGAACACCGAATACATCGCCTAACCGATCATCTGCGGCCGAACAGCGAATAATCGTCTAACCGATCTTCTGCAGCCGAACACCGAATACATCGTGTTCCCGATCATTCACACCCAAACGCAGACAACACAGTTTCCCTCGAAGAAGAATCCGCTAATTCAACACGAGCTCCTCAGCTGCCAAATCACATTTCTACACAAGTAGATTGTAAATTAGTATTTAATCAATAAATCCCCGATATAGCCCCCAGGAAAGGGATATTACCAGTTTTTTTCATTTCGTAAGGTTTAGTGGGTCCTTATGGAGACCCTGGACGCGACTGAACTTACCCCAGCCGACAAGAAAACCACGTTACACATTGCAATTAAAATTCAAAAAAGTTGCATTTTCAGGGATTTGAACAACAACGGCTGGTGTTTAATGCTGCGTGTATGGCTGCTGTTGGGGGAATGCGGGGGAGTCGCGTAATCTGACGAAAGAGTCAAACAAGTCCGGAGCGGGCATTCCGCCGACCGAAACAGGGGTGTTATGTGGTTCTTGAACAATTCGCTATCTAAGAATCTACCCCGTGGGATTGAGTTTGTAACCGTAGGATTTTTTACAACTTTCGTGTTATTATGTCTGGAATCAAGGATACAGGAAAAAAGTTTAATCGTTGTAAACAGGACCACAAAACGTTCCTCGAACAGCTCATAAAGTGCACTTATGCGAAAATGTTGAACTTTTGTGAGGGAGGAGGTATCCGATGTAGGCCTTCTGGGAACTTTATGTACGTTTGGAAGAATTTCTCCGGCCAAACCGGATACTCAATTCGTAAGTTATCGTTCTAACAAGTAAAAAAGTGTCAGTGAAGTGAAACTTTTACCTACGGACAGATCGAATTCTTTTAGGTCTCTTCAGAATTTTGCGGCACTTTTTGGACACTTGAACTTACCGACAAAAATCTGGAATAGGAATTAACTGCACTAAGACACAAATGTTGAACTTTTGTGGGTGAAGTACCTTAGGGAGGACCGATATGGGTCATTTTAGAAGGTAAACTAAATTTTGAAAAAAAAATGTAAGGAGATCCATTATTTGGACAAAATTGGTTGTCCCATTCAAGTGATATTGTCATAGCATTTTAGTGGCATTTTTTAAATATTGGGGAGAAGTACCGGAAGTTGTGGACCAGTATTGCCCCATGAAACTAAGTTTGGATATAATATGACGAAGATCCAATGTTGGACAGTTGTCGTGCTTTCCGACCGTCACATATAGTGACATACGGGTTTTTTACGCCTTTCGGGCTGTTTTCCCAAGAAATATGGACTTGCCCCTGAAAAAAAAAACTTTTACCGTCGTAATTGAGGTAACGAATGCAAATCGCTTCAACAAAAATCAAAGTGATTCGAGAGCAAGTCTTAAAGTGAACTTATCCGAAATTTTGTGTGAGAGGTGCCAGAAGGAGTAGACAAATATAGTCCATATTCGAACCTGATCTATATCTGGTAGATATATTAGGATGTGCAAAGTATGGATTACATCGGTCACTCCCTTCAAGAGTTATCGTGCGCACAATTTTTCCGAAAATTTTTGAACTTTTGTGGTGCAGGAACCTGAGGGAGTGGACCGATATGGCATATCTTCAAATTTAAACTATGTTTGGACAAACTATTACGAAGGCCAAATGTTGGACCGAATCGGCAGTTCCCTTCGAGAGTTATCTTGCGCTCCAACCACTACACATGGTGTCATAGGGGCTTTTTGCATCTTTCAGGCTATTTTCTCAGGAAGTATGGACTTGCCCCTGATGAAACTTGTACCATCGTATGGGGGGCAGTGAATACAAGTTGTTGCAACAAAGGTCGAAGCGATTCGAGAGCATATCCTATTCTGAACTTATCCGAAATTTTGTGTGGGAGGTACCCGAAGGCGTGGACCGATTGAGTCCATATTGAAACCATATCTAAGTCTGGTACACATTTCAGGAAGTGCAAAGTATGGACGAAATCGGTTACTCCCTTCAAGAGTTATCGTGCGCACAAATTTTCCGAACATTTTCGAACTTTTGTGTGGGAGGTACCGGAAGGAGTGGACCGATATAGCCCATCTTCGAACTTAAACTAAGTTTGGGCAAAATATTACGAAAGCCAACATTTGAACCGAATCTGTTTATCCGTTCGAGAGTTATCGTGCGCTCCAGCCAGACAGACAGACGGACGGACATCGACTCCAAATTGTCTGAAACACATTTCGTCCAAACATACTTGGGGTCTAAAACCATTATTTCGATGAGGCACATTTTGCCCGTATGAAAGTGTATATACCCTCGTTAGCATAAATGCTGAGGGTATAATAAATAATTTAAGTTGGCACCGTTAGGGGTTTTCAGAGCTTCTAGGCCACAGTCTTTGGAACTATAAGCCCCTGCAATGCACCTCTCCCCATATTTTATTAAAATGGACCCATTTTTTACTTCAATTCTAAATGAAGAAAATCCAACTACAAAATCCGGAAGAGGACAGACATTATCCATACACATGTGAATGGGAGATTTTTGAAATGTTTATATCGCTGGTGATTTTGTTGATAATAAAAACCCCAACATTCAAATATATTTTATGTAAGCAGAGTTTTTATGATTTTTTTCTGTGGTAATTTATGATAATTATGAACAGTAAATAAATAATATGTCATATGGAGCAAATATTCTGTGCGAAATGTCCGTTTCGTTCGTTGGCTGGCTGGCTAACCTAATGTGTGTGCGTTTACGCTGAGCCTCATCATCAGCACTTTTGTGAATGGGCTTTGTTTTGGAGTCAGTCGTTGTCAGAACAAACATCAGCTTTAGTAAAATTAATATGAATGGCGGCGGCCCACCCCAAAACAAAGTGGTGGTGTTGGCAAGTTGGTCCGGGCGGAGGGCTGTACTGGGAACATACCAAAAGAAACTCACAAAAATGTCAATCATATTATTTCCGTTAAAGGAAGTCGTAGCGACAGTTTGTGCACATGTTTTCTGCTTTAACAAACATTCAATATGTGTTCGAGGTTCTGTTGCCGCTGTCTTCTTTTTCCGCCTTCAAAAACTTTTAGCAATGGAAATTTTCATATTCATAAAAAATTTGAATAAATAAAAATAGTTGAATGAAGAGTATGTCAATATTGAAATTGGAAATTATTCAACCGCCATTGGATTTTCCATTTAGTGTGAACGTTACTTTCCTTTTATGTTTGTCGAGGAGGACTGGATCAAGCACTTCACGCTTTCTATGGCAGCATTTAGAAAGAAAATAAACCAATTTAGATTTGTGGCGATGGATGGCGCCACATGTCAATTGAGAAAAATATTTTTTTCTGTTTGACATTGTCTAGCTAATGAATTGTATTTATGTTGTTTGTCTGTCCATCTGCCTGTCATGTTGAATATGCCCGGTCATGGGAGTTGTGAGGAAATGTTGGGCTATTCAGTTAATATGTAAAGATATTTGGGGTAAATTATGCATGAATAAAAGTTGGTCATTTTCAGAAGAAAACGAAGAAGAAATCTCATAAATATTTAAATGATATTGAATTTTGGTATATTTTGCTTGTACTAAGCTATTTACACAATACTGTTAGCTTTGTTTGCTGGTAGTGAGAGTTACAGTGAAAAATATTTTCATGCTATTTGGAAAATATTGATATTGATTTAATGGAAAATAAAAATCCTACAATGAATTTATGTTTCCGACGTTTGAATTTGTTGGCATTTTCAATTGCTGAAGCTAAGATATTTGGTTTTTTTTCCTGTTTGGGCGAAGACTATTTTTTAATGATTTTTATTAATTTTCTCGTTTAAAGTTAAGTATGATGATCAAAATTCTTTGCAAGTAAAAAAGGAGAGCTAAGGACTCGAACCCACACAGTCACCAAATTACGTGATCTGGTTTCGCTATTAGTTGAGTAGCTCTTCAGACATATCGACGGAGGAATGGCTTCTCTGTCCTAGAACTTTTCGTTTTTCAAATGCGAATGTGTTTTTTATACAATCAGGGATATTTGGCCGTAGATTGTCCTTTATGCTATTTTTGTAAGTTTTAAAATTTTTGAGATATAGAAGTTCAAATTGGGCAATGCACTGACTGTATCGGCTCCTTATAAAACAATGTCATGTACGGTGCGCCTTAACTAACTTTAAATAAAAACCGCTTACACCTGAGAAGTTTTTGCGGATTCTGAAACAGCAATCAAAGTTCACATTTTTAGGTTTATTTTAGGTTTTCGCGATTTTGCTTGGAAACCGCAAGTCCTTTCGCAATGGAGCTAACGAAAATGTTGTAGCTGTGAAAATTCTCTAGAGGATTGACCTTTATGATTTGTTCCCAGATTGTACCATTTTTGAGATAAAGAAACTCAGATTACATTTTTAGTTTTTTTTTTTGTTAGGGTTTCGCAATTTTGCTTAAATACGGCAAGTTTTATCGGTATAAGACCTGATAAAATCTTATAGCTGTGAAAATTCTCTACAAGACTGGCTGATGCAATTTTTTCCTAGGTGGTACCATTTTTTAGATATATAAGTTTAAGTTGGGATATTGCAGTCATGACATTGTTTTATAAGGAGACGATACTGTCAGTGAATTATCCCCATTTGAACTTCTATATCTCAAAAATGGTAAAACCTACAAAAATATCATAAATGACAATCTTGTAGAGAAGACAACAACACTTTCTTCAGTTTTATTTTGCTGGGGGTTGCGGTTTCCTAGCAAAATCGTGAAAACCTAAAAAACCCTAAAATATGTGAACTTTGCCCACGATTTATTTAAAAAGCGCTCCGGCGTGTTTTTTTATTTTTCTCATCTATAAACATTTTAGTTTCAGAATTCAAGAGCACCGTGCCCCAAGTATGTTTGGACGCAAACCGTTTCAGACAATATGGTGTTGATTTAGCCATGTCCGTCCGTCTGTCTGTCTCTCTGTCTGTCTGTCTGACTGGAGCGCACGATAACTCTCAAACGCATCAAGCGATTCTATCCAAAATTTGGCTTTTGTAATATTTTGTCCAAACATAGTTTAAGTTCGAAGATAAGCCATATCGGTACACTCCTTCAGATACCTCCCCCACAAAACTTCAAAAATATTTGGAAAAATTGTGCGCACGACAACTTTTGAAGGGAGTGACCGATTTTACACATCCAAATATATCTACCAGATATAGATCAGGTTCGAATATGGACTATATTTCTCCACTTCTTCGGGTACCTCCCACACAAAATTTCGGGTAAGTTCACTTTAAGCTCTCTTGAACGGGGCAAAAAATTTGGTCCAAACTTTGGATCTCCTAATATTTTGTCCAAATTTAGTTTAACTTCTAAAATGGCCCATATCGTTCCTCTCCTTAGGGTACCTCCCGCACAAAAGTTCAACATTTGTGTCTAAGTGAAGTGTAGGGTCTGTTCGAAGATCTTTTGAAGATGTATGCCGTTGTGGTAATTTTTACAGCGATATTATGTTTTCCGTATGCAAGTCCATGCTTCCTGGCACACTGGTCCAAAAGTTATTCGATGACCCACTGAAATGACTAGTGTACGCGATATTTATTGAAAAGATCAATATATCTATTGAATCAACATTTTTGTCGGCAAGTTCAAATGTCAAAAAAAAAGGCTACAAAATTCTGAAAAGACCCTAAATACATTCGATCTGTGCTTAGAGGAAAGTTTCATTTCACATAGGTTGAGGGCATATGGTAATATTCAAAAAATTTTTTTAATCGTTGAAATTGAGGTTCACCATTTAATAAGTCGCGAACTGTTAATATATATTATAAAATATTAATATATTCATAACAAATAATGTTCGTGGAAGCTGCGTTGGTGGTAATATAAAACAAGGTGATCCAAGCTTAAACAAAGATGTTGTACACAGATATTTTTTATAGAAGAGAAATATTTGTTATTTATTTTTGATTAAAAATATGTTTTGACAGCAAATGAAGACATAGGTTGCTATTATTGTATCACCTTCTTTCTTACACCATGATGTAGACCTTTTTTACTTTTTTAATAATCATCTCCGCATACCATGTTAATATTTCATACCATTCATTACCATTAACTTTTTCCCATCCATATAATAATTACAACAAGTGAGCAAAGGCTATAGTCGGGACGGGGCCGACCATGTGATACCCTACACCACTACCCCTGTGCATAAGCTTTTCACTGGTAAACATTTCTTTTAGGGAATATAATCCGACTACCACCGAAAATTATATGCCTCTTTATCTCTGGGACCCCCATAAGCAACCAAAATTTCGTGACCATCCGAAATTACGACCTGTAGCTTGATTGCAAAATATGGAAGAATTGGATGCATTACCGACTATTGTGGTATCTCCCTTGTTTGACCACATACGCCAACCTGCTTTAGACCAATGTTAAGGTAATATTTTCTTCTTCCATTGACAGGCTTTGCCGTTGGAATACCCCTACTAGAAGCCGATATATTCACAAAGAATAAAACTTTGAATTTGTATCCAAATGAGTTTTTCCCCATTCCGACCCCTAAATATTAGCCGACTATCACCAAAATCAATATGCTTCTTCCTCTGTGGGGCCCCCATCTACCACCAAAATTTCGTCACTATCCGGTCAAAATTCCAACTTGTAGCGTGATTACACAAAATGGAAAAATTGGGTATATTACTTAATTTTGCAATATCTCGGTTTGATCACTTACACCAACATACTTTGCATCAATATAAACGAGATCTTTTCTTCTTCCATTGACGGGTATTCCTTTTGGAATACTCCAACCAGAAGCGGAGATATTCGCATAAGAAAAAAACGTTGACTTTTCTCCACATAAGCTTATCGCTTATTCCGACTCCTGAATATTATCCGACCATCACCAAACTAAATAGACTTCTTCCTCTGCGGGACTCTCAAAAAATTCGTGACGATCCGATCAAAATTGCGACCTGTAGCGTGATTACAAACAAATCGGAAAATGGGATGCATTACGACTATTGCCATATCTCTGCTATTTGACCACCTTCGACAACTTACTTTACATCGTTGTAAAGGTGATATTTTCTACTTTCCTTGCCAGGTTTTGCTTTTGATATACCTCTTAAAGAAACAGCGATATTGGCTTTGAAATAAAACCTTGACCTTTCTCTAGATAAGTGTTTGCCCATTCCGACCCCTGAACATTATCCGACCATCATCAAAATCAATAGGCTTCTTTCTCTTTGGGACCCCCATTAACCCCCAAAATTTCGTGACGATCCGATCAAAATTGCGATCTGTAGCGTGATTACAAAAAAATCGGAAAATGGGATGCATTATCGACAATTGCCATATCTCCGTTATTTGGTTACCTACGCCGACCTAGTTTGCATCATTGTAAAGACGGGATCTTATACTTTCATAGTCAGGCTTTGCTTTTGGAAAGTTTTCAACCAAAGCTGTGATATTCGTCATTAAAATTAAAATCGCAAAAATGAAAATTGGGGGTTTATTTGCTAGTATTGTGATATCTTCGTTGTTTGATCACCTACGAGCACTTACTTTACATCATTAGAAAGGTGATATTTTTTACTTTCATTGTCAGGTTTTGCTTTTGGTATACCCCGTATAGAAGCTGAGATATTCGCTTTGGAAAAAAACCTTGTCTTTTTATCCACCTAAGTTTTTTGCCCTTTCCGACCCCTAAATATTATCCGACCATCACCAAAATCAATAGGCTTCTTCCCCTCCGGGACCCCAATCAACATCCAAAATTTCGTGACGATCCGATCAAAATTGCGACCTGTAGCGTGATTACAAGGTTTAGATGGACAGACGGACGGACGGACGGACTGACGGACGGACACACATAGCCAGATCGACTCAGCTTGTCGAGACATTCATTTTGGTATATATAAGTATGGGTCTACGACCATTATTTCGATGCGTTACAAACTTTTTGGCCAAAACCAACTTATAATACCCTCCCCACATAGTGGTGTAGGGTATAAAAATGGGAAAAATGTGTTGAAGTAAACATGTTTTTTTGTGTTCTTTTTTGATTTCTGGCCAAACCACGCAAAATTCGAACCTGTGCTTAAAGAAAGAACTAAACTATACCCCTTGGGCAACATGGTTCTAGTGTATGACTTTTGGATATATACACTGCATCCCCCTAAAATCGATGCTGACATTTTGAAGTTTTGATTTCAGTGTTTTTCGAATATTTTTTATAATTAGAGGGTGCAACTAGATAATAATCCAAACTACAACTCGATTCCACGTCGTTCGATGTATATCTCATGAGTAGACATCGGATTTTGCATATTTGCATATTTTTTATTAATAAAGATACGAAAATTCTGATTGGACCAAAATTCGTTTTGAAGAAAACTGAATGCAATAACAGGCTCATATTTTTTATTTTTTTGCATATTTGCATATTTTGCATATGCACAAAATATGCAAAAAATATGCAAAATATGCAAAATATGCAAAAAAATATGCAAAATATGCAAAAAATATGCAAAATATGCAAAAAATATGCAAAATATGCAAGTAATTTTTTTGACAAAAATCATCAAATTAAATTTGGAAAGTCATCAAAAAGTGTTCTAAATTAAGTTTATTGCCGTTAAACGTCGATTTCTTAGCAGATTATCATGTTATTAATTATTATTCCGCCACAGCAATAAATCTGGACTAAAAGACTTAGAAAATTTCCCATAACCCAGCCTTCTTATTACAACATAAGTTGCTTTCTAATACAAATTTTTTCAAAAACTCAATCAGAAATGTCAAAATGTATGTATCCAAATATGTTGATAGTTTCTGCTTGGCCAAAATTGTCTGACAGAATAACAAATGACCTAGAAATTAAGGCTAAGAAAATATTGAATATTACATAAAATCTTTCATATTTTATTAAAAACATATAACAAATATATACGGTGCCATCATGAACATTTCCCTCTGAATTTTCCCCACGGAAAATAATTTTAAAAAGTGAAATTCTTTTAAAATCAATATTAGTTAAAAGTTGAAAACTACTAGATTCGCTTCATTATGGCGTATTCAAGTCGAATCGACAAAAATATTCCCTTCTTGGGCATAAATACGGAAATAAAAAATTGTGAAATTGGGGAAAGGAAACAAATTCTGCATGAAATTTTTATTCATGATTGCACTGATAACTATATTTTAATACCCTAATCCCCATTATTATAAGTCTTCTTTTGTTATAGTTTGGATTTACCGAACAGATTTATAGCGTTCCGGTTACCTTAAAGTTAAAAGTGACGATTGAATTTCAAGGAGGATCTTCTTGGCGTTAACTTCCAATGTAAGAAATATATTTTTAATGCCTCCAAATTGGTTATTTTGCGTTTTCAAATCCATCAGATAGTAAAAGAACACATATAATAATGGCCCTAAGGGTATTCCCTGTAGGGACTGTGGCCGATTTAAGGCTCACTTAAAGCTAGTTTTTTTTTAAACATAAGTGGCATTTTATCGATAATTTTGCCTTATGCCAACTGACTAATTTTACAAGGCGATGAGCGCCTGAGTAGTCAGTATTGTCCAACGCCAGATAACTTTTCGACTGATAATAAACTAACTTTTTTTGCCTATTTTTAGCCAGTTTAAAACATAATGTGGGAAAAAACAATTATTGCTTCTGTGTGTTTTTTATTTTTGACTTTTCATATTCTCTCTCTCCCTCTCTTTGTCTCTCTCTCTTTTTTGTTAGAGAGAAGAAGGGGCATATTTAAATATTGTAATTGTATATTTCCTTTGTGTTCCTTTTTAATTCCAGAATAATATGAGTAATATGTACGAATATGTTCAGTTCATCAACACTGTATTCTATAACTGGATGCTGCATTTATACGAAGAATATTAAGAAAAAGCAAGTGCGAATTATTTATACATTTGTGCCTTATTTTTTCGACAAACACAAATACTTTGCAGAAGGTACATGTTTCTGTTTTCAGAATGGATAATCTCTAGATAACTTTTCGACTAACTTTTTATTGGTCGAAAAGTTATCTAGACATGGACAGTTGCCGAAAATTTTTTCTGCTCAAAGTGGTTCATCTATAGATAACTTTTCAGCCAGTTTTTAGTCAGTTAAAAAATTATCGATCTATTATCAATCATTTTACCAACTGGTTAATAAAAGTCCGACAGGGTTATGTCTTAGTGATTGAGTTTACAACATGCATAATGAAACGAAATAGACCCACAGTTCCTTTTGATGATCTGCATAGATTCGCACTTATCCATCTCGCTATGTCTTTTTGAAAACAAAGCACAGGTCACATTTATAGACCACTTCGCATAAAAATTGAGGATTTTTTGGCCCTAGGGCGATCCCTATTTTGGTAAGAATCGATTAAGATTTGGATATTGCTCCCATATATACAGTACATTCGCGATAATCCCTACACCACAGTTTTCGGCGGTGTCCGAATTATCAAATTGTTCGAATTAACGAATTGTAAGGAAAATAAATTATTTTATATGATTAAATCACTCGTGGAAGTTATATAATAATACTTTTTTTAAATTGTAATTGCTAATAACGAACACTTAACTGAAAGTGCTCAACGTGTAAAAAATAGTGAGATTTTTCTACTCGACAATCCGGAAAAAGAGAAAGCCAATCAGATTGTGAAAGTAGTGCTAGAAATGTGCCGTTTTTAAAGTTTACATGAGGATATAAGCAAACCTAGAGACAGATGTGGAATTTCATCGTTTTGTAAATTAATATTCCTTAAAATCTTTGCCTTTTAGGTGTATAGTGCATTTGGCAACTTTAATGACAATATTGCGCGAATATTTTTCTTAATATTTTTATTTATATCCTATACAACAAGACTAATGTGTCATGAAAGGTTTGTCCTTGTACTCGATAATTTTTACTAAATGTTCCTGCAGCAGGAATGAATGAACTATATTTTTTAGCATTCCAAATACTTTTCTAGCAGAAATATGTGAGTGTTTTTGCCATTTTAAAGACAATTCCAAGGTTTTTGACTTATTTTACCACTACCACTCTATTGTGTGGTTTTTCTAAGTGATGTCATTTTGCACTAATCATTGGGCGTTCTTCATTTTGCTTATTATTCATCGTGGATGGGTATAACAATAATGCATTACTTTTCGCCGATGAGTGAACATTTTCCTATTCTGCATTAAGCGGTTGTATGCGTACAATATAGTTCGATATTATAAAATTATGTATTTTTAGTGCATTAAACTAAAACCATGTCATCAATATTAATGCGGCAGTTAGAGCATTTTTCCAAAGAAGCTTTTTGACCATAAAGAACAAAAATTGCCAATTTATGTCTGTATATACTGAATAAAGGACTAAACACTATAAAATATATTAAAATCTAATATGTGGATATTCAAAACGTATACTTCTAATTATAGTTAGATTCCAGAACCTGGAATCGTAAATGGTACTTTAGTACTTTTTCCCATTTTGCGCTAAAAAACGAACCCTTTTTCCAAAAACTAGAAAAAATTGCGCTTTTATCTAAACAAAATAGCGATGACTAACTCTAGCTCCTTTGTTTTTCTGCTAGACAATTTTGGCCGATTAGAAACTATCACCATATTTGGACACGTTGATTTTGACATTTGTGATTGAGTTTTTGAAATTGTTCCATTATCTATCTACATTTGTATAGGAACCAAATTATGTCGTAATAGGAATGCTGGGTTATTTGACATTTTCTCACCTTGTGAAAACTGATTTAAGTCTTGTTAGTCTAGATTTATTGCTGTGGCGGAATATCTGGAGAGTCTCAATAACATAATAATCTGCAAAAAACTATGTTAAATGTCAAAAAACTTAATTTAGAATGCTTTTTTGATGATTTTCCAAATTTAATTGACGATTTCTGTCAAAAAAACACTTGCATATTTAGCATATTTTTTGCATATTTTGCATATTTTTTGCATATATTTTGCATATTTTTTGCATATATTTTGCATATTTTTTGCATATTTTTTGCATGTTTTTGATATGACCCCAAATATCGAAAAATTGACCCTCAAAACGCCTAGATCCAAAATTTGAGTCCAATCGGATAAGAAATAAAAAACATGCTAAAATCCGATGTCTACTCATGAGTGTGCTCCGTACAGCTTCCTAGTAATAGGAGTCCAAAGGCGAAAATTTGGTGCGTAAATTTTCTGAAAAAAAACCTATTTTTTGGCTTTCAAATTTACAACTGTCGTACAGGTACCCCTGAACCCCGCGTGATTTTAGTTTTCTTACGTGCCGGATCTAATGAGCTCTTCCGCGTTCGAATCCATCCACTAAAACGCCGGATATAGATACCTTGAAAGTAGGAAAATCTGCAAAAATATATTTTGACAATTCCGCGAATTGAACCGCGATTTTCTTTGATTATTTTTGCATAAATGTAATCCTTTATACGCGATTATAATATTTGCCAAAAAGGTGTGTCACAAATTACAAAGATTCGGGAGTAATATCCCTATTTATCCCAAAATAGAATGTTCTTGACGAATCTGTCTAAAATAATTTATATTGACGTATTTTTAATAGGGGGCCATTGAAATCGGATGCACCTTATAATCATATGCATATCGCGCATATTTTTGCCCACAAGGTTTTTTGAATAGTAAGATGCAACTGATGGCACACTTTGGCCGCTGAATGAAACATGGGAAAATCCATGCATATTGATAGACATGGACTCCCTGTATCCGAAAAGCACATGCACCTCAACCGATTTAAACCAATTCTCGAATTATACGGTTTTTAACTTCTATGTTTTTTCTTTGATTGTAATTTCAATATTACTCTCTACTTCTTATTTCTATTGCTTATCACAGAAAGCAAATATACTTTCACGATAACTAATTACTTTTCTCGTAGAAGTTTAAGCAAAATACTTCAGGATTTGGATCGAAATTTAGCGAAATAATAGCATAACTCCCAACATTTATTTCTCAAATTTTTCGTATTTAACCAAAAATATATTTTTGAAATAATTTCCAACAATAAGTTTGCGTTCTTTGTTGTTGCTTTAATATGCAAGTTATAAACGCGATCTTTATAATTTTGGTCTCACATTTTCCTACGCGTTGACTAGATTCTGTACGTATTTTTAAATTATTTTTTTAGAGATTGTTTGGACTTTGATTTAGAATAAATAAAATTTATTCCAAGATTTCTTCAATATTTTTTGATTTTCCGCGAAAATAAAAATAAATTTAGCAACTTTTTTAGCATCCACGGATAGATATCAAATGCTGCTAACGATTCATATATACATGTTATTATTACAACACAATAGAAATTTTTTAATATTTTTTCTTTACAAGAGAGTAAAACCGCATATAACTTTTCAGTGCAGCATCCAATTTTGTGAACGCGAACAGATTTGAAACCACGATTTTTTTCGTAACACATGTACCAAAAATGGCGGATGTGCTCACCAAAAAAGTTTTTAATTTTTTTCTATATAATTGTAAAGGAAATTTGAAATTTACCATATCTCTGTTGGCAAAGCCGAGTGATACTTTTTTACTTGTTTTATCCTAAAGGACATATGGACATAAAACATATATAATATATATAATATACCAGAGTATAATGCAATACACTGCTGTCGAAAGGATGGTTACGGTGGAGTGTCTTTATATGTACGAAGGAATTTAACATACACGGTAGAACACTGTTAGAGTGAAAACTATTTGGAAGCAATACGTATATCGATAGATGGATTTTCTACAAATGGGACACCCCTGAAAATCACCACTTTTTATCGCTCTCCAAAATGTAATATAACGACTTTCTTAATGTATCTAGAGAATGAGCTATGTGGTCGTTGCAGTACAATGTCTATTGTAGTTGGAGATGCTAATATCGATACGATCAATTTAAGCGGTCCTTCAGATATTCTCTCGGTTTTGTCCTCTGTAGGCTATGAGATATGTCATACATTAGTGACGCGACCAAGTAGCAAGAAATCATTAGATCACGTCTATAGTAATGAAGCTAATAGATTACATATAAATGCCATTGAATGTGAGTTGTCAGACCATAATATAATATGGTGTCAAATGATTAGTAAACTCCAAAGCAATCAAACAACCAGAAGATCCTTCAAACGATATAATTATAACAACATAACTACAGATATTAATACATATGCACAAAATTTCTCTTGTTGTGGTAACCCTTCATCAGATATAAAGAATATAACATCTAAAATAAGTGACATTGTTAATGTAAACACAACGGTTCATGTGAGAGATGTACTCTCCAAAACATTTATAACACCTTGGGAAAATGAAAATCTGCAAGCATTAAGGAAATTCAAAAATAATTTACTGGAAAAAAGGAGGAAAAATGGCAGAAACCCAACAAATGAATATACCTTAAAGCAAATCAGTCGCATAATAAAGATTGCTAGTAATGCAAGCATGAATTCATACGTAAGCGAAAATATGGAAAGATATGGTGAAAATCCTCGTAAATGCTGGCAATTTATAAATGAATGTTTGGGAAGAAAAAAGGTAAAACAAATACTGTTGAGAAACGAGAGGAACGAGGTTATCGATGATGATGTTATTAAGTGCAATACATTCAATGAATACTTTTTAAATATTCCACAAACCTTAAAAAGTACTCTACAATACAATGTTGGTGATGATTTTAATTATTTTAATAGCCTTGCTGTTAACAGAGCTGATGTGGAGGAAGTAATAGACAATTTTGATATTAGCAAAAGTCCTGGTTATGACGGAATAACAGGCAAAGTTTTAAAATTAACGAAGAATTGTATTAGCCCACATTTTGCATTTATATTCAACAAGATTATAGAAACCTCAACATACCCGGATGCACTAAAAACTGCTAAAATTGTTCCAATACCCAAGTCCGAAAATGCATGTACGGTTAGCAATTTTAGGCCAGTAGCAGTGTTGCCATTAATTGACAAATTGTACGAAAAATTAATATGCAACAATTGGAAACATTTTTGGAGGAAACTAGTCAAATGTATCCGTTGCAATTCGGATTCAAAAAGCGTAGCGGGACGCAAGATGCCATTGTGTACGTTGTTAATACAATTTGTGAAGCTCTCGATTCAAACTACGGTGGAGTGGGAGCAGCGTTTTATGACCTCTCAAGGGCATTTGATCTGGTTGATCACGATATACTGTTATCAAAACTATCATATTATGGAATACGAGGAAAAGAACTACAATTGTTACAAAATTATGGCAGCAAAGGAGATGTAGGATTTGTGAAGCACGGGGTAACACAGGGAAGTGTTTTGGGGCCCTTATTGTTCACAATTTACCTTAATGACTTATCCAACTTAAATCTTTATGGCAAACTTATTATGTACGCCGATGACATAGCCTTACTCTACCCATATAGTCATGAACTCGTATTGAAATGTCAAATGGAGCATGATGCTAAAGTTATTATGGAGTTCACCCGATTAAATAGACTAGTAATTAACTCTAATAAGACGAAAATTATACGATTCCGTCCTCGCTGCCATCAACAAAATTCAAGGTTTTATATTGAAATTGGTGATAAACATATATTTGAAAGTCAGTCACTGCAATACTTGGGCATTCATTTACAAAGCAATTTGGCATGGGATACACATATAGATGAATTGAAAAGGAAAATTGCCCCTGCTATAGGAATACTACACAAGTTTAAAAACAAATTTACTGTCGAGACTAAACTGCTACTGTATAACTCTCTAATCCAGAGTCATTTCAATTACTTGGCACTACAAGGCTCTGAAAATTGTATACAATTTGCCACGTCTATACTCTACAATTGATCTATATAGCAATATTGCCAGAAACATTTTACCCCTCTACGGTATTTACAAATTACAAACAATTACATATATTTACAAAGCCATAAATAATATTGGCACCCGATCAATCCAGTTTGATATTAATCAAACTGTAGTTAATACCAGGAACGCTTCTAATTTACGAGTCAAAAGATGCCGATTAGCACTATCAAAACAGCGTATCGAATATAATGGTTGCTTGGAATTTAACCATGTTCCCAATAATATAAAGGTTATTTCAAGAATTTCAAATTTTAAAAGAGAATTGAAATTATTTTTGCTTTGTAATATTGATATACTTCTGATGTAATTTATAACCATTTTTCATTTTATAATAATAAATATTTATGTACATTTATAAATGATACGTTCGTACCCGAAATTGTAAACCAATTAGCCCCTACAAAGTCTACAAGACGCTGGGGCAATATTTGAATTGTAAACTAATATTTATGAATAAAAGTGAATTAATAAAAAAAAAAAAAAAAAAACATCAAGAATAGCTCGGTTGGTCACATGCATGGTCCATGCTGCATGCTGCATGAACACAGCCTCCAGTGCGTCGTCGTTGTAAGATTACGTGACTCCCCTGCAGTCCAAGCCACAAGCCTTTGTTGTTCCAATCCCTGAAAATGCATCCGTTTTACAATTTAATTGCAGTGGACTCCGATGTAAGTTGATTTGTGAGTCGCAAGAATATCAAGGTCGCGGCAGTGCATGAAACCAAGTTCACCAACAACTGCAGGTTATAGCGTTGTGATGGTCACAACTTACTGAGGAAGGATCACACCAGAATTGCTTTAATATCCAGTATGTGGAATGTAGAGTTGCTAAACGTATACATCCGGCCGATAAATAATTGTACTCGTGTTATCCGTCGTTTTTCTTGGATCAGACCATTTCCCCATAATTATCTCGATCAGGAGACCACCCGATTTCTTCACCTCTGAATGCCGCACTTTCATCATCATGGAAAAGCTAATTGGCCTAGTTTCATAGAGTTCACTAATCACCGCTTCAGAGATCTGCCCAACCCTTCTGATGTTCGGATAGCAGAAAAAAACTTTCGGAGGCATCATCACTGCACAAGCCGAACGCCATATACTTGCTGGTCGAATGCCCGAAATCAGACTAAACTTCCCAACTGAGGCGACAGGATTAGATCTAGCATAAGCGGAACAAGTGGTTAAATCATCTGAAGAGTTGCAACATTGGAGCCGGAATAAGTAAACAAACAAAAATATCAAATATCCGAAGCCTGGGTACTTGCGCAACCAAATAAGGCAGTGTTCGGTGTGTTAGAAAGAAAAATTCTTCGAAGGACCACCTGACCAATACGAAATACAACGATTGTGTTGGTCATGTCATAAGAATGATCGATGGTGAACCCACTAAAAAGGCATATAAATATAGCATAGTCGCATGGCGGTACATGTAGAACTGAAAGGTCAAGGCTTCGCTGGAGTAAACAAGTGGAAGACGAGATCCAAAACGCGGTATTCCAAATTGGAGAAATAAAGCAACAAACAGAGTGGGTTGGAAATCTTTCCTTAGTTCGACCTATACAACAAATATTTTGTAAAAAAGTGTACAGAGTATACAGAGTATGTTTGTCCGACTACAAAACTGAGAATTTTGAGTTCAAAGTTTTTCTATAAGAAACTTATTTAAGTACAGCGATAACCTTCAATTTAATTTTTTGCTTGATTGTTGTTATTGATAAAAAAATATAGTATGATATGCTTTTATTTGAACCCCTGACTTGTGCTGGTGTAAAATAATTTTAAAAACTCACCCTGTGTCGCCTTGTAACCCGGAGACGTGGTTTTAATGCTTATGAAATGTTTGAAAAGGATACAATTGGCAATGCCTTGTTGCGAAAATGCACCACAGTAAATGGTTCAGCTGGTGTTGCTACATCCAGCAGATGATGCTTAGCCCTTGATTGCTCTTCTTTGGTAGCTTTGGCCGTAGCAATATCCAAATTAGCATAGACCTGGAAATAAAGTAGAAACAAGATTAAGTAAAAAGTCGATTAGTTTTCTTTCTTGCTTAGTGCAACATGACCAGACAGTGTTAATTGATTGGTGGTGTTGGCATGGTAATAATATGTGTGGAGATTATATGCCTAGCATGTGATGTCAATTACATTGAGAGAAATTTGTTTCGGATTCATGAAAAATTGGTACCATTTCTCGTTTCTTTACTCTCCAAGTTAGAAAGATTCATTGTTTATTTTTGTGCGTTTATCGACTATGTCTGCACGTCTACCAGCTCAGCGATACCTGATTGTTACGAGAGTAGCACGGAGTCATCCTTGGGAGATTGACAATACAGCATCAACGAGCAAGGGTAGCATAACGCAACAGACATTGCAAACTCGATGCTATCGTCCCACAAGGCAGCAACGATGTGCCTCCATCAGGAAGATGCTCGGGTGATGGAGTACTAGGTTAGCACATTTTATATGGAGAAATGGAGCATGCACTTTCACGAAAAAAAATTTTGAGAGCTTTGAACATGAGATGTTGAATGCATCTAAAGATCTTAGGTTGAACGTGCTCAACTTAAAAGATGGAAAACCTTAGGGATTAATTGTTGCCGACATAACAATAGGTATTCTCATAAAAAAGAACACGATACATTCAGTGAATTGTCCCAATTTGAACTTCTATATCTCAAAAATAGTAAACCCTACGAAAATATCATAATGGACAATCTTGTAGAGAATTTTCACTTCTACAACATTTTCTTCACTTTCATTTTGATAGGGCTCGAGGTTTCCCAGCAAAATCGTAAAAAAAACTTCCGACAAGTTTTTTGTGTTTTTTGATTTTTTTCATCTATGAACATTGTAGTTTCAGAATCCGCATGGAATTGCATGGAATACCTTGAAACGTAAGAATCTGTCGAATGCTGCTTTATAATCTATCTGCATCTCTTTGGCCTCCTCCAGGTTTTGCTCAGGTTCCAATCGTCGGGTATGTGTCCTTCCTGCCATATGGTGCTAACCAGCTAATGCATACACCTTATCAAAGTATCGTCTCCGGTTTTGAACAGCTAAGCTGGAAAACCATCGGCTCCTGCTGCCTTATTATTCTTTAACCGGTTTATTGCTGTCTTTACCTCATCTTGGCCAGGTAGTATACATTTAATACCATCTTATTGGATTTTATCGGTGGCACCTTCGTCGTCTTCGCTACTATTGGAAAAAAGCTCTTTCCTTATCGTGAGCACACCATCTGTATCAGTTACCTTGCTGGTCTCTACAGGAGGATGTGCCTGTACCAAAGCCATCAGTTTGATGTTTCACTCTTTGGTAGAATTTTCGGATTTTATTCTGGCACCTGTTCAACTGGACTTTGTACACTCTTGCTTTTCCATTTCTCTCTTTTTCTTGTTACCTCTCTCGTGCGCTATATGCCGCATTTTTCTCTTCGATAGCAGCACGACACTTCTGGTCATACCATGGGTTCCTTGGGAGTGGTCTCTGGTATCCAAATATGGCAATGTGCAATGTGCTTACGTGTTATCGGGACAAGGAGTGCTTTGAGTAAGGATTTGTGATTGCAGCTTACCGATGTCCAACCTCCGTGTTGTGTCTGTTCGTAATTTATTTGCTACGTTTTATCGGGTACGTACCTTTGCTACAACAACGTTGTCGTCCGAGTCTATGTTTGCTGCTCGGAATGAACATGCACCCAACATGCTCGATGAATGTCTTATCTCTATCACAACGTGATCATTTTGATTTCTTGTTCTTTGATTTGGAGACAGCCAAGTGCCCTTACGAATGTCGAGATGCTTAAATACTGCTAACTAACCTGCTCCGAATTCTTTTGGTCCGTGCCGGAACGGAGAAAAACCCAGGACCAATTTATTTGTGCCCGGTTGAAAAATGACGATTTGACGATTTTATGGTCCAAAATGACGATTTTTCACTTAAGCCAGAAATGCATGAAATAAAAGACGATAACTACATTTTGACCAAAATTTCACGAATGATTTTAAGGAAAACAATGTTCCAAACTCGATTTTTGAGCTTTTTTAATGTTTTATAGCAATTTCCAGACGGAGTAGCTATATGGCCTGTTCCCGTACTTTATAAAGTGGTAAAAGTCGTAAAAGTTGTAAAAGTCGTAAACGATTTTCATATAAATTTTGTGTACGGGAACGCAAAATGTGTTAAAGTGGTAAAAATTGTAAAAACTTGTTAGTTCTGGAACAGAGCTATATTTAGGAACATATCTGGAATACAGGTATTTTCATAGTTTTTGCCCCAACTTACATCAGCTGAAAATTTTCGTTTAGTTTTGTTAATGGATGAAAATCTTCCTTGAAAAGTTTTCGAGATAAAATATTAATTGTATCTATTTTGTTGTAAAAAATATGAGTCCAGTTTTATTAACTTCCTATTAATGCCCCCTTTAAGCTGCCAGCCAGTTTTGAATGACAATTTTTATCGATTTCCGACTGCCCAACAACCAAAATGTACGTGTACCGAGAAACATGGGCGGTCACACTGCCAAGAAAGCGATATTTGAGCTAAGCTGTCATTCAAAATGACCATGTGTGCTTTACCATGCTGCATTACTGCAAACTCGATAACCATAGGAAACTATCATCTACTGAGTGCTGTTTTTATAGCGGTATTTAAGTGATATTGGGTTAAATTTATTGCTGGGGGTTGTATATCTTATGTTGCCAGTCTCATTCACAAAAATATCAGCGACAAATCGCATTAAACGGTAACCAAACCGAGTTTTGTCTATGTTGACGATTTTTTGACGATTTTCCAAATTTTGATGACGATTTGACAATTTTTTTGACGATTTCCGATCAAAAACTGTCGGCAACGCTGCCCCAGAGTCAGGGAGCTGACACTGGAAGTTAACAGGCTGGTTGGCAAACATAAGCGGTTAAATCATCTGAAGAGTTGCAACATTGGAGCCAGTATAAGTGAATTACTGGCAACGGTTAAGTCAATCTCAAACCCTGGGAAGATGGAAGATAGGACCTCAGTCACGTTTGACGACGTTACGTTGACTGACCGGAAGAGGTGCGCAAGTTATTTCAATCGACAGTTTGTCGAGCACGCCGAGAGTGACAGGGCGAAGCGGAAAGTATTACGTCGCATCAGACCTCTTCCTGCCGAGGATGTACCACCACAGTTTACAATGGATGATGTTGCGAATGCCATCAGGAACGCTAAATCATCCAACCCGTTGGGCCCTGATGGAATCTCCATGGGTGGATAGCGACAAGTTGAAAACTTTAGTGAGATACTCCACTACCGGCTCATGCATTAGCCGGGAGTGGAGTATCTCACTAAAGTTTTCAACTTGTCGCTATCCATCCTCATTGTTCCCGAAGTCTGGCAAATGGGCAGGGTGGTCGCGCTAGGGAAGTCAGGCAAGGATTCCAGCCAAAGTGAATCGTACAGGCCAGTGAATCTTGAGACCTTAATCCACCGCAGTATCAGGAATAGCTATCAAGCTGCCGATCATCAGCATGGATTCCGTAAGCAGCACAGCACAACAACAGCGCTTCACGCCATCTCCACACATATTTGTCAAGGATTCAACCAGAGACCGCCGTGTGATAGAGCAGTTATGGTGGCGCTTGACTTATTAAAAGCCTTTTATACAGTCAGGCACTCCACGCTATATTAGGACATTGAGCAGACAACCCTCCGGCCAAGCTTGAAACGTTGGGTAGCCAATTATATGTGTGGACGCCAGTCGTACGTGGAATTCAGGAACCAGAAGTACAAACCCCGTAGAGGTAAAACAGAGAGTTCCCCAAGGTGGGGTGATATCTCCGGAACTGTTTAACCTCTACCTCTCCTGTATTCCGCCTCCTCCAGACGGCATCAAGATCGCAAGGTATGCGGATGATTGCACCATCCTGGCGTCAGGTATCTTCCTTGATGACCTCTGTGATAGACTGAACTCCTATTTAACCGATCTTACCACCTTTTTTCCACGCGGGGAATATGCAGATTTCCGCCACAAAATTAACAGCCACGCTATTCACCACATGGACAGCGCAGTTTGGAAGAGAGATGAATGTCGTGGTCGACGGTAGCAGAATTCCAACCACAAGCTTCCCCACAATTTTAGGGGTCACATTCGTCACTACTTTCAAGCCGTGCGCGCACGCCACAGATAAAACTCAAAAGTAGGAATAAGGTCCTCAAGTCCCTAGCCGCCAACACTTGGGGTGCAGATAAAGAAACCTTGTCGACCACATATAACGCGATATGTCGGTATGTTGTAAACTATGCGGCTCCAGTTTGGTCCCCGAGATTATGTGATACGAATTGGAAAAAGATTATAACCTGTCAGAATGCCGCCCTGAGAACAGCAACAGGGTTCCTCCTCAAGTCTTCAGCGGACCATCTACATGAGGAGGCAAATATTCTTCCAGTAAAGCAACTCAATCAAATGCTTTCGTTGCAGTACTTGCTTGGGTGTTACCGTGAGAGCCATCCCAATCACCATCTGCTGGCTAGGCCCGACACGTTCAGGCATAACAAGAAGGACAATCATGCTCTAAAGAGGGAGGTCCAACAATATAGGAGAGAACCCCTAGATCAACAGGCATATCAAGCAGGTTTAAATAGTATTCACACGGATGTAGTTGCTAAAGCTATAAGCAAATATAGTGCGAATAAAGTCTTCGGAGTACATCCCCCATCTATCGCAGCTGAGGAGCGTCAGCTGCCACGACAAACCAGAGTAGTTTTGGCACAACTACGCTCTGAATATTCCATGTGGCCTAAATTCTTATTGGGCGGAAATCGACCACACCGTGCAAGACATCTGCCCAGTATGCGGCATGGGACCGAACGACACAAAACACCTTTTAAACTGCTCCGCCAAACCTACTCATCTAACTCCAGTGGATCTGTGGCTACATCCCATCGAAGCAGCCACCTTCCTAGAACTGGAGATAGAGCCAGAACAGAAGAACGAACATACAAATATAATAAACACTCTTACAACAACAATATGTTCTTTGCCGCTGCGTAGTCTATCAGCCTCATTGCATTTGCAGATGTTTCACTGTGGAGACTGAATTTCCCGACTGTTGGGTCAAAGATATTCTCCTTTCCCAAAAGGACTTCGTATAGAAGACCAAAAAGTTGTCGTATAGAAGACCAAAAGGTCTTCGTATAGAAAAACAAAATGTCTTCGTATAGAAAACCAAAAGGTCTTCGTATAGAGAACCAAAAGGTCTTCGTATAGAAATCCAAAAGGTCTTCGTATAGAAGACCAAAAGCTCTTCGTATAGAAGACCAAAAGCTCTTCGTATAGAAGACCAAAAGCTCTTCGTATAGAAGACCAAAAGCTCTTCGTATAGAAGACCAAAAGCTCTTCGTATAGAAGACCAAAAGGTCTTCGTATAGAAGACCAAAAGGTCTTCGTGTAGAAGACCAAAAAGTCTTCGTATAGAAGACCAAAAGGTCTTCGTATAGAAGACCAAAAGGTCATCGTATAGAAGACCAAAAGGTCTGCGTATAGAAGACCAAAAGGTCTGCGTATAGAAGTCCAAAACGTCTTCGTATAGAAGACCAAAAGGTCTGCGTATAGAAGTCCAAAACGTCTTCGTATAGAAGACCAAAAGGTCTTCGTATAGAAGACCAAAAAGTCTTCGTTTAGAAAACTCAAAGGTCTTCGTATAGAAGACCAAAAGGTCTTCGTATAGAAGACCAAAAGGCCTTCGTATAGAAGACCAAAAGGCCTTCGTATAGAAGACCAAAAGGTCTTCGTATAGAAGACCAAAAGGTCTTCGTATAGAAAACTCAAAGGTCTTCGTATAGAAGACCAAAAGGTCTACGTATAGAAGACCAAGAGGTCTTCGTATAGAATACCAAAAATTCTTCGTATAGAAGACCAAAAGGTCTTCGTATAGAAGACCAAAAGGTCGTCGTATAGAAGACCAAAAGGTCTTCGTATAGAAGAACAAAAGGTCTTCGTATAGAAAACCAAAAGGTCTTCGTATAGAAGACCAAAAGGTCCTCGTATAGAAGACCAAAATTCTTCGTATAGAAGAACAAAAGGTCTTCGTATAGAAGACCAAAAGGTCTTCGTATAGAAGAACGAAAGGTCTTCGTATAGAAGACCAAAAGGTCTTCGTATAGAAGACCAAAAGGTCTTCGTATAGAAGACCAAAAAGTCTTCGTATAGAAGACCAAAAGGTCTTCGTATAGAAGACCAAAAGGTCTTCGTATAGAAGACCAAAAGGTCTTCGTATAGAAGACCAAAAGGTCTTCGTATAGAAGACCAAAAGGTCTTCGTATAGAAGACCAAAAGGTCTTCGTATAGAAGACCAAGAGGTCTTCGTATAGAATACCAAAAATTCTTCGTATAGAAGACCAAAAGGTCTTCGTATAGAAGACCAAAAGGTCGTCGTATAGAAGACCAAAAGGTCTTCGTATAGAAGAACAAAAGGTCTTCGTATAGAAAACCAAAAGGTCTTCGTATAGAAGACCAAAAAGTCTTCGTATAGAAGAACAAAAGGTCTTCGTATAGAAGACCAAAAGGTCTTCGTATAGAAGACCAAAAGGTCTTCGTATAGAAGACCAAAAGGTCTTCGTATAGAAGACCAAAAGTCTTCGTATAGAAGACCAAAAGGTCTTCGTATAGAAGACCAAAAGGTCTGCGTATAGAAGACCAAAAGGTCTGCGTATAGAAGTCCAAAACGTCTTCGTATAGAAGACCAAAAGGTCTCCGTATAGAATTCCAAAACGTCTTCGTATAGAAGACCAAAAGGTGTTCGTATAGAAGACGAAAAGGTCTTCGTATAGAAGACCAAAAAGTCTTCGTATAGAAAACTCAAAGGTCTTCGTATAGAAGACCAAAAGGTCTACGTATAGAAGACCAAGAGGTCTTCGTATAGAATACCAAAAATTCTTCGTATAGAACACCAAAAGGTCTTCGTATAGAAGACCAAAAGGTCTTCGTATAGAAGACCAAAAGGTCTTCGTATAGAAGACCAAAAGGTCTTCGTATAAAAGACCAAAAGTTCTTCGTATAGAAGACCAAAAAGTCTTCGTATCGAAGACCAAAAGGTCTTCGTATAGAAAACCAAAAGGTCTTCGTATAGAAGACCAAAAGGTCTTCGTATAGAAGACCAAAAGGTCTTCGTATAGAAGACCAAAAGGTCTTCGTATAGAAGACCAAAAAGTCTTCGTATAGAAGACCAAAAGGTCTTCGTATAGAAGACCAAAAAGTCTTCGTATAGAAGACCAAAAGGTCTTCGTATAGAAGACCAAAAGGTCTTCGTATGGAAGACCAAAAGGTCTTCGTATAGAAGACCAACAGGTCTTCGTATAGAAGACCAAAAGGTCTTCGTATAGAAGACCAAAAGGTCTTCGTATAGAAGACCAAAAGGTCTTCGTATAGAAGACCAAAAGGTCTTCGTATAGAAGACCAAAAGGTCTTCGTATAGAAGACAAAAAGGTCTTCGTATAGAAGACAAAAAGGTCTTCGTATGGAAGACCAAAAGGTCTTCGTATAGAAGACCAAGAGGTCTTCTCGTAGAAGAAAGATAGATGACCAAGAGGTATTCTCATAGAACACCATTAGATCTTCTCACAGAATAGTAACAGATGCCATAGATGACCAATATGTCTTCTCATACATTGGCTTTGATTATTCGACAGATTATCTGCTCCCAATAACTTCAATTCAAAGAAAAATTTCTCTGAGTGCACTTTCACATCATAATTTCGAAATTCTTTCATAATACCATGAAAACCACAAAAGATCATCATCATCATCGTGATCATTGACGTATTCAAAGAAACATTAGGCTTAGGTTTTCACCTCTCCCCGAAACGATATTGTTAATTACAAAAGATCTTAATAATTTAATTAGCATATCATTGGTGATTTGAAAAGGTGATGAGGATGCTGATGACGTTCGTGGTAACAATGGTTGTTGTTATAGGTCTTTGCTGAAGCTGCTACCTTAATAAACTTTTGTCTAACCGTACCTCCGTCTGGTCGACAGTCTCACATGCACACACACAGACAAACACACACCTTTTACAATAAAAAGTTCAATGACTTTGAAATTCTTGGTTTCTTTTTTTTTGTGTTTGGTGAACTAGTATCGCTCGAACTAAAGCAGATCAATAATCGCAGCTGCACAGACTAACGAAGAAACAGGTTGTTCGTTAATGTCAACCCAAAAGACATTAATATTTCATTAAATATTAAATTTTTTGAATATTTTAAACACAGTGATTTACATAAATATCGAACGACATTGGATGCAGACAAATTATGTTTTGATTTTCGGCTGACAAAATCGGTGAATGTATGAATTTTTAAAAAAAATTTGATATCTATCTCGAATTGTAGCAAAACGAAAATCATAAAATTGTTGAAATTATAGAAATAGTTTTGTTTTGTATTATGTCGGTTAAAATTAAAATAAAATTCATGTTTTTAAGTTGCCCATTCAGCAGCCTTGGTTTTAACAAATACGTCAGAACACAAAATTTAAAGTTGCAAGTGCGCATCTGATCCGCTAAAATTTATGTTTTTTTCTCTCCACATGAAAACAATAAAAATAAAATTTCAAAGATATTTTAGAATAAGTAGAACACATTCTAAAGCGAAATTAATAATGATAATACTGCAAATAATCCGAGAAGAATTCCTTCACCAAACAGGGAAGCAAATAATAAATAATTTATTAATAAAAATGCAAAATTTCACAAATTAATTATCGGAATTAAGTTCAATCTGTTAAGCGCATTTCTTTTCGGAAAAATTATTTAGACATCTTTTGATAGTCTAATTTTTGATTAGATTTAATGGGGCGTGCACATGCGTATTAAATTGCGACAGATAATTAGCAAAAATGATTTCAATCCGGTTTCTCTAATTTGTGTGAACAAATTTAGAAGTTTGTATTGGCATTCAGCTTTTGAAATCTTTATATATAAAACTCAATTGTCGTTTATTGGTAATTGAATCAGTTGAAAACGGCTGGAGCGATTTGGATAATTTTTTGTGGATATGTTAGACATAGTCCAGTTTAGGTTTTTATGCAAAGAAAAATTGGCCACGCCCACTTTTCCGCCCACTTTTATAAATATGTTATATCTACGAAACTACTCAATAGATTTTTCTGAAATTTTCAGGGAACGTAGAGTGATGGCCCCCGGTTGAAATAGGCTAAATATTTGGTTGAATATCGGATCGGGCGGGGTACCTCCCCTATGCCCTATTTTTATAAAAATGCAATATTTGCAACAATTACAAAGGTATCGCTTTGAAAATTAATTTCTGAGTCAATGGCGATTGTGTCTCCGACCTTACGTGCTTATTTTTTAAATATGTTATATCTACGAAACTACTGAATCGATTTTCCTGAAACTTTCAGCGAATATACAGAGTTGGTCCCCGATAAAAATAGGCAACATATTTTTTAACTTTCAGATCGGGCTGGTACCTCCCCTATGCCCTATTTTTGAAAAAAATGCAATATTTGCAACAAATACGAATGTATGTAGGTTTGGGAATTTATTTACGAGTCAATGGCGATTGTGTCTCCAACCTTACGTACTTATCAGGAACCGATTTTCCTGAAATTGCCAGGGAATGTATAAAGATGGCCCCCTCTTTAAATAGGCTACAAATTCAGTTGATTTTCAGAAAGGGCGTGGTACTTCCCCTTCACCCTACTTTTTTAAAAATGTTATATTTACAATAATTACGAATGTATCTATTTGGAAGTTAATTTGCGAGACAATTGTGGTTGTGTCTCCGACCTTACCTCCTTTTAAAAATATGTTACATCTACAAGACTACTGAAACGATTTTCCTGAAAATGTCAGGGAGTGTACAGGCATATTTTCTTGAATTTTGAAGGGGGCATATTTAAAAAAAAAACACCTTACCTTTATGAATAAAAATCAAATGCTGTGATAACCCAACTTAGATTTTTTGGAAAGAAAAGTTTACAACGCCCCCGAAAACAGGTTACATATTTTATTGAATTCGAGAGGGGGCGGGTACCTCCCCTTTCGATATTTTTATAAAAACGTTATATTTGCAAAAATTATATATGTATCGGAATAAAAATTTACGGATTATTCTACAATCTAGGTACTTCTTTGGGGCCTATAGGCCCGACCATGCCTGTTTTTTTTTAATATGTCATAACTCCAATACTACTGAAGGGATTTCCATAAAATTTGCCGCAAAAACTTAATATTTGCCGTTGTTATGTATATTTTATGCATTTCGGAAGTGGTGGGGCACCTTCCACATGCCTTTCTGTTAAACGCTATAATTATAAGCCAAACTTATGATTATATCGGTTTCAGCATACATTTTGGTAGGCAATGAAGTTGTGTGCACCCTAGGTACATATTTTGAGCCAAACTACCATACCAGGCCCACTTTTTTTAATATGTTATATCTTGAAAACTGATGACCACGCCCACTCTTTTCAAAACATTATTTTTCCAAAACTACTGAACCTAATTTTCGGAAAATGTTTAGGAATGTCCCGTGGTCAAAAATGCTATATATTTGTAGACTAATTTCGGTGCCTATTATTTTATAATCGCTATATTTGCTAAACTTATGAGTGGATCAGGTTGCAAATTAGTTTTCGAGACAACGGTGGTTGCGCCCCCCGATCAAGAAAAACTATATATTTACAAATGTACTTAAATGGTGAGGTTCAACGGTCCATCAGCCATGAAACGCTAAAACATGTAAGTCTCAATAAGCGGGAGAATTCGATTTAACCATTTTTTAAACTTTTATAATTAGATCGCTTTAGGATAAAGACAGGGACATGGACGATAATAAATCCTAACAGACACAAATTGGCGAAAAATCCGACAAAGTCCGTAAGAGAAAAGAAAGGTTGATAAATTTAAAATCCTTCTCGGTTTGACAATGGACCGAAGAAGTGTGGTAGAAAATACCTATTTCTGAATTGTCAAGCATAAAGTCAATAAATAGTTGTCATTAAAACTCATTACGACAGGCCAGCAATGCGGACCGGGGTCTGCTATTATTAAATAATATCTTTTTATTAACACTCAAAATACAGCTGAGTTTTTGTACGAAAATTAGACATGCTGTCTATGACTGATGTTCAAATGGTGTTAATACATAAAATGTCCAATACACAATTTTCGTACAAGAGCTGTACGATAGCGTACTGGCCTAGGCAACACTGTGTGTTGCCATGCGCCATTTGCATTGGAAAGTTTGACATTTTTTAGCATAAACGTACTCAGGACCAGGGCCTGAAGTCGGAGTCTATCAAATTTTGCTGAAGTCGGAGCCGGAGTCGTGAAAAAAAGCTCGACTCCAACTCCGGACAAGAAAAACTATACATTTACTAATGCTTTTTAAAATCAAAAATTTTTAAATCAGTTTAAAGAGCACAATTTAAATACCACCCTTTTATCCATTTACGCAAAATGCATAACGGAAACATTTTTGGGCCAATTGATTATTTATAATACACTTTGCGATACTGCTTTCATATCACACCTATTCTAGGGGAAGATCTTCTAAAAGATTTACTGGTCATCTCATAGAAGACTCTCTTGTCTTCACATCCTGTTTTCATTTAGAAGTCATTAATGTCGTCTGTGAAAGGACCTGTTGAACTTCTAAGAGAGGCCACGTGGAACTTTAAGTGAAATCGTACTGAAGACCAATTGGACTTTTATAGAAGAGATATTGATCCTAATATACTTCTTGCTGAATTTGTATGACAAAAGTTAGAGTTTTCTTTAAGATGATCTTCCCACCATTTTTTTAAAAGACACCATATTCGTATACTGTGAGGAAATTTTTGTTTTTGAAGGACTTTTGAAGAAAAAAGCTTATTTTATGAGGAAGTCTGTTTTTTTATAAAAGAAGAGCATGTTGTCATCTGTAAGAAAACCTACTTGACTATATGCCCATCTAAGAAAGGACCTACTCGTACACAGAAAAAAATTACTGTGTTTCAGGAATAGTGTTCATAAACTCTTGCCAAGAATCAAATTTCTCTATTTCAAGAACGCCTTTCATAAAGCAAAAAATACTGGTTTTTCTGAGAGACTAAAAAAACAGTTTTGGCGAGTTTTTGTTTTTATTGGCTAACAACCACCACACACCAGGGATGCCAACTCTACCGAGGTAAAAATCGCTACAGCCACATACGCACCATAGGTCTGTAGCGATTTTTACCTTAAAATAGTTCACATTCGTGCTTAAACAGTAGTTTTTGTACGTCAAAAATCACCACAAGTAGTGGGAAAACCACCAACTTGGCACCCCTGCCACACACCACCAAACAACAAAGCAGAGACAACTTTTGCTGCTTTTTATACCCTCCACCATATGGAGGGTATAATTAAATTTGTCATTCCGTTTGTAACACATCGAAATATTCGTGGGAGACCCTATAAAGTATATATATTATTGATCAGCATAAAATTCTATATCGATTTGACCATGTCCGCCTGTCCGTCCGTCTCTCTGTGTGTTGAAATCAAGATACAGCTCGCAATTTTAAAGATAGAGAGTGAAAATTTGGTACAGAAGTTTTTATTACTTGCAGGATGGTTGGTATTGAAAATGGGATATATCGGTCCACCATTTGATATAGCCCCCATAGAACGGTACCTCCCGATTTTCGGTATTTTTAAGGTTTTAGCTTCATTATCCTACCAAAATGGCTGAATTTTGGTACGTAGTCTTCTTTAGGGGTATAAAACTTTCCCCCAGAATTTTGTCAGTACCGTTTATCACACCGAAATGGCTGAAATTCGGTACTTAGTCTACATTGGTGGTATAAAACTTCCCCCCAGAACTTTGTCGGTATCGGTCCATGCCTTCATATAGCCCCCATAGAACGGTACCTCCCGATTTTCGGTATTTTGAATGTTTTAGCTTCATTATCACACCGAAATGGCTGAAATTCGGTACTTAGTCTACGTTGGTGGTATAAAACTTTCCCCCAGAACTTTGTCGGTATCGGTCCATGCCTTCATATATCCCCCATAGAACGGTACCTCCCGATTTTCGGTATTTTGAACGTTGTGGCCTCAATATTCCACCGAAATGGCTGAAATTTGGTATTTAGACTTCGTTGGAGGTACTCAAACTTCCCCTTTAAATTTGTCGGTATAGGTCCACGCCTTCATATAGCCCCCATGGAAAGGTACCTCCCGATTTTTCGTATTTTGAAGGTTGTGTCTTCAATATACCACCATAGAACGGTACCTCCTGATTTTCGTAATACTGAAGATTGTGACGTCAATATCCACCCGAAATGGCTGAAATTCGTTATTTCGTCTTCCAAGAGTTATAAAATATTCCAGAAGAGTATTATCAGTATACGTCCATGTCTTCCTATATCCCCATAGAAGCGTACTTCTTGATTTTCGGTATTTTTTAAGTTTTAGCCGCATTCTCTTACCGAAATATAGGAAATTTGGTATTTAGTCTTCTTTGAGCCTAAAAACTTTACGTCAAAAATTTGTCGGTATAGATTGACGTTTTGAAATAGCCCCCATAGAATGGTGCCTCACATTGTTTTACCGAAATTGCTGAAATTTAGTATTAAGTCTTCTTCATACACGAAAGGAAACTAATCATTCCATTTTAATTCAATACAACTTGTGGTGGAGGGTATAACAAGTTCGGCCCGGCCGAACTTAACGCCGTTCCTACTTGTTATTTATTAATTCCTTTATGTTGAATTATTGTAACTTAACGTTTTTTCTAAAGATTTTCACTGTAGTTGTTGTCGTCTTGTAAGCATAGCAGAACAATAGCTTTGTTCCTTTTTTAATGGTAAAAGTGGTAAAAGAGAAAAGTGTCAAAATTGCTCTCTCATGAACAATTTTACCAAAAAAGTAAAGGAACGGAAAAATGGTATATCTGGTAGCAATGTCAAAAAGAAACATAAAAAATTAAAACTTCTTCTTTCATTTCACAGTTTTTAATTTAATTTGTCAGCGTTCGACTTTTTCTTCTGTTGGTGGTCCATTGTTTTCTTCATTGTGAAATAATCGTCAAACAAAAGTCGAAAAATCAGTTCTATAATTTTTTACCTGCAGAAATTTGTCTGGCAGTCTGTGGTAGAAGAGAAAGGCATATGTGCTCACTCTCCTCTCTCACTCTCTTAAAAATTGCTGCCAGTTTTACCACTTTTTGGGGTTAAGGAACGCTTTGCAGGTTAAAAATGGTAACAAATTGTAAAAAATGGTAACCTCAGGCAAGTTAAGGAACACAGCTTATATGAACCATATGTACATATATACATGTTGAGTCTATCAGCACTAGGTTGAGATATTAGATGTTGCCTTTATATTAAAGAAATTACAAATTTGTAGTTGCGAAGTATTTGATTATACGAACGTTGTTTTTTCGACACTAAACGCATTGTAGTTGTTTGGTTTGTCAGTTAACTAACAGCAATTGTTGCGACAGCGGTAGTTGTTGTGTGTGTGGTTTGTTGATACATTGTCCATGTGATGGTGAGACGATGAGAATGTAGGGAATAACAGGAAAGTGATTTTGCATCACATGAAAATCTTGCATAGTTTTGATAAAATAGTGGCTTTCGTTTGGATATAAGAAACTGCACATGTATCTTATGTGAGGTACCTGTACAGTATGGAAAAGCTACATCACGAACGAAAATATGTAAAAATTCTTGAAGTATTTTTTTCTGTGTTTGCTATGCGAAATCCTGTTGTTCTTCGATGAGATGAGATCAACTGAATTTTCCATTAAAAGTAATGCCCATGTCAGGAGTGTGGGGTAAATTCGGCAAAAGAGTTATAATTAAAATGACAGAAAGCAATTTTTTTAACAAATCAATGTTAATTATCGGCATGGATATATTTATTTATATGTCTATTTAATAATTTCCGACTGTCTGTTCGGCATTGCCGAACTTTACGTTGGTTTTACTTGTACAGAGGAAACTTTACACCATACAAACTTTGACATTACGTTTGTGACACATAGAAATATTCGTCGAAAAATCTATAAAGTATATATAAATGTTAAAATCAGGATAGAGTTCGCATCATATAAGAAAGAGCCACATAAGTTGGTACATGGCCCATAACCACGGAAGTCCATATGATAGGGTATTTCCCAGGACACGTGTCTTCTTTTTGGCATTTTATCACGGTGTTAAAATATGGTTCATTTTCCATGACTCAAAAAATTACATAACACTGTTGGGACAGAAATGACCATAATTTGGTATTTCGGGTCTCATGACTTATGTACCCAAGTCAAATTCGGAAAATTTTAAAAATGCGCGTTGATTTTCGTGTTGGAAGAGAAACCTTTTGCTACATATTCATATTGTTACGAATGTAACTGATAGGTTTAAGTTAATTTAGTTCAATTTCCGATAATTTTAAAATTTGAATTGTAACGTAAAGTTTTTTTTATTACGCCGTAACTTTATTTCAGCCAAGATCATCCACATACGTTAACGTGACTACATGATACGTGTACTCACAATGAGAATAACAATCAGTCGTCGTTGAGCAGCCGACAAGTAAACATGTGCATGGGTATACGCATAATTTTAGTAGGACTACAGCCACATGTTTACTTGTCGGCTGCTCAACGACCACTGGATGCTGATAAAAACTTTCTTGTGATTCTGTCACTACTTTACTCTCATTTTTATTTTGAGCATCAATGCTTTATTTAAGCAAAACAACTACCGTGTAGAAATCTCTGCATCATTCTAGTTCTTACTTTACCTTTCATTAATGTAGGGGTGAGCACGCCTGTGTGCTAGCACACAGGCAAATTGAGAATACGTACTCTTAGTTTTTTGTGAACCATAAACAATTAAAAGTTTATGCAATTTTTTATTTATATTTTTTAATAATTTGCATTGTGGACGATTTTAGACAACATTAACGTTTAAAAATGTTGAAATAATTAATGAAACATCAAGAAAAATTAAATATTAATTCTCCCTTAAATTTGCCTCTCTCTCGATTTTGCTCAGCTCTGCATTAATGTGTTTTGTTTATTTTGTCATAATCATGTAATTATCGTTTAGTTTCTTACTTCTTTATTTCTTGCATTTGTTTGTTGTTGTAATTACGTCATTAGTGTGCTTGTCCACTTGTATTCGTCTTCCCCCATGTATGTGAGTATGGTTGTTCGCTTAGTGCGAATGTGCGTCTGTGTGTTCGCTGCACAGATTCGAGGTGTTGCAGGATGTTCTGGATAATTCTAGACCCAGGAGATTTTGGGAATATATACAGGTTGGAACGGCAACATTGGGTTAGTTGTGTTTTAAGCGTTGAACTGAACAGATCGGTTAAAGAATAGCTGCGTGCTAACTAGAGACAAGCTGTGTGCTTAGTAATTAAAGTCGGTTCCGAATAAGTGTAATAAAGTAAATAAAGCATTGTAGAAACGTAATCTTAAACGAACCCTGTTTTATTTGGTACAAATCGTATCGGGGAATAAAGTGTACCTCCAGAAGTAACGTGTCTTGAAGGTTTCACACTGGAATGATTGTAATTTGGATTTTGTATTATCACTGGGTAGATGACAGCGAGGTAAACCTGATTAGTAAATATTTAACATATTTTGCGTGGTGCAATTTGTTTTCGGAGTCGACTCCAGAGTTGGGTTCGGAGTCTGACCAAAAAATGGCTCGACTCCGAAACCTTGCTCAGGACAGTTTGACATAATATTTGTTGTGTTGTTTACATTAACATGAAAAACTCACTTTACAAAAAAATGGAATTTACTTGCGAACATTTTCATCCGATAATTTTTTATAACTTTCGATGTCGATAAAGGACCATCCTATAGCACAATGAAAAACTGGTTATTTGAATTCACTTGTGGCAGACACTGGCGAAAAAATTAACGTCGTGAGGGTCCTCCAAAAGCGGCCATTGTGTCAGAAAAAAATTAAGCCGCACGTGAACAGATAATGCAGATCGCCATTATATAAACCGTGAGATAGAGGTATCCTTGGACATTTCTTCCACCAACTAACATTTGATATTGCATGAACACCTGGCCGCTAAAATCGATTTTTCTCGTTAGATCCAGCACAATTTGACAATCACTCAATAAAGGCTTCTGTAGGTTGAATAAATACGATCGCGGTGCTTCAAACGACGTTTATAAAATCGTCACAGGCGACAAATATTGGGTATATGCGTATGTGTCCGAAACAAACCAGCAATCGAACGTGTGGGTCTTCACAGTTGAGCCAAATCCAACGCAATTGTTTATGGAAGAAGCATTTCGAAGCAAATGGTCAACTGTTTCGCTTAAGGGGCTATGGCCACTTAGAAATTTTACATTGATTTAGCCATGTCCGTCCGTCTGGCTGTCTGTCTGGCTGGCCGGAGCGCACGATAACTCTCGAACGGTCCAAAATTGGGCTTTCGTAATATTTTGTCCAAACTTAGTTTAAGTCCGAAGATGGGGTATATCGGTCCACTTCTTCCGGTACCTCCTCCACAAAAGTTCGAAAATGTTCGGAAAATTTGTGTGTACGATAACTGTTAAAGTGATTAATCGATTTGTTTCATACTTTGCACATCGTGAAATGTCTATCAGACTTAGATGAGGTTCCAATGTGGACTCAATCGGTCCAATCCTTCCGGTACCTCCTACACAAAATTTCGGAAAAGTTTAGTTTCGGATCTGCACTATATCCCTTGAACGGGGCAACGAAATTCATCCAAACGTTGGATTTTCTAATATTTTGTCCAAATTCAGTTCAACTTCTAAAATGGCCGATATCGATGTTCACTTTATGTTACCTCCCCCACAAAAGTTCAACAATTGTGTCGATCTGTCCGTAGATGAAAGTTTTAATTCACATAGGCTGAGGGTATATCTCCGTCGGCAAAGCCGACTGAGTAAGGGGGTACATTAATATATATTCTTGATCAGGATACAATTCTTGAACAGGATAAATGTCCTTCTGTCCGTCCGTCTGTTGTAATCACTCTAGCGTCCGCAATAATTGAGATAGGACGCTAAAATGTTGCACCCGAGTGTATTTTTTCCATAGGCAGCTCATGTTGGACGATGGACTATATAGGTCACCGTTTTGGTGATGACGGTACCACCCAAACAGGAAGTTCAAATTTGATATATTGTGCTCCGAAATTATGTCGAGGTGTATTCTCGATTACGTCGGTGCTTGGACACAATTATCCTCAGAAATAATTGTCATTAAATATAATAAAACAAGCGAAGCAATTTTTGATCATATATTTTAAATGTTTTTTTAATAGTTCATGCCAATAATTAAGAGATTATTGTGCAAATTATAGAAATTAAGACGCATTAAAACAAGTAAAGAAATTTAATTGCCAAACTCGTGTGATATTTAATGAGCATATCAAATGAAAGTCGACATTAGTAGATTACCTGTCATCTTCATAAATATTAAAAAATTTGCCAAAAAATTGTTTCTCTTTCTTCATAGCAAATTATCAATTAAAAATGTTGTTATATTTCTGTTGTTTGACTGGTTAATTTGTTTGAATTAGTTTGTTCATGCTTGTTGGCTTATTCCAACCAAATAAACTTCCTGTCTAATAAATTCTTCATATACGTATGTATATATTTTAATTGAAAACCATAGATTTTGGAATTTGCCATGCACAAAAACCTCCCGCTGATCCGCTACAAGAGATGCCGACAAACTTAGGGTAGCATAGAACCGTCACGTCATTCAATTTATTGTTAAATTATACAAAAGATGCAACATTAATTTCAGTTTTTGCCTGTCTGGTATCTTAGAAAAAAAATTTACGATGCTATCGATTAATTTTCATAATTCATCGTTGATCTTCGTTGCTTTAATATCTTGATAATACCGTATATTTTTGCATTTTGTTTAAATTTGTCTAATTTGAATGGAATTAGTTCTTCTCGTGTTTGAATTTTAATTGGTGTCGCATTTGTAGCAGGTTGAAAAATAACTGGTAATAATAAAGTTAAGGAACTATGTATGGCTTGTTATAAAGTTTCTATACTCTCAACCATAAGATAAGATTCGCCTTATTACCTATAACAACGTATACATATATACATACATATATGTATATTTCCGATCCGCGTAGAAACCGATATTTACATTAGAGTTGGGCAATCTCGTTCCATTTAAGGTTCGATCTTTTTCGTTCCGTTTTTCTAAAGAAACAAGGTCGTCCATAAAGTTCCGCAGATCCCTTCAGTTCAATCATTCAATATGAGACTGCACGATAACTTTCTGGCTTAGGGAACACTGCGAGTCGCTGCACACCATTTGACATTTTTATATTTATATTAAGTTTGTTTTTCCATTTGTAACGCATTGAAGAGATAACTTGAGACCCTAAAAAGTATATATATTCTTGATCAGGATAAAATTCTGAGTCCATGTCCGTCTATTGTAATCACTCTAACCGCCACAATAATTGAGCTATAACGCTCGATTTTTGCACTATGGTGTATCTTTTCCATAGGCAGGATAATTTCGAATTTGGGCTATATCGGCCCAAATTTTGGTATAGCCCCCATATAACGGTACCTCCCGATTTTCGGTATTTTGGGAGTTTTAACTACAATTTGTAATCGAACTAGCTGTAATTTTGGCATTTGAGTTTCTCTGTGTTCACGAAACTTCTCGACCAACAATCGTCAACATAGGTCCATGTTTTGATAAAACACCCATATAACGGTGGGTGACATAGGGGATGGAAGATACCAAGGAACGGTCCTGACCTGCTTTAACATGGCAAAGCCCAGGATTTATCTTGGTCCCTCTTTCGTCTCAAGTGGACACTGACCTCCCCGTGGTGTCACCTGGGGAACTGCCTTTAACACCCGTTAAAGGTAGTGAGCTAACATGTGCCACGCGTTCACCCATAAGAACGTTAAAAACTTTGGTTTGGGCGTCGGGTTAGTAACCCTCCCCTAGAAAAAACAGCCTACTATGAAAAACGGAAGAAAAGAAAAACAAACCCCCCTAAAGTTGACGACACAAAGCATGAGTTTGATTGCGGATTTGCAGTTAGTCGGAGGTTAAAACATCTGGTCTCCAACTTCACACCAGTAAATGAAAGACTTGCTGCAATTCGATTAAAAGCAAAATTCTTCAACACCAGCTTTATTTGCGCTCATGCTCCGACTGAAGACAAGGACGAACAGACCAAAGATATATTTTACGAACGCTTAGAAGAAACTTATGACCGTTGCCCTGCCCATGACATTAAAATTATACTAGGCGATTTTAATGCAAAAATTGGCCCAACAGTCGGGAAATTCAGTCTCCACAGTGAAACATCTGACAATGGTATGAGACTGATAGACTTTGCAGCTGCAAGAAACATGGTAGTTAACAGTACCAGATTTAAGCATCTCGATATTCATAAGGGCACCTGGCTGTCGCCAGATCAAAGAACAGGAAATCAAATTGCAAATCGACATGCATCAAGCGTGTTAGATGTACGACCGTTCCGAGGGGCAAACATAGACTCGGACCACCACTACGTACCAGATTATAGGAAACAAAGTGCGAACAGACACAACACGGAAGTTGGACATCCGTAAGCTGCAATCACAACAGATAGCCACAGCATATTCCACTCAACTGGCCCAACTGCTTAATCAAAGCACTCCTCGTCCCGATAACATATCAGGACAATGGCAGAACATTGCCCACTCCATGCAAACAGCCGCAAAATCAGTACTTGGATACCAGAGACCTTCACCAAGGAATCCATGGTATGACCAGGAGTGTCGTGCTGCTACCGAAAAGAAAATGCGTCATATAGGGCTAATCTACAATCAGTAGCAACGCGTAGCGCACGAGAGAGGTATCGGGAGAAAAGGAGAGAGGAGAAACGTCTTTTCCACAGGAAAAAGAGAGAGGTGGAAAAGCGGGAGTGTGAACAAATCGAGATGTACAGGAGATAGAATGAAGTCCGAAAATCCTACCAAAGAGTGAAACATCAAAATGATGGCTTTGGAACTGGCACATCCTCCTGTAGAGAGCAGCAAGGTAATCTGGTAACTGATACAGATAGTGTGCTAAGGATATGAAAAGAGCATTTTTCCAAACTATTGGTATCCAATAGTAGCGAAGTCGACAAAGATACCACAGATCCAATCCCAGAAGATGGTATTGAATGTATACCACCCGGCCAAGACGAGGTAAAGACAGCAATAAACCGACTGAAGAATAATAAGGCAGCAGGAGCTGATGGCGTACCAGCCAAGCTGTTTAAACCCGGAGGCGACACGCTGATAAAGTGTATGCATCAGCTAGTTAGCTCCATCTGGCAGGAAGAACGCGTACCCGACGATTGGAACCTGAGCATCCTGTGTCCCGTCCATAAGAAAGTAGATAAGACTTTATGCTCCAACTATAGGAGCATAAGTCTTCTTCCTATCGCCTACAGGATAGTGTCAGGGATATTGTGCGAACGACTAAAGCCCACGGTCAACAAAATAATTGGACCATACCAATGCGGCTTTAGACCTGGCAAGTCCACCATTGACCAGATATTTACCCTGCGGCAAATCCTGGAGAAGACCCAAGAGATGCAGATCTACACCTACCACATTTTTTTCGATTATAAAGCAGCCTTCGACAGCCCGCTACGTTCAAAGGTATTCCAAGCAATGTCTGAATTTGGTATCCCCGCAATGCTCATTCGGCTTTGTAAAATGACTCTAACTGACACAAGATCTTCAGTTAAAATAGGAAAGAACCACTTCGAAGATTTTTGTACCAAAAGAGGTTTCAGGCAAGGAGACAGCCTTTCGTGTGATCGTTTCAACAGCCTGCTAGAAAAGGTTATACGAGAGGCAAACATCAAAAGAAGTGGCACCATATACACCAAACCCGTTCGTGGGTATTGATTTGGTTACGAAGTTTTTCGGCAAATCACACACACGCGACCCGAACGCAAAGTAAGAGAGCAAATGTTTTGATTTTTTTACTTCAGTCTTGTACTGAATTTCATGCAAGCAGGTTGATGCCGCTTTATTTGTTTATTTTTGGGTACACAGAAAAGATTTTGCAGTTGTACAGCAAATATGTGGAGGGAAGAATTTGAAAATGATTTTTGTTTTGTATTAATATTTTTAAGGACGCAGAATGCCTCGTCTGCAATGCAACAATAAAAAATGTATGTATGCTTAGAAAGTCTTAAAAAATCATTTTTATATACAATTTGTTTTTTCTCTCAAAAAAATTAACATATGTAGAAAAATACTTTTCAAATTATGAAGTTATTTACAGTCAACCAAAAAAGTCTACATACACCCTATAAATCTCGGGTTTTAAGGGTAAGGAAGCATTTTTATGAAAATCCAAGTACATAGATCTATTTCATATCCCTAATAAACAATATTACATAAAACAAAAATATATTCCATAATACGAATAACGGTAAATTCTATAAAAATTAAAAAATTAATAGGGAAAAAGTGTACATACACCCAATGAAATATTAAGATTACCGTAAAATTTATGGAATAAGCAATACAAATCTTACATTTTATTGCTTTGTCGAATGTCTCTGGTTGTCTATGATATATTTTAGGCAAAATAGGAACATTTTTGTGGATTAATTGCCGTTATTTAATGTCAGACTTCGCGTATAGCTCGTTAAGGCGGACCCTTGCAGATTTCTTTGAGTTTTTTTTTTTTCAGTCTGGTAGTTTATGAAACCCCAGGAATACAGTGGGACTAATTATTTTAAGATCCTAGAGCGCTTTGAAGTTTTTCTTATGGATAATATATGCTCCTGAGCTTCGCTAAATATGCGAATTCCTGAGTTTTTCATAAATTTTATAGTTTTCGCAGCATTCCAAGTGCCAAATTACACGCAAGAACCTTGAAATTACCTTGTAATACGTTTTTGGACCTTAACTCAATCAGAAATGTACAACATTATTCTACAAAACCCCCTAAAATTTCCAAAGCATCAAAATTAAAGCACCACCAAAGAATGCATGAAATTTGTATGAAATTTACACTGTTAACTAGTATGCTCTCGTATTATGATCGTTAGGGTCACTTGAAGCGCTATAAATGTCGGAAACTTTTACATTGATAATTCAATGGATTCTCGAGGATTGTAGCAGACCTTGTTACAAGGTAATTCGAAGGCTTCTGCATGTGATTTGCCCCTTGGAATGTTGTGAAAACTATAAAATTTATGAGAAAACTCAGGAATTCGTATATTTAGCGAATTTCAGGAGCATATAATGTTTACAAGGACAACTTCAAAGAGCTCTAGGATCTCAAAATTATCTGTCCCACTGTATTTTCTGGGGTTTTATAAAGTAACAACCTCAAAAACTCAAAGAAATCTGCAAGTAGGGTGTCCAAAACCGAAACCGGTTAACCGGTTTTGAGTTACAAAACCGAAACCGGTTTTCGCCAAAAACGTTATTTTCGGTTAACCGACAAAACCGGTTATTTGTGTCGGTTAACCGGTTTTAAAAAAATAGTAATATTTTTAATATGTCATTACAATTGTATTCTTGAAGGTAAACTAAATTAACTAACACAAGGTACGGCAAAGTTTTAAATGTCAGATATCTTTAAATTTGAAAAATATTGTGTGTAAAATGTAGAGTTGTGCCAATTTAATTCACTACGCAGTTCCAATGGTACACACCATTTGTATGAAAAATCTGCGTATACGTTATATCACACGTTAGTTTTTATGAAGTTGCTCATACATTTTGGAACTAATGCAGTGAACTAGGAAATATAGCTATAGTATCTACAATATAAAACGAATGTTTGGTTCAACTTAGTCATTAATCAAATTGCCGCCGAATTTTCAATAATTTTACGATAGTTTGAGATTGGCAAAGCAAGACGAAGAATCCGAACATAATAAAATGTAAACTCAATTCTTTTGGTACACAATTTTATATTTGTAAGAGCTTTTACTATTCATAGAACAGAATTTCGGTCCTAATTTAGCTGTCCCCACTTCGAGGTTTATTGTCAAATAACAAGGATATTATGAGATAATTATATAATAACGAAGTCGTTATACTTAATTTACCCCTTGCCGCACAATTTTAATCAAATATATATCAATTATGAGCAAATTTGTACCTATTTAAACAAAACCGGTTTAAACCGGTTAACCGGTTTTGAAAATTTTTGAAAACTGAAAACCGGTTTTTGAAAATATTGAAAATTACGGTTAACCGAAAACCGTTTTGTTTGGAAAAACCGGTTTTTTGGACACCCTATCTGCAAGGGTCCGCTTTAACAAGTTATACGCGAAGTCTGCTCTTAAAAAACGGCAATTAATCCACAAATATGTTCCTATTTTGCCTTAAAGATAACATGGACAACCAAAGACATTCGATAAAGCAATAAAATGTAAAGTTTGTATTGCTTATTCCATAAATTTTACGGTAATCTTAATATTTCATTGGGTGTGTGTACACTTTTTTCCTCTTAATTTTTTAATTTTTATTGAATTTACCGTTATTCGTATTATGGAACACATTTTTGATGTATGTAACATTGTTTATTAGGGTTATGAGATAGAACTATGTTCTTGGATTTTCATAAAAATGCTTCCTTACCCTTAAAACCCGAGATTTATAGGATGTATGTAGACTTTTTTGGTTGACTGTATATTATTTTTAATTTAAGTCATACAAGGCGAACGCGCCAACAATATATTTTTCATTTCACACTCAATATGAAAATCATCACCCTGTTCTGTCAGTGTAATTTTACCCACACATAAACAATTTAAGCGCTCGCTCTTCTTGGTCGGCTATGATATACACCAATAGCCACATGTTACTTGCTTTTGCTGATGATATAGACATCATGGGACGATCAGTAAAAGAAGTAACCGATACCTTTATGAAGGTCGAAGGAGAATCTGTTAAAGTGGGTTTGGCGGTAAACGGCGAGAAGACCAAGCTGATGGTGTCGACGCGCAATGCGTCCATTGAGATCAGACCAATTGTTGAAGTTGGTTCCTATAATTTTGAGGTAGTAAAAGACTTCGTATACCTCGGCACCGCCGTAAAGACAACAAACGACATCAGTTGTGAAATTAAAAAAAGAATTGTATTGGCCAACAGATGCTACTTTGGCTTAAGTAAGCACTTTAAATTAAAAACAAAGCCACAACTCGTCAAACAAAAATAACGTTTTAAAAAACACTGATACTGATAGTTCGGTCTATGGAACAAATGTTCTGTAATGGGCCAGCTAAGTAAGTAAGTATAACGGTACCTCCCGATATTCGGTATTTTGAGGGATTTAGTTAAATTTTTAACCAAACTAGCTGTAATTTGACATTTAAGGTTGGTTGTGGTGACGAAACATCTTCACTAGAAATCGTCAACATAGGTCCATGTTTTGATACAGCCTCCATATAACGATACCTCCCGATATACGGTATTTTGGGTGATTTAGCTAAAATGTTTACCTGAACTAGCTGTAATTTGACATTTGTGGTTCCACGTCGTCACAAAACTTTTTCGCAAAAAACGTCAACATTGGTCCACTTTCGGTATTTTGAGGATTTTAGCTACAATTTTTAACCTAACTATCTGTAATTTGACATTTGAGTTTCTCTGCGGTCACTTAACTTCACCAAAAATCGTCAACATAGGTCCACACTTTGATATAGCCTCCATATAACGGTACCTCCCGATTTTCGGTATTTTGAGAATTTTAGCTAAACTTTTTAATCTAACTATCTGTAATTTGATATTTGATGTTCTTTGTGGTCACGAAACTTCTCCACTAAAAAATCGTCAATAAAGGTCTATGTTTTGGTACCTCCCGATTTTCGGTATTTTGAGGATTTAAGCCACAATTTTATACCGAACTAGCTGTAATTTGACATTTGAGGTTCTCAGTGGTCACGAAACATCTCCACCAAATTCGCCAATAAAGGTCCATGTTTTCGTACCTCCCAATTTTCGGTACTTTTAGGATTTTAGCTAAAATCGGATTTTAGCTAAAAAGTCGCTGTAATTTGGCATTTGATATTCTCAGTGGTCATGAAACTTCTTCACTAAAATAGCGACTATAAAACGGCACCTCACGATTATCGGTATTTTGGGGGTCTTAGCTACATTATTTGACCGAACTAGCCTCAATTTGCCAGTAGAGGTTCCCTGTAGTTTTAAAACTTGTCAAGATAGGTCTACAATTTGATATAGCCCCAATATAAAGGTACCACCTGGTTGAACATATTGTTATACCCTACACCACCTTGTGGTAAGGGGTATTATGGCTTTGTGCATTAGTTTGTAACATGCAAAAGGAAACGAGATATACAGAGAATCACTTTATGAGTCGATTTACGCATGTCCGTCTGTCCATGTATTTTTGTAAACAAAGTACAGGTCGCATTTATTGTCCGATACGCATGAAAACTGGGGAAGATAGTTATTTTGGCCAAAGGACGAACGCTATTTATTTTGGTAAAAATCGGTTCAGATTAGGATATATCCCCCATATATATTTTCGCCCGATTTAAGTTATTTGGTGCACGAAACACGCTATTTACATATGTCCGATTTCAATGAAATTTGGAATGTGCGACAGAATTAAGCCTAGAAATAAGTGTGCCAAATTATATACAAATCGGTTCAGATTTGCATATAGCTCCCATATATATTCTCGGCCGATTTTAGGTATTTGATGCACGAAGCGCGCTATAAATGTGCGATTTCAATAAAATTTGGAATGTGTGCCGGAGTTCGGTCTAGAAATAAGTGTGCCAAATTATATAGAAATCGGTTCAGATTTGGATATAGCCCCCATATATATTTTCGCCCGATTTAAGGCATTTGGCTCACGAAACACGCTATATACATATGTCCGATTTCAATGAAATTATATAGAAATCGGTTCAAATTTGGATATAGCTCCTATATTTATTCTCGGCCGATTTTAGGTATTTGATGCACGAAACGCGCTATATATGTCCGATTTCAATAAAATTTGTAATGTTTGCCGGGATTTGGCCTAGAAATAAGTGTGCCAAATTATGTAGAAATCGGTTCAAATTTGGATATAGCTCCCATATATATTCTCGGCCGATTTTAGGTATTTGATGCACGAAACACGCTATATTTGTCCGATTTCAATGAAATTTGGAATGTGTGACGGTGGTTAGTCTAGAAATAACTGTACCAAATCATATCGAAATTGGTTTATATTTGGATATAGCTCCCATATATGTATATTTTCGACCGATTTGAGGTATTTGATTCACGAAACACGCTATATATGTCCAAGTTTGATGAAATTTGGACTATGTAACGGAAGTTGGTCTACAAAAAAATGTGAAAAATTATATCGTTTAGATTAAATTAAATACTTTAGGCATTTTTGCACAAAAATTTTAAGCATGAAAAGAAACTAATTATTCCATTTTAGTTAAGAATATTTTTTTGTTGACTACTTGGGGAATTCGATAAGGAGTAAAAAAATAAAAGTGAGGGACAACTTAGGTCACATGTACTTATGAAATTATATGAGCTTGAGCTTGTTGAACTAAATGAAAGGGAATAGCAGAGAAGAATGTGAGAAATATGAACGAGGAAGCAAAAGGAACTAAGTGAACCATATAGTCGGATATAATAGCGATCGTTCCATTTGTGAAATTTTTACTTTGAACTATTTCTTTCCCGAACAATCCAACTCTAATTTACATCACTACCATTATTTTCCGCACCTGCCTGATTTTCGATATGTTTTCGACCATAATTAGTTCGCTAAAAAGGGATATCGAACATATAAGCTTCTTCACGTAAGCTTCTGGGGTGACACTTTCTTAATCCTTATACATACATTTGTTTTTGTTGTTTTATTGTGTCCCTTTATACCTTCTGGGATACTCGTAGAAAATAGTTTTTTACGGTATTTTTATTCATTAGTATTCTCAATAACAATTAATAAAATCTATGACAAATTATTCTACCAGAGCTTTTTAATATTTTATGGAAAATTCCTAATACGACTTTTAAAAGATTATGGCTTATTTCACAGCCATATCTCATATAAATACATATATAAAAACTTAAATAATCCTCGCTTTAGTATAGCTTTTATGCACGTTATAAAAAAAAAATAAAAAAAACTTTATATTATTAATTTTATGTTTATGTTAAACACACAGTTCTGGCTGGCTTCATTTCGCTAAACAAACGTTTGAAGTCTGTCTGTTGAATTGGATTTTCTCCTCGTAGTCGTATTCTTCATATTCATCTCTTTTATAAATAAAAATGATATTAAAAAGTTATTTAGTGACTGAAATAATATTTAAACAGCCGCTTCGCTGGAACAACAGGTTTCTAGTCTTTATTGTCTCCTTCAGTTTAGTGCCGAGGAACAGGTATTGTTTTCTTTCTATTCCGAATATTTTTGCCTGGCAAATAATATCACCATCAGACGTCGGGACAGTAGTAGTATTCATAATATTTGAATTGATAAAAATGTATCAAATATATAACAATAGCCAAAAATCCAGACAAGATCGAACAAATTTTTATGTGGCCATACAAGAGACGACATCGTGAATTGGAATTTATGCAAATTTATTTCGGTTTATTGAAACATTTTCGTTGGTTGTAAAACATCGAATATTTGTTTGTGGTTGCTAGCCAGTCAGGCAGGTAGGCAGGCTGGCTGATCACTTGTTCGATTAAAACAATCCAAATTATTTGAATATTTTAGAAACGCTTAGTATAGACTTGTGTTAACAGGTGATTTCCGGTTTTCAACATAAATTAAACTAAATCTATCAAGAGATTATGAGTATGCCTAATTATATCTTCTTGGCCAGTTGTTTAAACTTTTGAAATTAATGAACAAATAATTAATTCTAGCTCTTCTTTTGCAGTTTTCTTCTCATTTGTTTAATTAATGAACGAAACAACGGCACATTAGTTGAAATAACATTCCACAACACGATTAAAGGACAGGGCAAGGGCGCATATATAAAATTCTGCAACCGCCACAGGAACATCTTTTTATCAGTTTTTAGATTTCTACAGAAAGAAAACCTTACAATGCAAGTTTTCGAAGTGAAGCCTGACCTTAATGGGCGCGTCGCGTTTCTGATTTCTGCGATTGTACTAAAAAAAGTCTTCCAGAGTATATATCTACTGTGAAAATCGAGCCTCCCGATTTTCTCTTTATTTTTTTATCCAGGTTTTTTTAATATCCAGGTTTGAATTTGGTATCCCCGCAAAGGTCATCCGTCTTTGCAAAATAACTTTAACTGACACGAGGTCCTCAGTTAAAATAGGAAAGAAACTCTCGGAAGAGTTTGGTACAAAAAGAGGTTTCAGACAAGGAAACAGCCTTTCGTGTGATCTCTTTAACATCCTGCTGGAAAGGGTTATACGAGAGGCAAACGTCAAAAGAAGTGGCACAATCTACACCAATAGTCACATGTTACTTGCTTATGCTGATGATATAGACATCATAGGCCGATCAGTAAAATAAGTAACTGATACCTTTATGAAGGTCGAAGGAGAATCTGCTAAAGTGGGTCTGGCGGTAAACGGTGAGAAGACCAAATTGATGGTGTCGACGCGCAATGCGTCCATTGAGCTCGGGCCGACTGTGGAAGTTGGTTCCTATAATATTGAGGTAGTAAAAGACTTCGTCTACCTAGGCACCTCCGTAAACACAACAAACGACATCAGTTGTGAAATAAAAAGAAGAATTGTATTGGCCAACAGATGCTACTTTGGTTTAAGTAAGCAGTTTAAAAACAAAGCCACATCTCGTAAAACAAAAATAACGCTCTACAAAACACCCGTGCTGATGTATGGCTCCGAAGCCTGGGTACTTGTGCAAGCAGACATGGCAGTGCTTGGTGTGTTTGAGAGAAAAATTCTTCGAAAGATCTACGGACCAATCTGCGTTGACGGTGAATATCGACGTCGCATGAACCACGAGCTGTATCTGCTGTACAACGACATCAATATTGTTAAACGTATCGAGATGCAGCGATTGCGTTGGCTAGGCCATATCATCAGAATGAGCGATGATGACCCCGCTAAAAAGGTGTATAAACACGGACCGCTTGGCGTTGCACGCAGAATTGGCAGGCCAAGGAATAGGTGGTGCAAACAAGTGGATGAAGACATGAAAAGGCGCGGTATTCCAGAAAGCGAAGCAACAAATAGAGAGAATTGGAGATCTTTTCTTAGTTTGGCCTATAGAACAAATGTTCTGTAATGGGCCAGCTAAGTAAGTAAGTTTTTTGATATATAGAAATCTTAGAAACCCCGTTTTTCACTACATTTACCATTATAAAAAAAACCCGAAGTGATCCGAAGTGAAGTTTTGCATCAGAACGCTTGAATATTGTTTGGTCAACTTTTGTAGCACAGTGTCATTTATCGCTATTTTCCAAAAGATTTGCCCTGCCTGAAGGAGCGTTCCACTGCTTTTGTTAGAGAGTTCTTAACTATTGTCTTGGCTACAATTTTTTTCTTTGTGTTGGATCAAAAATCTCAATTGTTATGCTGTTATATGCCAAAATATCCAAAAACGTGGATAAAAAACTTCAAGTCAAAATCGGGAGACTCGATTTTCCCTGAAGACATATTTGTCTAGTAGCCTTTTTGACTGACGATGTGGCTACTATACGGTTTGAGAAACGTAGGACGGTTAATTGTAAGTGGTACACAACAATTTGTTTGCCTGAAGTCTCCTGAGAAATTCGAAAAACGAACAAGAGAAGACGAATCATTGTGCACCATGACAATGCGAGCTCTCACACATCTATTAAACCAGCGCTATATTTGCGTTTTCATTGTTAGGCTAGAAAGTTATCCAGCAGCCCTCGTACATGCATAGGTTTGCATTTTTATCGTTTTTCTGTGTTGGGAGCAGCATATCCCGTATACATGATCCGGATTCCTTTGGTCCATGCCGGGATTAAAAAAACTTGGAACCAATGTGGATGTGTTCGGTTTTTTCACATCCGCATCAACCACACTTAAATTTCGGTAAGATGCACTAGATGACGGGAGTGCGGAGGGCTCAACCGGAATCATAGCTTCCTACCGCAGCTCCCCTGACGTCACACTAGTCAGTGCAAGCCTAGTCGCGAATGTCACCTGGCATGTTGATATCGCGCTTAACTCTGACCATCTCCCCATCACAATAAAGCTCAATACGACAGATGCAACTACCTTGTCAGAAGAAAGAACCTTTGCTAACTTCAACAAGGCTGACTGGGATCTGTTTAATCGATTAACAGAGGCTGAGTTCTGTCAAGCCCCCCCTCCAATCTCGGCACCAGCAGGTGAAAACTTCTTTAGAATGACGCTCCTGCAAGCATGCAAAAGATGCATTCCGACTGGGCGAATATAGAACTTCAGGCCAAATTTCCCTACGGAAGCTGCGAAGCTTGCCGACCTCAGGGATTCCATCAGGAAAGCAAATCCATCCGACACCAGAATACAGACCCTCAATAAGGAAATAAATAAAATGGTATCCAACCATAAAAAAGAAATATGGCGCAAACACTTTGAGTAATCTGACCCTGGCACTAAACGACACGCAATCTATCCAACCCAAGACTGACAGCATCAAAATAACATTCGGGGAAAACACTCCAAAACCCCAGCCAAGACTGCAGCGGGCTTCTGCAGACAATTCGTTGAGCACCCGGCGACACCAAACCGCGATAGAAGGAAAATACGCCGAGGTTCCCATGCCCTTCGACCAAATACGGACCCAGCGACCATCACATCGGATAATGTGCTTAGAAGCATTAAATCCGCCAATAGCTCCACTGCTTTTGGTCCGGATGGTCTGGCTACGAAGATGCTGAAAAACATAGGACAGCATGGTCCTAACTACCTCGCCTGCACGTTTAACCTATGTCTCAGCACCTTCTAGGTCCCAGACATGTGAAAACTCGGAAAAATTGTCCCCGTCCCTAAACCAGGCAAACCTGCCCACATGGGAAACTCTTACCGTCCCATCACACTTCTATCTCCTGTTGTGAAGACACTTGAGTCCATTATCCTACCGTGCTTCACTGAACCCTTCCACCTCACTGATCACCAGCACGGTTTCAGATCTGGAAGAAGTACCACAACAGCTCTCAGTGAAGTCACGGCAAGGATAACTGAAGGACTGAACAGCAACAGACCTCATAAACGAACAATACTCGTTGCTCTGGACCTGTCTAAAGCCTTTGACACAGTTAACCGTGCCACTCTCTTGAGAGACGTGATGGAAACATCACTCCCAAACTACCTCAAGAGATGGCTGGTTAACTATATGGCTGGCAGACAGTCCTACGTGGAATTTCTTGGACATAAATCCCCACCAAGGAAGAATAAGCAAGGAGTACCTCAAGGAGGTGTACTATTCCCGCTACTCTTCAACTTGTATATATCTAAGGCCCCAAATCCACCCGATAATGTCCACCTAATATCGTATGCTGATGACTGCACGGTAAAGCTATCCGCCCCAAGTCCTCAACCACCATCTTGATATCGTGGACAAAAGAGGTCAGCACAAAACACGATATACACATTCGCGGGCAAGTCATCCCAACAATCAAGAACCCCAAACAACTGGGCGTAAACGGTCCAAAACACGGCCCTGCGCATTGCAACAGGGTGCCACTCCAAGGCACCCGAAGACCACCTACACCATGAAGCCAAGCTTCTACCGGTGAAACCACACTGTACCCTCCTAACAAGGCAACACACAATTAAATGCCAAAAACTTGACCACACTAACAATATGAGCTGCAACAGACCCCCATCCGAAAGACGCGAGCCTATCAGATACGACTTTCGTAAGGAATTCCCCAACAGTCCCTCCCTGACCTGACACCGCAGTCACTTTGGACACATCCAGTTGAAGCAGCACGCTTCCTAGGACTGGATGCGGATGCTTAGATGTCCACCTATTAATTTCAAAATGTCTTCTCTTTTTTTTCTATTTTCTTTTCTCCCGATACTATATCTACCTGTTGGGGTTACAACAACAACAACTACAGCAAAAAACGTTGTAATGGTTACAACATACTAAGGAAGGATCACACCAACATTTTAATTTGGGGATTAGCTTAGCACCAGTCTGTTCATTACTCGCTTGAGGCGGGCTCTAATGAGCCGAACATGGAAGGCATAAAGGCAGCAGTCAGATGTTAAATTGCCGAGGAAGAGTTGCAGAACGTTTACATCCCGCCGATAAATAACTGCTCTCCAGATGATATAGGTCCAACATTTGCCTGCTTTTGGAAGGTCATAATCGTCTGGTCTTGGGGGAATTGGGGAGTTCTGTCATTAGGTCCTCCGCAACCAGGGAGGTATAGTGCTGGCCGTTTTACGTTTTGCACGATCAGAAGAAGCGAAAAATGTCACAGTTCTTGGGTTAGTCCATTTCCCCATAATTGTCTCCATTAACAGACCGCCCGATTTCATCGCCTCTGTACGTGGCACTTTCATCAGTCAGGGGAGTGCTAATTGGCGTGGTTTTAGAGAATTCACTAATCACCGCTTCAGAGATCTGATCAACCTTTGTAATGTTCGGATAGCAGAGATGACGTTCCAGACAACATCACTGCTGCAGACTCACGACATACACCTGCTGGACGAATACCCAAAGTACGACCAAATTTCCCAGCACTTAAATGAGCGTGATGGGCATCATCATACCGACCCCAGTGGCCCCAGAGTCAACTAGCTACCAATGGAACTGAACAAGTTGGTCAGTGAGCATAAGCAAACCAATTGTTTAAATCACCTGAAGAGTTGCAACATTGGAGCCGGAATAAGTGAATGGTGGACAACGGTTAAGTCACCCTCGAACCCTAGAAAGAAGGAAGATAGGACCTCAGTCACGTTTGGCGATGTTATGATGAATGATCATTTTGTCGAGCACTACTCATTAGATCTCCACCATCAGTTGCTATGTTGTCTGGAGATTTACGCAGCAACCCAACTCAATTTTTTATGAGCAATTTCTTTTTCGATTGGGATTTGGTTGCATCTTCTGTGTAATTCGGAAATTGGTATCCAATTATCAGACCACCATATATGTAAAATGTGCCTTAAGCAGCGGTTTACAAAGCACTGTATTTTATTTATCCCTCTGGTGCATACTAGCCATGTTTCACATCCGTATAAAAGTATGGATTTCACGTTCGAGTTGAAAATACGAATTTTTGTCGAAATTGCACCTTTAGCTTTAGCTAATCGGGCTTGTATGTCTGCCTGGGTGCCACCATCTGGTGTTATTTGGCTTCCAAGGTATGTAAAGTTGGCTACATTTTCAATTGGCCTGCCATCAAGATGGAAGTTGCCGGGGATCACATGATTTAACTTCATCGATTTTGTCTTATTAACATTGATCCGTAGTTGATATTTCTCTGCCATGGTTTACAAGTCATTTAGTTTGCTTTGCATATGGCGTCCGGAGGAGGAGATCAATGCAGAGTCGTCAGTGTATGTTAAATCCTCTGTTTGCTGGAGCATCCACACTCGACCGATGTAACTCATCCATCACAATTAAAAATATAAGAGGGTATAGAATGCATCCCTGTCAAACACCGGCCACAATATCTATTGTTTCCGATAATGTGCCATTATGAAGAATTCTACATTGAAATTCAGTGTATTGTGCTTTTAATAAATTTACAATTTTGTTGGGTGCACCTTTACGGAGAAGGCTTCCCATATTTTTGGTGATTTAAGCGGTCAAAAGCTTTTTCGAAGTCGACGAAGACTAGATGTAGGGGCTGTTTGAATTCGTTCATTTGTTCAATAATTATACGGAGCGACGCGATATGGTCAACACATCAGTATTACGATCTGAACCCGGCTTGTTGCTTGCGAAATGTGGATTCGATTTTATTCGAAATTCGGTCGAGTACACTCTGACAGAAAACTTTGAGTGTTCCCTGCATCCATTCCCTCGGGAATTTTTCGGTTTGCCATATGGTTTCAAATAGGGGGTGAAGAATCTGAGCACTTCTGTGTGGGTTTGCTTTGAACATTTCGGGTACGATCCCATCTGCTCCTGTCGCTTTGCCAGGTTTGCTCTTTCGAATAGCTAATTCGATTTCATTAATACTGGGAATTTTGATATTAATGCGAGATATTTTTGGGATGTTGAGAGAGCTTACATCGATATTGTTAGTAGGAGAAGAAAGAGGGGGGGCTGAAAACCTCGGTAAAGTGTTCTCTCTAGCGTTTAAGCTGATCTTTCGGATCTGTGAGTAATACTGCATCTCTATCTTTGATAGGTACAGCCATGTTCCTTTTGTTTTCAATCATGCGGTTTGTACAGTCATAGAGCAACTTTGAATTTCCTGTAGTTGCAGCCGTTTCAGCTTCTTGGGCAATTGATTCAATCCATTTACGTTTATCGCATCTGCATAACCGTTTAACACTGGTATCAATTGAGGTGTATGCTTGCCTGGCTCTTCGTACGTCGCTCCGCGTTTTGGCATTGTTCATGGCATTATTGGCCTTCCTCCTCTCGTCAATTTTCGCCCACGTGGCGTCGGAAATCCATTTTTACACGATTTTGGCATTTTGCCCAAAAATGTTTCGCTGGTGGAAATGAAAGCACTCTTAATTGTGTCCCATTGCACGTCGATTCGAATATCTCGGGAAACGTTTTCAGTTTCTACATTGGAGTAGAAAGCATTGCTTATTTGAGGGCTCTTGAGCTTCCCAATGTTAAACTTGCGTGATCTCATTGTTCCAGGATCATTTGCCAGTACAACTCTTAGTTTCAGCTCTGCAATGACAAGGTGGTGATCTGATGAGATGTCAGCACTACGTTTGTTTCTGACATTCATTATGTTTCGCCTCCACAAGCGATTAATACAAAAATGGTCTATTTGGTTCTTTGTTGATCCATCTGGTGAAACCCATGTTATTTTATGTGCGGTCTTATGCGGAAATAATGTGCCGCCAATGACAAGATTGTTAGTTCCGTAAAACTCCTTTAGAAGCTCGCCGTTTTCATTCGCATGCCATTGGTTCCGATCACATTTTCAAAATCTGTGTTGACACAGCCTACTTTGGCATTAATGTCGCCTATAACAATTTTGATATCTCCGACGGGGATACGCTGAAATACTCCCGATAAGCTACTATAAAACATCTCTTTTTCGATTGGTTCTGTCGCTTCTGTTGGCGCATAGCACTGGATGATTGACACGTTTCGCACCTTTCATTTGATGATGTCATTTGTAAAAGGCTGAACTCCTATTTGACTGATTTCACCACCTCAAAAATCAATCTATAGAAATTAAGTTGGCTGCACACAAGTTGAAGGACTCCAAACTGTGTTAGATGTGGTGGGTAAAAACTTTTTAACTACCGAACCAATTTACTTATGCTGCCAAAAGTTTGCGGTTTTCTATGTCGCCATTTCTTGGTAGAGATATTATGTCTTAGAACCATGGTATAATAAGAAAGGTATGACAGAGCTCACAGCTGATTAAAATTTTTTTTCCGTTAGTGACCAACTTGTGTCAAACCCATTTTCATATGTTTTGTTTTGATTGTTCACATTATGACATATTTTACACATACATAACAGAATTTTCATTTGAAACAAAAATAATTGTAATCGAAATAAAAATAAATTCAACACAATGGATGATGTTAACGTACGATAAATGATTTCAATTTATGGTCAATAATCTAATTCTAATGGCTCCAAGAATTCCACATAATAGAGCAAAGGAATATATTAAAAGTGAAATGGACTGCTGAACATTTCATGAAATAAAGGAGGAAAAGGCCGTTAAGCCCTGTCTGTCCGACTGGAGCGCGCGATGAATCCCGAATAGATCAACCGATTCCGAATATTTGTCCAAATTTAGATCACATTTAAAAAATATTGGTGCACTCCCTCGGGTATCTGTCCCACAATATTTCAAAAATGTTAGCAAAAAAGATGCACATCCCTGTCACGAACTCTCCAAAAAAGTTACCAATTTGGTCCATACTTTTTATCTTGTAATATTTCTACTAGAGGTAGATCAGTTTCGAATATGTGCTATATCGGTCCACCTCCCACACAAAAATTCGGAAAAATTCAGTTTAAGTCCTGCTCTCAAATCGTTTTGATAATTGTTGGAACTGATTTTTTCTGGGTCCTCGGAAATTATGTCGAAACTGTAAAAACCCCCACGGTCATCATGTGTAGTGGCTGGTGCGCACAACTTTGGAACAAGATACTGCGTTGATCCAAAGTTTGTATATCATAATATTTCTGACAATCTTTGATGAAGTTGGAAGATGGTGCTTATCGGTCCAATCCTTCCGGTAACTCCCCAACAAAAGTCATACATTTTTGTTAAGGGCAGTTCAAGATTGTTTGAGGATCCTTTGCAATTTTTTCGAAGCTACTCATTGTACTTGTTTTTTTTATAGCGATATTATTTTCTTCATGGGTATGCTTCAGATTTACGTAGTCCTTACCGCGGTGCAATTTTAAGCGCCATATTATTGTTTATTTTGTTAGTTTCAGATTCGGCGACAAGAAGGATGTGTCTTGATACTTCCGCTGACAGTATCGATACTTTTCTTGACATTGTTGGCCTTTTATAAAGCAATAGACCGGTCTGTGGGAAGCTATGCGCCGCCAGCGTGGTGACAAATGAAAGTGATACGCAGTGGAAGAATAGTAAAACCTGCCAGAAATTTTTCTGGTGCATCAGCAGTACAGGATGTTGTTGTAGTACCTTCTTGGTTGCTACCGCGTGAGGATCCCTGCCACGATCTAGTGGACAGCCTACAAGTACCCGGGCACGTCAGGAGAGATATTCATGAGGTCCAACGGTATAAGCGAGAACACCTAGATCAATGAATAGCATTCACACTGATGCACTCGCACAGACAGTACAGAGATACAGTGTGAATGCCTTACTTTGGGATCACCTCTCGTCCATCGCAGCAGAAGAACTTTAGCTGCCAAGAAACACGAGTGGTTTTAGGTCAGTAAAGATCTGGACGATGCAGCTGCCTCAATTTGTATTGGGCCCGAATTGATGCCACGATACCCATCACATTCAGCCGTCCAGAACCCCCTCACCTGTCCCATGATTCTTTACGGAGGCAACCAGGTTGCAGAATTTTTGAGTCTGGATACAGATGAACCGGAACCATATAACTGAAATAATACCCGAACATTTTTAAAAAATATTTGTTTTTCTGCACAATTTTCCATTTATTTTCTTCAATCATTTTATAAATTTTGAAAATTGAATATTATGTATATGAAACAAACATAAACAAAAACAAGTTTGAAGTTTGTCACCACTGACAATTTTGAAAGAAAGCGGGCATACGTGTAGGGTTGATTTTCAATGGTTTTTTCGAACCTGTTCTACCTTCCTTATTCTACCATGCTTAGAACGACAGTAGCCAAATTGGCAAGCACATTTTTACACATAATTCGTGAATAATGAGACTAAAACACTTAAAAACACATGAAATCGTTACGAACCGCTTTAAGGGGGCTACAGGGAAACGTGGACCTACGTTAAGACATTTTGCAAGGGTATTTTGTACACATTGAGAACTTACTGTACCAAATTACAGCCAATATGATTGTAAAATATGGCTCATAGATAAAAAAACACCTTAAATCGGGAAGTACAATTATATGGGGGCTACATCAAAACATGGACCCAGAGACCCCATTTTCAATGCCGGAAGTTCAATTGATATGCAAAAGATTTCAGCCAAATTTTGGCACCCTACGTCAATTGGTTCGCAGATTAATAGTTTTTACCCAATACTTGGGAAAATACTCGGAATCGGGTTACCTTATATGGGGGCTACAAGAACACGTGGACCTACGTTGAGAAATTTTTGCAAGGATATTTTGTAAATATTGAGAACTCACTGTACCAAATTGCAGCCAATAAGATTGTAAAATGTGGCTAATAGATAAAAAACACCTTAAATCGGGAGGTACGGTTATATGGGGGCTATATCAAAACATGGACCCAGTAACAGAAGTTCTATTGATATAAGAAAGATTTAAACCAAATTTTGTCAACCTACGCCACTTGACGTTAAAGAGTTTTCAACCAACATTTGGGTAAATACTCTGTATTTACCTGTATTTACAGAATAAGTACCCACAAATGAGTATTTACCAGATATTTACCCACCATGTGTGTATTTACCGGGTAAATACCATCTCTAAACATGGACCTATGTCCACAATTTGTAGTATATAAATTTCTTGACCTCTAGGAACCCTAAATGCCAAATTATAGCTAATTCCATGGTTTAATAAGAAAGGTTAGCCAAAGCTTTCTGTCAATTTAATTTTTTTCATTCGAGTGTTCCTAAAATGTCAAAACAAAGTACACAATCTATGTATGTGTGTGTATTGTTTGAAAAATATGCCAAACAATTTTAAAAACAATCGAATTCAATGACTTTTAAAATTGTTTTTAGAATATTTGTATGGAAGAAATTCTTCAGCTTTGCATTGAAACAATCATTTCATAATATCTACAATTCGATTATGTAGAGAAACCTCTATAGATTGTTTTCATTTAAACCTACCTCTTTATTTATACCATGGCTAATTCACTCTGAAAATATGTCTAAAAACTTATAGCCCGTTTCCACGGTACGTCGTTCGTTCTCTATTCGTTGTTCGACCCATAACTACGAATAAATTACTTATTTCCCCACACAAAATTCTATGAACGAACGACGATTTTTCTACGTTGTTCGATTAGAAATACTCTCTGAACGACGATAAAATATGTCCCATCCCTAACAAATGAGTGAATTTATCGAAAAAATTAATGATGACATGTCTAAATTCAAAATTGAAAAATTTGTTGAAAACACAAAAATTTTTAGAAAGAAGGAAAAAGATGAATGGAAATTTATGTACTAAACTTTTTATATAGATGCAGAAGGAAGATGGTTGTGTTTCCTTCTTAATTCCACACACATTTCTTGTCCATTTGTTCAAAATCGCGTAAAAAATCAGAAACAAAAAGGAAACAAATAACTGAAAGTCTGTATACACAAATATTGTTTTGACATGTCTCTCTCTCTTTATTTTTGAAAATAGAAACATATAAAAATATATTGAAAATACAAAATTATTCAGAATTTATGGAAAAAATGGGTGCAATGTGTGTAGTTAAATATAGAAGATACATTTGAAGGAAAGTCTATTGCTTTTCCTATTCATTTAATGTATATTTTATGTGTTTTCGGTTCAAATTTTCGCGAAAACAGGGAAACAAAAATGAAGGAAATTTTGTTTATGTTTCTGTTAATTACGAATGGTGTCGTGGAAACGGGTTAATTCGTGTACGTCGTTCGACAGGCGAACAACGTAATTGAAACGCTCGTGTGAACATGACATTAAAAATACAACAAATCAGGCTGTACCGTTATTTGGGAGCTATACCAAAACCCTGACCCCTATTTTCATAATTTAGTAGATAAGTTTTGTGACCTGTATGAACCCTAACTAACAAATTATAGGTAATTCGGTCTAAAAATATGGCTAAAAATGTCAAAATAATTCAAATCGGTCGTTCCCGTTATATGGAGGGCTATACCAAACCCGAACCTATGTCCATCATTTTTAATATATGTATAAATAAATTTTCCACGAATTCACTTCTTTTAAATGCTCATTTAAACCAAACCCGTTCGTGGGTATTGATTTGGTTACGAAGTTTTTCGGCAAATCACACACACGCGACCCGAACGCAAAGTAAGAGAGCAAATGTTTTGATTTTTTTACTTCAGTCTTGTACTGAATTTCATGCAAGCAGGTTGATGCCGCTTTATTTGTTTTTTTGGGTACACTGAAAAGATTTTGCAGTTGTACAGCAAATATGTGGAGGGAAGAATTTGAAAATGATTTTTTGTTTTGTATTAATATTTTTAATGACGCAGAATGCCTCGTCTGCAACGCAATAATAAAAAATGTATATCCATCTTACCTTAGGCGTCATTATAATACGCATACAAAATATCATTTAATGACGGGAAATGTGTGTGGAAAAATGTAAAAAATGTAAAAAAATGTATTTGCCAAAAAGGCTAAAAGCTATAAAGGATAACAAAGGATGTCATACCAAGTGCTAAAACCCTAAGAAATCCTTTTTGCTTCGTAAAACTTTTAGAGTGTATAATTTTCACTGTGAGGTAGAAATCGATGTTGTTTAACAATTTTTATTTTTTTATCTAAATTTATCCGAATTTCGTTAATTTTATTTTATTATATTTAAGTTAAGACCCTAATGTAAAAACATAAAAAAGAACGAAATCGCTATCATTAATTAACTCTTAGCAATCGCAGTTTTTATAACAGAAACTGAAGTGGATACTTTTGACTGTGATTCACTGTATATTATTTTTAATTTTAGTCATACAAAGCGAACGCGCCAGCAATATATTTTTTCTATTTGAAAATTTTGCCTTTTTAGGCGAAGATCATTTTTAGTATTAATTTTTTTTTTTTTTAATTTATTAATCGAGATTTTTTATGATCTATAATGCAAATGAAAAAGGAAAGCCGATGATTCGATGGTGGGTGTGTACCACTATGTTTGGCTCTGAACGCTAACACGCCGTGACAACTTTTTCCCTGTGTTTTTCATTTCATACTCATTATGAAAATCATCACCCTGTTCTGTCAGTGTAATTTTACTCACACATAAACAATTTAAGCGCTCGCTCTTCTTGGTCGGCTATGATTTAAACATGTGTCTAATTGATTGTTCCTTAAAATTTTTTTAGAATAAACGATTTTCTTTTAAAAAATCGTCAAACTGCCAAAAACACACTAAAGTGTACAGCACTATTTCATTGTTTGTTTTGATTTTCTGTTCTCTCAGTCTCTCACAGCCATGCACGTTTTTTCGTTTTGTTGTTTATACATGCTACTACATACAGTGATGCCAGATTTGCCGATTTATCGGCATTTTGCCGATTTTTAGTTAAAAAAAATAAAAATGCCGATTTGCCGATTTTTACCCCTAAAATGCCGATTTTTAGTTAAGGCAACTTGTTCACATAAAATTTCTATTTTGTATGAAAATTGTGCTTGCTAGAACTAATTTGGTACAATAACGAAGAAAACTATATCGTCAAGAGTAGTTTGATTAATAATAATAATAATATTTTTTAACATTTTATAAAAACAGTTTGAATTTTCTTGATTACCATAACGTGTACTTCAGTATATACGTCAAGGAAATTGTTCAAAAAACGAAATTGTCGAAAAGTGGGTTAGTGGAAATAATTAAAAACTGCACAAACTTTTACATTGAACTTTGTGGTCAGATTTTGAAGCGGTTTAATTTTGAAAATAAATTTAAGGGCCTAGCTTCAATAAATCAAAGTTTTATAATAAATGGCACACAAGATTCATTTTTCGACATTATAAAGGAATACGAATGCTTTATAAACATAAACGAAAAGCAAGAATCACGCGAACTTTCACGTTTAAATTTCAAAAATTTGTTTAAAGTTAAAAACGTAGAGTTGCTAGAATTTTGGGAAACAATGTGTGAATTAATATGTGCAAATTCTGAATCATTATTTCCTATTTTGTCCAAATTTATTAAACATGTTTTAGTCTTGCCACATTCTTCAGCAAATGTGGAAAGAGATTCTAGCAAAGTACATTTAAATAAATACAAGTGCCGAGATCGATTAGTTAGGGACTCGATGGAAGGAATTCTCTTTACTAAAGACTACTTAAAATTAAATAAGTCTAACTGTTATAATGTTGTCATTAAAAATGATTTGTTACAAAACTTTAATTCAAATATTTATTACAGAAATTTAATTTAATTGTAAACAAACATTTCAAAGTTCCAATACAACTAGTAAGAAAGTGTCAGTCGGCTTTGCTGACAGAGGTATACACTCAGCCTACGTGAATTGAAACTTTCTTCTACAGACAGATCGAATGTTTTTAAGGTCTTTTTAGAATTATGTGGCCATTTTTAGACATTTTAACTTGCCGAAAAATGTGGATTAAAATTTAAATTCAAAAGTGCTGTGGAGGTGGTACTTAAAGGAATGGACCCACATAGTCCATTAGGGAAGTGAATTTTATTTGGAGAGTTATATCTTTTCGATAGATATCGCGCCCACTAGTCATTTCAGTGGGTCATCGTTTAACTTTTGGAATCGGTTGATCAGTTCTAGAATTGTCGTGCTCTACAGCCACTACATTTGGTGGCATAGGGGTGTTTACACCTCTCGGGCTATATTCTCAAGAAGTATGGACATGCCCCTGAAAAAGCTTTTACCGTCGTAATGGAGCCAGCGTATTTAAATTGTTTAAACCAAAATCGAAGTGATTCGAGAGCTGTAGTGCGATTCTCTAACATATTTTTTGAGTTGCCGACAAAAATCGGTAAAATTAAAATGCTTATAAATTTGGTAATTAACGAAATTTTTCGGTAAGTTAGCGACCAAAAGAAAGTAGTCGTAAAGTTTTACCGACAGCAACAGTGTTGTCAACTTTTATTTGAACTTTCCATTCATAATTTTGCGTTTTTATTTTATCGACATTTGTCGGTAACTCAAAAAATGAGTTAGGGAATCGCACTACAGGGGCTAGATTCTTGTTCTATGAAAAATTGAAATGAAAAATATTTCCTTTATAATTTTTTTCATTTGACAGTTTTCTCCTTTGTAAAAGTTTTCATTTTACATTCTCATTGAAACGAAATTGTGCCTCAGGTCTTAAAGAAAACTTATACGAAATTTAGTGTGGGAGGTACCCGAAGGAATAGACAAATAGAGTCCATATTCGTACCTAATCTATATCTTGTAGACGTATTAGGATGTTTAAAGTACTAAATCGACTAAATCAGTCACTCCTTATCGCGCGTACAATTTTTCCGGACATTTTTGGACTTTTGTGTGGGAGGTTCCCGAAGGAGTGGACCGATTGAGTACGTATTGGAACCTCATCTAAGTCTGGTAGACATTTCACGATGTGTAAATTATGGACCAAATAGTTTACTCCCTTCAAGAGTTATCGTACGCACAAATTTTCCGAACATTTTCGAACTTTTGTGGGAGAGACAGCCAGACAGACAGACGGGCGGACATTGCTAAATCGACTCCAAATTGTCTGAAACACATTTTGTCCAAACATACTTCGGGTCTAAAACCATTATTTCGATGAGGTACCTTTTGCCCGTATGAAAGTTTATATACCCTCGTTAGCATAAATGCTGAGGGTATAAAAACAATCACCTTATTAATAACCTCTTAAGACAATATTTGTATACGTTTTGTCTAGCTTGACTGAATTGAAAATATATTGATTTCATATTTACATACACGTACTTATAAATATATACTACATATGCATATGGTAAAACCATTTTAATTCATACATATTTTGAATTATTGCCTTGGTTTATGAATTGTTAATTGTTTTGTTGCACTTAAAATGTTATTTTTTTACTTATGCTTCTTAAATATAGCAATAATTTGAGCTGAAATAAACGTTATTTATTTTGCCGATTTTTTGCCGATTTTGAAAAATTTCTGCCGATTTTGCCGATTTTGGTACCCGAAAAGTGCCGATTTTCGACCAAATTTATCTGGCATCCCTGACTACATACTCTACTACTACGAGAAGGCATAACTTACTTGCATTGAATCGGCACTAATAATTTCGCCACCAAAACGTTCAACCAATTCCAAAGATAATTTTGTTTTACCGGTGCCGGTAGAACCCAAAATAACAATTAATGGCACTTTCCGTAACATTTTCGTACACAATTACCGCGATTTCTACGATATTTTATGGAAATAAACACTTGAATTTTCAATTAAAATAAAGCACACGCGACGACGACGGCCAAACACTGTTGGTCACACGAAACGAACGAAAGCAAACTACAGAAAATAAACAACACACAGCTCAGCTGTTTTACATTTTGATACGAAAGATGAGAGCGCGAGAGTAGGTGCAGTGGAGTGGAGTGACCATATACATTCTTTTGGGGGGTTTTTTGATAGGGTCGTTCATTTGTTGTTGTTTGGTGAGGTAGGTTGGTCACCTTTAAAAGTTCTTGAGAGGCAAAAAGGCTGAAATGAAAAATAAAGAGGTTTTTATTCATTTTAGCGTTTTTTATGAATGAACTGTTTAGTTTTGTTAAATTTTAATACTGCCAAAATTTGAGCACAATTGGAATATGTTAACACGTGCTACTAGGGCTTCGAAGTTATGAAAATCTTGATTTTTTGGCTATTTGGGGACTTCGGAACCCACATCTGTGGAACGGTTAAACTGTATGCCCGTATTATGCATTAAATTAAATGCCATTCTGTTCATTTTATGTTCAAAAACAAAATACGAAAGTATTACTGAATTCGAGATAATAAAGCCAATGTCCCGAATAAAGCCAATTGACGAAAATGAAGTAACATGGGGCGCCTTCGCCACGTTTTTGTTCAAAATGTTCTCGTATCGACACCGTTAAAGTTTTTTTCAAATATTATTTTTGGTAAAAATATTTGCATATCTTGATTATAAGTTTTCGTATATAAATCCTTATAATTTTATTTTTAAAATATTATTTTTGAGAATTTACAAAATGTCTAATGTGGCGAAGCCTCTCTACCCAAGGGACAGCTTCGCCATCGATATGGGACATTCTCCAACGGACTCTAAAAGCGTAATTTACCATACTTTTTCCTTAAATATCAACATTATGCGAAAAAGGAAAATGTTTCTATTGAATAATCAAAAATGATTCTTAAATTCACAAAAAGAACCAGATTCCAGTACATAATTGAACTAGTTACCTTGAATTTAGTTACAAAAATCATAACACTACTAAAACAGGATACGTTTAGGATAATATTTGATTTTAACTTGATATAATAGTGTGGTGTATCTGTGGCATAAAGAATTTAAACATGACAAATTTCTAACACTAACCCACCACACCCCCACCATGGCTTAGGCGACCCACCCCTTACATATTTCATAATATTAATATATTGGCATTTTTAATTGATTTTTTCACGTGAATTATTGGGATTTATATTCTTTTGTAGTTGTCTTCTAACGGTATAAAATATGTTTTTGATATCACAAAAAGTAAATTAGATATCGCAACACATACCTTCCATAATTATTTTTCCCAATACCCTAAAAACACAAAACCGCGTGCGTCCGCTATCATACCTATGACACAACTGCCAACTTTTGGGAGCTGAAAGATCTTAATTAAACTCACAAATTTGCCTTTAACGGATTTTTTCTAGCACTTATAGTTTACGATAAAATCGTAGCCGCCCCAGTGGAATGCAAATTTTTGGAATGAAAACAAATGTCTTCTACATTTTATTTTTATTTTAATTTATTCGTATGTCTGACATCATGTGGTTTTGAAGCTATCTGGGTACAGCGTAGTTGGAGAACGCATTGTTTTAGTTGTTCGTCCTTTGTAATTAATTCGTTGTAATATCTGATAAGCTCGATTCCTCTCTCTGTTATGTCGTTCACAATTTTCAAGTTGTTTACCATACTTTGCGCCTCTTGGAAATTCGGAGTTATTGTTTAATATCTTGAACAAAAAGAAGTCTCACTTTTAATTACTTCAGGTAGACCTTTTTCTAGGAATTTCGGCAGTTGCTCTTTTGTAAGTTTGGCTCGAATATTTTTGGAGAAATTTGCATCTTTGCTTTTTTAAGATTTTTGCCTCCATTAGGCTCATTACTGTGTTTTGCACTGTCGCATCAAACAATGCCAGTCCAACAATTTCAGGACTAAGATACCACAGATGATTTATCATTTTGTTATTTCCTTTTTTGACATTTGTTTGTAAATGTTTCCGTATTTCAATAGATTTTCAATGAAGTTTAGGTCTTGTTTTGATGCTAAACGCATCGTAGAATAAAAAGACCATTTGTCCCGAAAAGAATCAAGCATGGCTTCAAGAAAGTCCCAAAAATGAAAATTTCCAGCAGCCTCTATAAGGTGTCCTATAGGAACGTCCCAACAAATATATGATCTCTTGAAGATTTATCCGTGAACTGCAGAGAATAAACCGTGAAATATAAGCGGAACAACTTCAAAGAAGGCTTAAGGTATCCCAAAGCGAGGCTATTTGGGTGCACTGGCATGGAAAACTATTACCAGGTATTCTCAAAACAGAGCAAAAAGAACGGATTGCTTTTGTAGTATCACAACACAGAACACTCCAAGGTGTTCCTGAAACTGACAGTAGCACAGGGGAAAAACTATGGCTTGTTCGAAAGGCATTACTCTCCCCTTTATAATGAAGGAAGTAATGTCCGTTTAAATTTGAAAATCCAAGATAGCCCATTTTTCGCTACATTTACCGTTATAAAATCAAAACCCGAAGTGACCCAAAGAAACCAAAGGTATTTTCGTCTTCTATGGACTCCCACAAAACCGAATTTGTGCATCAGAAATCCTGCTACATTTACCGTTATAAAATCAAAACCCGAAGTGACCCAAAGAAACCAAAGGTATTTTCGTCTTCTATGGACTCCCACAAAACCGAATTTGTGCATCAGAAATCCTGCAAAAAAAATTTGTCCACTTTTGTATCACAGTGTTATTAATGAGATAGTTAGTTGGCTATTGATTTTACAAAACGTATAATGAACAAGATAATGTTTATATAGATATAATATAGGATAGATTGGGTAAACATAATTAATAGGTTGAAAAGGAATAGAGGCATAAGATTGAGTTTAATACAAAAAAATAGTGAAAACGATGTTCAGAAGTATTTGTTAGCTCCAAAACAATACCTAGACCACATTGAAAATTTATTGAAATACGAAAGGCATTCACAAACTGTCAGGAAAAGGAAATAACAAAATGATAAATCATCTGTGGTTTCTGAGTCCTGAACTTGTTGGCCTGGCATTGCTTGATCTGATACTGCAAACCACCGTAAAGAGCCAACTGCAACAAAAATCTCAACAAGGCAAACAGAAGAACATGGAAATTTCTCCAGAAATATTCAAACCAAACTAATGAAAGAACAACTGCCGAAATTCCTAGAAACAGGTCTACCAGGCGTAATTACAAGTGAAACTTATTTGTCGTTCAAGAGATTCAACATTAACTCCGAATTTCTTGAAAAAGATCCTGCAACATGGCCACAGAACATCAATTACCAGGACTTGAAAGTTGTTAATGACATAGCAGGGCAAGGAGTCGAGTTCCTCACCAATTAGTCATCTATACTCAGATGGCTCCAAAACCACATTATGTCACTCCCTTGAATAAATTTAAATAAGAACAAAATGTAAAAGACATTTGTTTTCATTCTCAAAAATTTATAATATAGGAAGAACAAGTATGAAAGGCATTAAGTTCGCCCGGACCGAACTTTTTATACCCTCCACCACCACTGTATTGGAGTAAATATAAGCAACTAGTAACTATTAAGCTCTTTCTCTAAGTTAAGTATAATTGATTGGAGGAGAATAATAACTTAACTGATGATAGTCACTTTATACAGATAATTTTCTGTGTGGGAGTTTTCTACCCATCGAAATCCCAAAATACCAAGTTACATCCACTTAAGAAGGAAAATGTAGCAACACTTATTAAAAGGCCTAATTGTTGTTCTTTCTATCATCTGACTAAACACAATACCAAGCTACAACAATCTTTGTTCGAAAATTTGACAAAACTCCTCGAAATACATAAAATTGGGCAGTACTGGTCCATGAAGGTTAGATTGATCCTGCATATGCTCAGCAAAATGTTCGATGCGAAAGATGACATTCAATCATGGGTGCAAGTCATCTGGCATGTCATCTTTTTTGCATCTTCATCGATGAATTTTGTATGAGCGTGGACCCCAAAAGATGCTATTCATTTTTGGATCCAAAGCATGTCAGTTACACCAATGCTTTGACATGTCATTTTCACCAATCCTTTGCAATGATGGTATCATTACGACAAGAGTTTTAACAACGTTGGTTGTAATTTCGAGTCTCCGACAACATCAAGCCTATTGTAAATAATTAATCTTACATATTTAGAAAATGTGTATTAATAGAAACACAAAAATCATCTCTATTGGGTCGATAGAATGGGTTCAAATGCTGATGAAAAGATCGGATCTTTCACTACTTCCTTCGCATGGGTTGAAATGCTGATGAAAGCATCGGATCTTTCACGACTTCATTTGCATTGGTTCAAATGCTTTTCATTAGCATCGGATCTTTCACGACTTTGCTTGAACCAATTCAAAAGATCCCATGAAATCACGTCATCGCATGGAACCCCTTCCTTCAAATTTTGCTGGGGTATTTGATAATTTATTGTGCGGGTATTTATCAATTTATTTAAACTCATGACAATTTTATGACAAATATCGGATCATTCACCACTTCAATTTCACTCATGAAAATTCGATGAAAAAGATCGGATCTTTCACGACTTCAATTGCACTCATGAAAATTCGATGAAAAAGATCGGATCTTTCACGACTTCACTTGTACTCATGAAAATTCGATGAAACGGATCGGATCTTTCACGTCTCCTTTCGCACTCATGCAAAAGAACCAGTGAAATCATGATTTCACATGGAATCACTTCCATTTAATTTTGTTGGGATGTCACCAACGAAGAGTAAATGCCAAATTCCAGCCATGGCGGTGGTATAACAAGGCTAAAACCTTTAAAATACCGAAAATCGGTAGTTACCGTTCTATGGGACTATATGAAGACGTTAACTTATACCGAAAAATTTACCACAAACGAAGACTAAATACCATATTCCAGCCATTTTAGTGGTATATTGAGGCTAAAACGTTGAAAATACCGAATTTCTGTGGGGAAATTTTGTATCCCGAAGAAGACTAAATACCAAATTTCTGTCACTTCGGTGAGATAATGAGGCTAAAAACTTCAAAATACAGAAAATCAGAATGTACCGTTCTATGGGGGTACATCAGAACGTGGACCGATACCGACAGATTTTCGTGGGTATCAATTTTGCTGAAAAAACACGAAAATATTTCCCAATTTTTTTGATGATTTTTTTTCTTCTTCTTTCGAGTTGATACATGAAAGTAATATGAAACTTAGTTCTTGGTGAAAAGTGTCAAAAGAAGAAAAACTCTACACAAAATTTCATTATGAGTTTCAGAATAAACCATATATCTAGGTATACTATTTTCTTAAGAACATTAGATTACAAATTTTTATATTTTAGAATGAAATTATTTGCTTTAATTTTGGACTGTTATGTAGAATTAATTCCATACTGGATCAAAATCTAACAAAATCCTTCACTTTTTGGGGATATGGTAAAAAGAAGAAATGTTTCAAATCAAATTTTACTATGAGTCTCTGAATAAAAGAAATCTGTAACCATAACATGTAACATTCTTAGCAGCCCTTATTTTTGATACAGGGTTTAGGGCCATATTTTACTAATTTTATCTAGATTGTCGTTGTGATTGGATACTATAAATATATTATTGATGGTTTTTGGTTATGAATTCATATGGAAGGTGTTGTGCATTCCATTTAAATAGCTTTTGAAATATTTGTGGTGAATATACATATATTTTAAAAATGTAGAAAACCCAGATCGGAAGTTGTACAATTGCGTAATTTTAGTTCTTTTAACTTAAATTATGTAGATAGTAAAGCCATTGGTTGCTTATATTATATTGCTATGGTCCAGGTAAAATATAGGACTCATATGGGCTCTCACATACACGATTTGGCGTCGCACAGTGTTGCCGCTTCCATACAAAAGTGGACAAAAATAGAAGGAGTTGACCTAGGTTGTTGAATTTTTCAACAAGTACTTTCTCAGGCCCCTGAGTAGTTTCACCGATACAATGATGGAAGTAACTCCTGCTTTGTTGACATTTACGGAATTAACCCTAGAAATTTACATAAATAGCTGTATCATATATGACCAGAACAAATCCAGTTAGGATATAGTCATTTATGTAAATTTCTAGTGTTAAATCCGTAAATGCCAAATCGTGTATGTGAGAGCCCATATGAACCCTATAATATTTTTGTCTTTTACTTCATCTCTCTAAAATTATGTTTTATGGGACAATTTTGAATAAACTCAGATGAAGTCCGACTTTAACCCTAAAACGTGTTTTTCATTTTTAGAGATTCCTGACGATTAGATCAGATTTACAGATTTGGTGTACTCTGAGACCTATAATAAAATTTTAATGCGAACAATTTTGTAGAATATTTGGATTTGTTTTTGAAAGATTTTCGAAAAAGGACCAAAAATACTCCTTTGATGAACCACATGAGGGTTTAAATTTCTAACAGAAATATTCCCCATATCTTCCTCAGTAAAGTTGCCAAAGACACTATATGCCTAAAATGCAAGGATTCTAAAATATCTTAACTTGAATATTTTGAAAAAGCTAGAAATGGGCGGAACTTGCCCCGCCTACTTTGGTTACTTTCCGATGTAAACTTTAAAAACGCCGATACATGTGCCTCAGTTTTTTAGCTCTACTTTCATGATCTAATCAGTTTTTCCCATCATTTTGAAAAATAATTTAATTTTGTTGCTCCATTTACGCCCAAAGGCTTTTTTATCTCAAATTCAGTAATACTTACGTATATTGTTTTTCAGCAAGAAATGTTAAGAACAGAATGGCCTTTATTTTAATGCATGATATGGGAAAATAGCTTTAACCATTCCAGAGATATGGGTTGCCGAAGTAGCCAAATAGCCAAAAAAAATCGGGATATTCACTTGAGTTTTTCTGTGGTCCCAAAATGTATTGATCAATAATTGTCAACATTGGTCCATGTTTTGGTATAGCGCAATTATAACGGTAACTCCCGATTTTAGGTATTTTAGCTACTTTTTTGATGGAAATATCAGTTATTTCACATTTGAGGTCCCCAGTGGTCACAAAACTTCTCCAATGAAATTTGCCAACATAGGTCCACATTTTGACATAATTCCCAAATAAATGTACCGCCCGATTGAAGACATTTTAAATACATTTTCTGACCCAATTTAGGCATTTGGTTGTCAAAAAACTTCTCCAACTAAAATTGTGGACAAGAAAGTTATAAAAAGTTTGACCCAGTCAAGCATAGCAATCTTTTTACTTGTTGAACCTTAAATGTTCCCATATTTTCGAGAAGTCATTTCCCGCATCCTGCGATGTTTCTTTTCATTTATCTTTTTCAAATATGCATAATATCCATTGCATCACAGTCGCGTTTCTAATCTATAATGGCGATATGTTTCATAATATGGACTAAAAACTAAATATTAGTGTAGGTTATAATTAGATTTCCATTGCTTTTTAACATAAATTTTTTATTTAAATTATGATTTGAGTGACATTTATCGTTATTTTAAATATTCAAGCAATAAATGCAAAGATCCCTTCTTCTAAGAACTTTTAATACATAAATACCATGAATAAATGATTGAAAGAAAAGTACTTTGAGATCCCTGCCTTTGAATACTTACTTCACAATGGAAAATTCCAATTTACAAAGTAATTGCAAATAATTTTCCATTAAGTTTTCTATTTAATGCTAATTATAATGAAATGTTAATTATAACACAGTACAGAACCCTTTCACGATATTCCATTAAAAATTATTTTGAATAAATTTCAAACAAACGGCAGCAGCCCCGTAGCAACAACAAATCGCAGCCTGTGGTGGTGGCAGACATGAAATGGAAATATTTCAAAATTAAAATCAGCCAAAAATGCCTATGGATTGAATAAAAGAACACAACAAAATGAAAATGGGTTACAATGGCGTGGAAATTCTATAGCAACAGTTTGTTGTGACCCATAAATTCAGGTGTTGTATAAATAGTGGCATGAATAAGCATGTTTTGAGTTTTTAACACAGGGGAATTTTGGAAAATAGAACACCCCAAAAAATTATTACACCAAAGGTCGCACCATAGATTGAAAGTGAATGAAAATGAAAAAAAGGTGGAGGAAGCACCCTTTTCACATAAGGTTCGTCGTCGTCGTTTTGTACACATTCACAGACAATTCATATTGGTTTTGTGAAATGAAGCATTTGAAATCCTTTCTTTTCATACACCATTCATTGAACATCTGGAAGAATATGCTAAGTTAGGGTAACCAACCAAGCGGATTCTTTTGTTGCATTTTCTTCTATTATCTGCTTGAGTTTCAATTCCTCAACTCCCAGTTTTTTTGCTTATCATGTCTTTTTGTACTCTTTGTTGTTGCGGAAGTGATTTCATTTCATAGGTCTGATTGGGAAATGGAAACCTTTTGTTGGTTTTTCAAATGCTCAAAGGTGTTTTGTGTATCTTATTTCGCCTTAATTTTCAATTTAAGTTTATTAAAATCGCATTTAACTATTATTGGGAAGTTATGTGTTATGTTTTCATAATTTCCCGGAAGAGAGAGGTGGAAGTAGTTTTAGGTTTTGTCTAGGATTTTTTTTTATTTGATGCGTCATCGTTTAGAAAGTCATGTTACCAAACTTGTAACTGTAAACATAAGGGTATCTGAAAATTTTAAATTGATTGCGTCGTAGTTTCCTTGGGTTTTAAGTAGAACATAGTAGGAATCTGCTAAACTAACCTTTTGCCTGTGAAAATTTACACAAATGCAATAATAAATCTAATTTACATCACAAACTTCAATGAGACAAATATTAACCAAATTATGGGTATGGAGCTACGTTTAGGAAACGTCGATACGTCTGAAGAGCTGCTCAACTAACAGCGAAACCAGGTCATGTAATTTGGCGACTGTGTGGGTTCGAATCGTTGGCTTTCCTTTTTCACTTCCAAAAAATTTCCCATCATCAAGCTTAACTCTAAACGAGAAAATTAATAAGAAACTTTTTTAAGTTTCAAAGCTATCGGCAAATGTTAGCCGGGATGGAGCCATAATTACAAATGCACTGCATATTAATGAGTAAAACTATAGAGGTCTGTTCGATAACCCAAAATTATGTACAAATTTGTACAAACTTTTACAAAATGCTGTTCAATATCAAAATTGTAAAGAAAAAGAGAGCTAATTGATAGATAATTGTGAGAGAGTTTTGGAGTCTTTTGTTACTGAGAACTTACAAGTTTTTGCAAGCAAAATTGTAATAATTTGCAAGTTTGATCAGCTGATCAGCAATTGTTGGCAAAAACATAAACACACATTTGGTTATTAAAATAATTACAAGATAAAAAGGGAAGAAATAACTAAGTAAATTATGGAAAACGAGTTGTTAAGTAAAATAACTTATTTTGTAGTTTGATCTGGTGTTTTTTTGGGAAAGCCAAAAAGTGAGCATCATTCTAGTTAACATGAGAATACTCGGTGCTTAAAGAGTTCAGGTTTCACTAGAAAAATAATCATTTCAAAAACTGAAAAGCCAATTGATAATTCCCTTCGCCGGGATGAAATCATGATATTGGTAGCGATCAGTAAATTTTGCAGGCTGTCAGTGCGTTTTGTGAACATTACTCTCTGTATAGAAAGTAATGGTGAAGTTAAGTCAATAGGGGAATACTCCAGACTTAAGCAATCATAAATCTTTTCCGCTATTTTGTCAAATCAGCCGACTTCTTGCAACTGATTGCAAATTGCTGTTCGATAACATTCTGCAAATTTTTAGCTTCGAGAGAGTAAAATTCATTGAGAGAAGTTACTGAGAATTTGCTGGGTACTTGCAAGTACTTTTTACTTGCGAAGTTATAGAACCTTATGTTTATTCCATTTAAATAGGTCTGTACGATAAATTTCCCAGCAATAATTACTCAGCAAGTTCCAGCAACTTCTCTCAGTGAATTTTACTCTCTCAAGCAAGACAAATTGCAGCAAGTTATCGAACAACATTTTGCAAAAACTTGCAAGAAAGTCACCAGTTTCCGAAAATGTATGAAAATTTTGTTTGTGTCTTTTGATTTTTTATACCATATGGCACATTTTAAAATTGCATTTGACTTATTTAAAGCAGTTATCCTATCCACAACGCTTTAAAATCTAAAAAAATGTGGAATTGTGAAATTTTCATGGTCAAAAATGTGAACATTTCATGTTGTTTACATTGAACAGCTGAATAAAAGTCAGCTGGCCGAACTTATAAATTTTTACGGAACAATTTTTTCCAGCAAAAATTTGCAAGTTCTTACCCGCTTGCGACGAAAATTCCAATTGCCGCAATTTAAGTAGCCCACAACTAGTTCTAATCAGTACTAGTACAAATATTGGCCCCTAAGTAATGCGTAGGGAACCAATTGTCACCTTTTTATCCCCAAGTAAACGAGGAGGCGTCAGTTGCGACTTAATTAACTTAACTTAAACAACGAGTTGTATAAATAATTCACATTTACATTTTCTTCACAACTTTAATATAAATGAAGCATCCAAAAACAGAAGCTAGGGTTGATGGACTGAATATCTTCGTACATATTATTCATATTGTTCTGGTATAAAAAAAGAACACAAAGGAAATATGCAAATCGCCCTCTTCTTTTCTCTACCCGCTAGCAATTCCAATTGTCGCAATTTAAATAGTCCTAAACTAGAGGTAAGTGGTACTAGTTCACAATTGACCCATAAGTAATGCGAAGGGAACCAATTGACACCTATATGTATATCCCCAAGTAAACGACGAAGCGTAAGTTGTGACTATTTCCCACCACTTTTTTTTATAAATAAACTGGTATATGACTGTAAACCTGGAACTAGTACAATACCAACCTACAGGCAATGCATAGAGTATCAATTGGTTACCTCCTAGACATCCCTATGTTAAAGTTTACAGTTGATTGCACTGTTAGGGGTCAGAAGTGGAACTAGTTACTGTAACGCTGAGAATCGACGAGTTTCCGATGCCGAACTAGCCCATCGCCCAAGCGGGTAGTCACAGAACTCTCCAAAAATCTCTCCCAACTCGTTCTCTTTTACTGGACAGTTTTGTTACCGAACAGCATTCAATAAAAAAATTTGTACGAATTTGTACAAATTTTTGTGTTATCGTACGATTATTGATATTGAACCTTTTATACCCTCCACCATGAATTATTCTGAACTTATATGGAAAAATAAGTTTTCTTCTTTTTACGATTTAAGGAGGAAAAGTTTTTTGAATGGGTCAACTTGAAATCGGACAGTGTCGTTATATGTGTCATCCAACCTCGTACCCATGTGCAGGTCGATGGGTCAAAATAATTCCGACCACAAACTAACCAAAAGTCCTGGTGGTCACATTCGATATAATGTTTAAGTCCTCCGAGCATGTCACAGCAATCTGCGATAATATGAGAAGCTGGTACAAGGTCCTCGGGTCCCTAGCCTGCAGCACATGGTGAGCATATAAAGAATCTGCTGTACCGGTATTGTTTGCAAACGTAATTGATACGTAATGGAAAAAATGCAAATACCCGCCCAGGCATGTCAGGGAAGATCTTTATAATCTAGTAAGGGAGGTACAACGATACAAAAGAGAACCTCTAGTCGCTGATGCTATAAGAACCTACACTATGCATATTGTCCTAGGAGACCATTCAGCAATTTTGGCGCAACTGAGATCCTTACTCTGGGCCAGGATTGATGGCACAATGCAGAACATCTGCCCACAATGCAACGTCCGTCCGCATGATACGCTGCACCTTTTCAAATGTCCAGCCAAACCAACACACCTAACTCCACTCTCACTATGAATCAATCTTATCCAGGTGGGATCCTTTCAGAACTTTGAGCCGAATCAATAAAATAAAGACATACACATTAGGGTTATGACTTTTTGACATTTTTTCTCAAAAATGATTTCCTGTAGCAGGGATGAATGAACTTTTGCCTAATAATCACTACGCTATCGTTTATTCCATTGAAATATAAAAAAGTTCACGCACAAATCGCTTTTAAAAATATAATTTTTTGAAAAAATGTATGAAATGAAAATAAAAATTTTTTTCAAAAATAATTTTTTGTTGCACGAATGAATAAATATAAGCCTACTAATAACTATAATAATGTTTATTTCATTCAAATATTGAAAAAAAGTCATGCACAAACCACTTTGAAAAAATTTAAAATTTTTTGTTTTTTGTTAAAAAATTATAAATAAAAATAAAAGCTTTTAGACATTTTTAGAATTCTCAGAATTGAAGAAAATTAGTGAGAAATAAATGTTCTGTCAGTTTAATTATCTCACGTGACTCTAAAGTTTATTTTCATACAACTGCTTACAGTGACTTCAAAAATTGTCCATAATTTTGATAAATTCAAATTTTAAAATCATTTTGTGCGTGAGGTTTTTTCACCGAATCACCTTATAATTAAGATTTTATGTAATTTTATGGCAAAACTCATCACGCTATGATACAGGGATATGAGGTTGTAAAAAAGTCATAACCCTAATACACATACATATAGAAGCTGCTAAAGCAACAACAACTTTGAACCACAAATGATAAATGACTTCTAAATACCTTAAATCGGACGTCGTCGTTTTATGGGAGCTATACCAAAATGTGGCCCTATGATCAACAACGTTTGGGCCACTTCGGTCTATAAATGTAACTAAAAAGACAAAACATCTGAAATCCTGTGGTACCATTATATTAGGGCCATCTTTTTTAATGGAGAAATTTGTTGACCACTTTGAACTTCAAATGTCACAAACCTTTAAAATACCTCAAATGGGTGATACCATTATATGGGGGCTATTCTTAACCTTTGACTGACTTTCTAAAAATTTTTGGTGAAAAAGTTTTTTTGACAACTTCGAATCTGTAGTGACAAATTATACGGGGGTCACTAAAAAACCTTCTGACCTAGGCAACACGCAGTGTCGCCAGGCGTCACTTGATATTTTTTTTAGAAAGTTTGACAGTTTTTAGTCTAAACGTACTCAGGACAGTTTTGAGTTGTTTACAGTGACTTGAAAAAATCACTTTGCAAAAAAAAATGGAATTAACTTGTAAACATTTTCATCCGATATTTTTTCACAACTTCCGACATGAATAATCAGGGCAAGAGTGCATCGATTAAATTAAATCTTTGAATATCGATAAACAACCATCCTATAGCACTATGAAAAACTGGTTTAATGAATTTAATTGTGGCGACACTCGCCAAAAAAACAAAGTTCATGAGGGTCGTCCAAAAACGGCCGTTGTGTCAGAAAAAAATAAGCCGTTTGTGAACGGATAATCCAAGATCGCCATGTTAAATACCGTGAGATAGAGTTATCCTTGGGCATTTATCCCACCAGCTAACATTTGATATTGCATGAACATATGGCGGCAAAGATGGGGTTTTTCTCGTTGGATCCCCTGTCGATCGGTTCATGAAATTTCGAAAAAATACGATCGCGGCTGAAGATGCTGGAAGATGCTGTAAAAACGTTCAAAAACCATGTTTTGGAGGTGTCTCAATCAAGCCACTGTAAACAACCCAACACATGGTCGTATGTCGAACTGTCCTGACTACACTTAGGCTAAAAACTGCCAAACTTTCCAAAAAAAAGTCAAATGACGCCTGGCGACACTGCGTGTTGCCTAGGCCAGAAGGTTTTTTAGTAACCCTCGTGACTAATTTGGTATGAAAATGTAGCTGAAAACGTCAAAACACCTGCAATCGGGTGGTATCTTTATATGGATCTACTCCAAAACATGAAACCCCAATTCGACCTAATAACGTTAAAATATCTGCAATCCGGAGGTACCTTTATATGGGGGCTATACCAAAACATGGACCTATACTGCCATTATGTTTTTATGTTTTTCCGTTGGCTACCTGTTACATACTTACGTTCCTATACACATCTTCGAAGGGACACGGGAGACTTCTCTCATATCAATGATTGCACGTCGATTCATATTAGCTCAACGATATGGAACCTACTTTTTATCGCCGAGTCTGAACGGTGTATCTTACAACACCACTGAAAGATAAGTTTTACATGACTGGAACACTCAGAAAATTTCGCCTGAGGGGTATTTTGCCACCGTTGGAAAGTATGATGTTTGTTCGGCCTGGGAATCCAGCCGCAGACCTTATGAGAGCAAGCAAGCTTACCATTGTACCACAGTGGTACCCATTGCCTGGCTACTGATTTCTTTACAGAAACCACACGAGCGGTCATTATTAGAACCATTTTTAAGGCTTAAAGATGTATGGAGTAAAACATATATCTGATCAATATAATTGTGCAGAACTAACAAGACTTCTGGAAGACTACGGGTGGTGCAGAAAAAACGAAGCGAAGGAACTGATTGCTATGACCAAGATAAAAGATGAATGCATGTGCAAGGAATATTGGAACCTCTACAAACTGCAAATTGAGAGCAAAGGTCACATTGGTTACTCCTGCGGCAGACCCGCTGATGTCAATACCATCTACCCATCTGACTGGCTTTACGTCAATGTATTTTTGTAGACAAGTACACGTCTCGTTTATTATCCGATTTATATGAAAATTGGGGGAGATCAGAAAATGTTCAAGGTTTGCCGTGGTAATGTATATTTTTATGAAATTCGGAGGAGGTTGGGTATCTTCCCCACTTACATTTTTATTTACAACATAGACGCGATAATCCAGACAACGCGGTAATCCGGAGATTTTTAGAGCTTTTTTTACTTTTATACATATTTAATTTGGGTGCCACCGTGGTTCAATGGTATGCACACCCGAAAAAACGATATATTTACAAATTGCCTTAAATGGTGAGGTATAACGGTTCAAAAAGCGTAGATCTATCCATCAGCAATGAAAAATTAAAAACATATACGCCCCAATAAGCGGAAGAATTCGACTTTAGCGACAGGACAGCAAGGCGGATCCGAGTTTGCTAATCTTAAATAAAAACTTATCAATATGTGATAATACAGAGATATGGGGTATTGTAAAAGTCATTGCCCTAATGTTTATATTAGAGCTCTTTGGATCCCCTTATTCTCGTTAATGATAATCTAATAAATGCACCGGATTTACTAAATCCAGTAAAATGTAAACGTACTATTGAACATACGACTTTGAGTCGCCTTAACCTCCAATATTTTCCATGCCAACTTCTGCAAGTTCACGTAGTTTAATTAAAAATCTCTATTAAATCAGATAAATCACTTTTAAATACAAATTTCTAAAAAATTAAATATTTAATTTATTCTTATCAAAAACGTAAACCGGCGTACTAATTTTAACCAGTTTTATGTTTATGTTATCTCTAAAGAGCGAGAGAAAATATCACAGAAAAGTCAAGCGAATTGATAAGATATTCTAAAAAATGCCCAGGTGCCAACACCAGAAATCAATTGTGGTCACAATATAAAATTCAATTGTCACCACTTGAAGATCTATCACGATCTTTCGGAATGTGGCAAGTAGAAGTACTGCGAGCTGCAAAGAAATAAAAAGTGCTTAATAAATTGATTCGTTGGGATTTACTGAACGTCATGCGTGTGACAGCTCTTGAAATGGGTAATATTGCACCACTAATCTTTCACTTGAAGTGCGACCAAAAATAGTTGAAAATTGAATTTGAAATAGGCCCCTCACTCACTGATAAATGTTAATCAATTGTCCATATAGATTTCTTGTCATTCGATACTTATGACATGATAATGATAAAAAGTGGTGATTTTAGTTGGTGCTCCAATTTAAGGCCAAAAGAACAAATCTGATTAGATTTCAAAATATTATTTCAAATATTTATGTTTCCTGAATGGAAATAAATGATTTGAAATTGAAGAATTTCTGTTATCGTTATCTTTACACTCTATAACAAAATTCATATTTAAAAAAAAAGGTAAAGTTGAGTTAACACTGAGTGGATTATGAAAGAGGTACAAAAATAAGAGTTTGTTTGGCACAAATGCAATAAAGATTTAAAACTCTTTATTATCGTTTATTCCTTCACGATTTCACAACCAAACTAGGGAGACTTTCTGAGATTTATCAATTCATCAGACTGGATAGAAACGTTATATTAAACATAATAATTAATTGGTTATTCTCCCAACTTCCCTCGACAATGTTACAAAAACACCAAACATACACGCAGAAAAATATATGTTAGAAATATGGTAGGATCCAAACATATATTTGTTTGGGACTGATTGCAAACAAATATATGTTTGGATCCAAACATAATTTGTTTGTGTCCAAACAAATATTTGTTTGTAACATATATCTATTTATTATGTTTGGGTACCAACATATTTTTTATGTTAGAACATATTTTTTATGGGTGGAGAGGATTTTTGTCAAAGAGAGTAACAACAGGGCTCTCGCAGCTGCGGCGTAAAGAGTTGTGTGCATGGTGTAATAGGAGACACAGAAGTTTTGTCACGTGTATGTGTAAAACACGTGAGTTTCGTGCTTTGTTGCTGTTAACCAACGTAGCAAGCGAAGAGGAAAAGAAAAAAAATTTTACATCTTTGTGTTTATTTCAGCTTTAGTCCATATTTTGTTGTATTCAAGTATTTGAATAACACAAAGATGTAAATTTCTGCAGTCCAACAATAAAAAACGCCAACAACAATAATAGGCATCAGCACGGCCTTGTTGATCAATGCGTAATGCAAAAACAACAACTTTCTCGTTGTTTTACCCCCGCTTATTGAAGCAACACTCCTATGTTCGTATTCTTTGCAAAGCAAAGACGACATAAAAACAGTGGTGGATATAAAATTCTTTAGTTCGACTCAAATTGTAGGGTAATCAGTTTTAGGGCCATATAGCAAATTTCTCATTTTGTTTAATTTGCTGGATGGGCTTATTGACATGTTTATCGATACAGAGTCCGCGGAAAAGGGAACTGATGAAGTTGTTTGGTGACAACTGAAACTATAGTATTCCCTACCCTCCGCCCGCAACTAATCAATTTCATATCCACTGTAAAGCATTTTGTTGTTATTCAAATACTTGAATACAACAAAATATGGACTAAAGCTGAAATAAACACAAAGATGTAAAATTCTGCAGTCCAACAATAAAAAACGCCAACGAAAAAAATTTTATTAATTATGTTGGTCTTTTTTCATCAGTGTTCTGGAGAACATCGTTGAGTAAAGACGGTAAATTGAGTGAATAATTCAATGCAATAATAGATTGCCTTTTTTTTTAAAGAAATTGTGCTTTTTAGTAATTAAATGTCCAATACATTTTATAATTTAATCAAAAAAGTGATCGGAAATATTTTATTGGACAAGGAAGAAATCGCATTTAGTAGTGGTAATTACATCAATACATTTTTCATATACATACATATGTATATTTGAAATATGGATGTAACTATTTATTACATTATATAATCATTTGTTTCCAGATGTCTTTGTTGCTTTGCTTTTTTCTATGCCCTTCAATAAAAAACACCACCATTTATAAATGTGTTTACATGTTAGAAATAGTCAGTGAGCGCTTGCTGAGAGCAAGTGAGCATACATTTCAATGTGTTTCACATTGACATTTACGCTCCCTAGCTCTCACTAAGCGCCCACTGGGGCATGTGTTTTTTGTGGCTTTTGGGTTTGTATTTGTTTGCACCCAAACATATATTTGTTTGCAGGACCCAAACATATGTTATGTTTGGGACTGCTTGCAAACAAATATATGTTTGTTGCAAAATATGTTTGGGACATATGTTAGAGAGGACATTTTTTCTGTGTGTATGAACGACTAGCAGACCCGAGTCTGCCTTGATGGCCGTCGTTCTGTTTTTTTTTTTATTGGCAACTTTTTATGAGCTTTACTTTACATTTCAAAAATAGGTATTTTCTACCTCATTCTTAGGATCCATTCTCATTGATGATTCTTCCGCTTATTTAGGCCGTATTTGTTTTTAGTTATCCATTCCTGTTGGACATATCTTTTGAATTTTACCATTTAAAGAAATTTGTAAGTATATCGTTGTTTTAATTGTGGAGGTACAGTGTCACCTTAGTTTTTGAGGTATACCATATTTAAAAAGTGGCCTTGGTCGAGACTTCTTCTAAAAAATCGATTAAAGTATGTTCAGTAGTTTTGGAAATATAATGTGTTGAAAAGGTGGGCGTGGACGCCTATGTTGACTCCAAATAAATACCTAGCGTCGGAGACGCGACCACCATTGTCTCTCAAAATTAATGATCAAACCGATATGGTCGTAAGAAATACATATATAGCGTTTAAAAAATATGACTTGGGGAAGTTACCACACCTCCCACGAAATTCATAATAATATACATTACCATGGGTAAACCTTTAACAATTTCTGCAAATTTCATGAAAAACGGTTTAATAATTTTGGAGATATAACTTATTTAAAAAAGTGAGTTTAACATGGCGGGTGACGTTGGGGATGGAAGATACCAAGGAACGGTCCTGACCGGCTTTAACATGGCAAAGCCCAGGATTTATCTTGGTCCCTCTTTCATCTCAAGTGGAAACTGACCTCCCCGTGATGTCACATGGGGAACTGCCTTTAACACCCGTTGAAGGTAGTGAGCTAAATGTGTCGCGCGTTCACCCATAAGAACGTTAAAAACTTGGGTTTGGGCGTCGGGTTAGTAACCCTCCCCTAGAAAAACAGCCTACTATGAAAAAACGAAAGAAAAGAAAAACAAACCCCTCTAAAGCTGACGAACACCGCAAACGTTTTAAGGACCATGATCTGTGAATCTGCACTTGGAATGTTCGCACTCTTTATAGAGAAGGTGCAGTCTTCGCATTGGCAGATGTACTTGAAAAGTACAAAGCCCACATTACTGCCATACAGGAAATACGATGGATTGGGAAAGGCGTCACAACAACACCTAAAGGTGACGCACTGTATTATAGCTGCCATGACACAAAGCATGAGTTTGGTTGCGGAGTTGTAGTTGGTCGGAGGTTAAAACTTCACCCTTGCTGCAATTCGATTATAAGCAAAATTCGTCAACATCAGCTTTATTTGCGTTCATGCTCCCAATGAAGACAAGGACGAACAGACCAAAGATATATTTTACGAACGCTTAGAAGAAACTTATGAGCTTTGCCCTGCCCATGACATTAAAACTATACTAGGCGATTTTAATGCCAACATTGGAAAGGAGAATATCTTTGGCCCAACAGTCGGGAAATTCAGTCTCCATAGTGAAACATCGGACAATGGTATGAGGCTGATAGACTTTGCACCTGGAAAAAACATGGTAGTTAGAAGTACCAGATTTAAGCATGTCGATATTCATAACGGCACCTGGCTGTCGCCAGATCAAAGAAAAAGAAATCAAATTGATCACGTTGTGATAGATGGAAGACATGCATCAAGCGTGTTGGATGTACGATCGTTCCGAGGTGCAAACATAAACTCGCACCACTACCTTGTTGCAACAAAGGTACGTACCAGATTAAACGTATCAAACAAAGTGCGAACAGACACAACACGGAAGTTGGTCACTACAGAAAGCCACGGCATATTCCACTCAACTGGCCCAACTGGTTAATCAAACATATCAGGACAATGGCAAAACATTGCCCACTCCATGCAAACAGCCGCAAAATCAGAACTTGGATACCAGAGACCTCCACCAAGGAATCCATGGTATGACCAGGAGTGTCGTGCTGCTACCGAAGAGAAAAAATGCGGCATATAGGGCTACTTTATAATCAGTAGCAAGGCGTAGTGCACAAGAAAGGTATCGGGAGAAAAGGAGACAGGAGAAACGTCTTTTCCGCAGAAAAAAAAGAGAGATGGAAAAGCGGGTGTGTAAACAAATCGAGATGTACAGGAGACAGAATGAAGTGCGAAAATTCTACCAAAGAGTGAAACATCAAACAGATGGCTTTGGTACAGGCACATCCTCCTGATATGAGGTAAAAACAACAATAAACCGGCTGAAGAATAATAAGGCGGCAGGAGCTGATGACCTACCAGCCGAGCTGTTTAAAACCGGAGGCGACACGCTGATTAGGTGTGAGCATCAGCTGCTTAGCTCCATATGGCAGGAAGAACGCGTACCCGACGATTGGATCCTGAGCATCCTGTGCCCCGTCCATAAGAAAGGAGATAAGACTTTATGATACAACTATAGGGGCATAAGTCTTCATCCTATCGCCTACAAGATCGTGTCAAGGATATTGTGCGAACGACTAAAGCCTATGGTCAACGAGATAATTGGACCATACCAATGCGGTTTTAGACCTGGCAAATCCACCATTGACCAGATATATACCCTGCCGCAAATCCTGGAGAAGACCCAAGAGATGCAGATCGACACCTACCACTTTTTTGTCGATTATAAAGCAGCCTTCGACAGCCCGCTACGTGCAAAGGTATTCCAAGCCATGTCTGAATTTGGTATCCCCGCAAAGCTCATTCGGCTTTGTAAAATGACTCTAACTGACACAAGATCTTCAGTTAGAACCTCTCCGAAGGAAAGGAAGGAAAGAACCTCTCCGAAGAGTTTGTACCAATAGAGGTTTCAGGCAAGGAGACAGCCTTTCGTGTGATCTTTTCAACATCATGCTAGAAAAGGTTATACGAGAGGCAAACGTCAAAAGAAGTGGCACCATCTACACCAATAGCCACATGTTACTTGCTTATGCTGATGATAGAGACATCATTGGACGATCAGTAAAAAAGTAACCGATACCTTTATGAAGGTCGAAGGAGAATCTGCTAAAATGGGTCTGGCGGTAAACGGCTAGAAGATCAAGTTGATGGTGTCGACGCGCAATGCGTCCATTGAGATCGGATCAACTGTTGAAGTTGGTTCCTATAATAAACACAACAAACGACATCAGTTGTGAAATAAAAAGAAGAATTGTATTGGCCAACAGAGGCTACTATGGCTTAAGTAAGCACTTCAATAACAAAGCCACAAAATAACGCTTTACAAAACACTGATACTACCCGTGCTGATGTATGGTTCCGAAGCCTGGGTACTTGCGCAAGCAGATAAGGCAGCGATTGAGATGCAGCGTATCGATATGCAGCGATTGCGTTGGCTAGGCCATATAATAAGAATGAGCGATGATGAACTCGCTAAAAAGGCGTATAAATTCGGGCCACATGGCGGTGCACGCAGAATTGGCTGGCCAAAGAATAGATGGCGCAAACAAGTGGATGAAGAGATGACAAGGCGCGGTATTCCTGAAAGCGAATCGCTAAACAGAGAGAATTGGAGATCTTTTCTTAGTTCGGTCTATGGAACTAATGTTCTGTAATGGGCCAGCTAAGTAAGTAAGTGTTTAACATGACACTCTTCATTATTTTGGTCACTCTTTCATCTCAAGTGGACTTTGACCTCCCCACGGTGTCACCTGGAGAGCTGCCTTTAACATTCGTTAAAGGTAGTGAGCTAACATTTGTGACCCGCGTTCACCAATAGGAACGTTAAAAACTTGAGTTGGGCGTTGGGCTAGTAACCCATCCGTCCAAAAAGAATCATACTATAAAAAACAAGTAAGAGAGGGCTATAGTCGGATGGGGCCGACCATGTGATACTCTACACCACATCCTCTGGGCAGTGTTTTTCACGGAATTTATTTTATATTATTGCGACACGTTAAGTTATTGATATAATTATTTATTGATATAATTGGCGTCAAAGGAGAGGTCAAGAGTTGATTTTAAATTTTCGTGTTCGTAATTTATCGGAATATAGCGCCAGAATTTAAAATTTGTGACAAAAATTAAATTTGGATATTTTCCCACAATGGTCAATGACAATTTCACCCGCTAAATACTACTATCTGATAACACTGTGCAACATTTTTAAAGCGATCTTGTGCAAACAATTCGAACTGAGGATTTTTTGAAAGTACAGACAAAACGACAAGAAACCCTAGTTAGGATTTTATGGCCCCAACTAAACATGGTTAAATATTGGGTTTTTAAAGAAATTCGGGGCTATATCTCTGAAACCAATGCGAATCTTCTTCTGACCTCTGAAGCAAATTTGTAGAGAAGGACAAGAGTAAAATATTTGAAGAAATAATGAACTCGAAAAACTACATTCATTGCCTCAAATTTCAAAATATATGCGAAAATTCCACAATTTTTATACATTTCGCACCGTATTTCTGAATATTTTCTTTTGGAAAATTATTCCCTGGAATGTAATACACAACTCTTCAGAACATGTCATTGTTGTAGAATGTCTCTATCCCATTGCTTTCAGTACATTTTTTAAAGACGATTTAATAAAAATGTCAATAATCCGAAATGCGAGAATAAACTGTTGGTGTGAACTGTGTTTGAAATACGTGTTGTAAAAGATATGATGCAAAATACCGCTGAAACAACATGAAGTAAGCACTTTAGAGTTTCAGAATATTTCTAAAGAATTGTCGAGAACTTTATGTGGAAGATTTTTGCCAAAGGTTACTTGGTTCAACTCCCAATAGTTTAGCCGATACTGACCAGAATTTCAGCAATTATGTAAAATCTTCTTTATTTTATAGATTTTGATGCCCTAGATGGAGTATTTCTTATGTGGTTTTTTCAATAGATAAGTTCTACTAGTTTAGGGCTACGATATTGCTATTCGTTTCTGAGATAAAGGCCTGATAAATGCAAAAAAGTGTAGATTTAGCCCGGTTTAGATGAGGCCATAAATCCGAACTGGATCTGACAGGACAAAACCCTACTAGGGTTTTTGTAGTCTAAATATGTACTTTCAAAAAATGCATACTAGAAGTTGTTTGCATTTTCAGTGTTGCATAGTGTAATATTTTAAAATTATGAAAATCTAACAGTGACCTCCAGCGAGATTATGATTACATTATATATTAGGCTGTAACTACCCAGCAAAATTTTGAGGAAGGGGCTCAATGCGATGACGGGATTTCATGGCATCTTTTGCATTGGTTCAAACAAAGTCGTGAAAGATCCGATCTTTTCATTAGCATTTGAACCAATACAAAGGAAGTCGTGAAAGATCCGATCTTTTCATAAGCATTTGTACCCATGCAGAGGAAGTCGTGAAAAATCCGATCTTTTCATCAGCATTTGAACCCATTCCATCGATCCAATAGAAATGAATTTTGTTTTGTAGGCTTGATATTGTCAGAGACTCTAAATCACAACCAACGTTGTTAAAACTCTCGTCGTAATGATCATATCATTGCAAAGAGTTGGTGAAAATGACATGCCAAAGAATTGGTGGAAATGACATGCCAAAGCATTGGTGAAAATTACATATCAAAGCATTGGTATAAATGACATTCTTTGGATCCAAAAATGAATAGCATCTTTTGGGGTCCACGCTCATATAAAATTCATCGATGAAGATGCTAAAAAGATGACATGCCAGATCACTTGCACCCATGATTGAATGGCATCTTTGGCATCGAACATTTTGCTGGGTATGTTATCCAATTTCGTACGTCAGCATAATTGACATCAATGGAAATGTCAAGAGTTCCTCTACTTGTTTTTGATCCATTTCATCACCTAAATATTTCACGATCACCACCAAAAACTAATCGTTTCTATTCTGCTCAGATCACGACCTCCATACAAAATTTAGTGACGATTATTCCAGAATTTCGACCTGAAGTTTGATTACAATTTTTAATGAACGGATGGTCACACATCTCCAAACCGCTTTATTTCGTCGAAATATGAATTTTGGTGTACCACATTGAGGGTCTACGACGAATATTTCGCGGTGTTACATGAATTCTCGGAAAAACAAACTTATAATACCCTTTCCACATTGTGGTGTATGGTATAGCAAACCCTCTGGTCTCCAGCTTCAGCCCAGACTTGCTATAATATGGATAAAAGCAAAATGCTTCAACGTCAGCTTTATTTGCGCTCATGCTCCCACTGAAAACAAGAACGAACAGACCAAAGATATGTTTAACGAGCGCTTAGAAGAAGCATATGACCGTTGTCCTTCCCATGAGATTAAAATTATTCTCGGCGATTTTAATGCCAACTTTTGATAGGAAAATATCTTTGGTCCAACAGTCAGGAAATTCCGTCTCCATAGTGCCACACCTGACAATGGAATGAGGCTGATAGGCTTCGCAGCAACAAAAAACATAGTAGTTAGCAGTACCAGATTTAAGCATCTTCATAAGGGCACCTAGCTGTCTCCAGACCAAAAAACAAGAAACAAAAATATTTACATTGTGATAGATGGAATACGTTCATCGCAAGTGTTGGATGTATGATCGTTTCCAGGAGCAAACATAGAATCGGACCACTACTTTGGTATCGGGAGAGAAAGAGAGAGGGGAAATGTCTTTTCCGCAGTAAAATGGAAAAGCGGGAGAGATTTGCAAGAGCCAGAATGAAGTCCAAAAATTATTACAAAGAGTGAAACATCAATCTGTTGCCGTTGTTCCAGGTAAATCCTCTTGTAGTGACCAGCAAGGTAATTTGGTAAGTGATACAGATAGTGGACTCAGGATATGGAAAGATAATTTTTCCAAACTGTTGGTATTCAATTCTACCGAAGACGACGTAGATACCACATATCCAATCCCAGAAGATTTTATTGAGTATATACCACCCGACCAATATGAAGTAAAGACAGCAATAAGCCGGTTTATGAACAATAAGACAGCAGTAGACAAAATGTTCCAAATCGGAGGCGACACGTTGTATGCGTCAGCTAGTTAGTTAACATCATCTGGCAGGATTGACGCGTACCCGACGATTGGAACCTGCTCATCTCTTGTCCCGTCCATAAGAAAGGAGATACGCTTGTGTTCTCTAACTATAGGGGTATAAGCCTGCTCACTATCGCTTATAAGACAGTGTCCGCTGTAGTGTCATTTTTTAACTTTTGGGGGGAGATACCGAAAGTTGTGGACCTATATGGTCCACCTTCGAACTTAGACTAAGTTTGGACAATATATTACGAAGGCCAAATTTTGTACCAAATCGGTGGATACGTTCGAGAATTATCGTGCGCTCCCACCACTATACAAGTTGCCATTGAGGTTTCTTACAGTTTGCGGGCTATTATCTCAAGAAGTATAAACTGACCCCTGAACAAACTTGTACCGTCATGATGGGGGTAGCTAATACAACTTGTTACAACAAAAATCAAAGCGATCCGAGAGCAGGTCTTAAACTGAACTTATGTGTGGAAGGTACCCGAAGGAGTGGACCGATAGAGTCCATATTGGAACCTCATCTATGTCTGGTAGAAGTTTCTCGACGGACCATATCGGTTAATACCTTCAAAAGTTATCAGGCGCTCAATTTTTTCGAACATTTTTACACTTTTGTTGGGGAGGTACCTGAAGGAGTGGACCGATATAGCTCATCTTCGAACTTAAAATACGTTTGGACAAAATATTACGAAAGCCAAATTTGCATCCGGTTCATCCGTTCGAGAGTTATCATGCTCTCCAGCCAGCCAGAAAGACGGACGGACATAGCTAAATCGACTCGAAATTTTCTGAAACGAATTTTGTTCAAACATACTTGGGGTCTAAAACCATTATTTCGATGATCTGTTAATAGAACAATTAGGGCCCATACTCCTGTTATTTTATTTTATTTATTTATTTTTTTAATAGCTGTGAAAAAGCTGTGAAAACCCCCTATGGCACCATGTGTAGTGTGTGTAGAACGTACGATAACTCGCGGTCGGATGAACCGATTTATTCCAAAATTTAGCCATCGTAATATTTTGCCCAACCTTAGTTGAAGTTCGAAGGTGCGCCACGATAACTCTCGAAGGCAGTAAACGAGTTGGCCCACACTTTGCACATCGTCATATTTCTGCGAATCTTAGACAAAGTTCGAATAAATTTGTATGCCATACACCACACTGTGGTAAGGGGTATTATTTCTTTGTGCATTTGTATGTAACATACAAAAGGAAACGAAATAGACCAATTTTGGTGAAAATCGGTTCAGATTTGGATATAGTTGCCATATATATTTTCGCCCGATTTGAGGTATTTGCTGCACCAAACACGCTATATAAGTCCGTGTTTGATGAAATTTTGAATGTGTGGCTGAAGCAATTTTTTTCATTTTTTTATTAGATAGCTAATAAAAAAGGCAAAAAAGATTTGTTTCTTTTTTGACCAATATTAAAGAAGATATGAGTATTCCTTTATATATGGTTTGTATTCGATTTTTTCAATGCGCGATATCTCCGAAACCTCTAGTCAAAAAAAATCTGAAAATATACTAAAATGTTTTGCTGATGAGCAGCATCGCCACAGCAAAAAAATATAGGAAATCAAAAACCTCTTTTTGAAAAAGTGTCCGATTTCACTCAGAAATCCCCATATGTAATCATTGCGGGGTAGGATTTCGTTTGCGAAGCCGGTAATAAATTCGATATTTTCAGTAGCTGAAAGTTGCAATTGCCATAAGCTGAGGGTATATCTCTGTCGGCAATGCCGACTGATATTGTTTACTTTACCCAACCAAAAACATTTTAGACGTTAACACAAAAGTGTTAAAATCTTCAACTTTGACATTGATTATCACAAAATAAAACAGAAGTTAAAGGTTGCCTTCCACTCAAAACCCTTGCCGACATTCTCACAAAATAATTCATCAAACTAAATAACAAATAAATAGAGCAAATCACACCAAGGAGCAGGTGTGAATTGTGTTGAAGAAAGCAATAACAAATTTGTACCATTGAATCTTGTAATACAAATATTCAATATTTACATTTACCATTGATATGGGAATTCAATTTGAAGATGAAATAAAAAATACAACGCAATTTAAAAGAAGGCATTATCAAATATGTACATCCATATCAATTTCACAAAGTAATATGAAAAAAGGGTTAAAAGTGTTTTCTGATGATACCCTTCGTAAATTAACAAAAGATGTAAAGGTATGTCAGCTGTAAAGCGAATTCATTTTTTCTCCCTTTTCAAGTATGCGCCACTACGACTGCTAATTTGCTTTTGAATAATTTCTAATTTAATTGTACTTTTATTAATACCGACATTTGACCCTTGTCATCTTCAGTCTCAGCAGCACCAAAGAAAAAAAGAAAAATAAAGACGGACTTGGTTTCAAGTTTTGTTTCACAAACAAAATCTTGTTCTATTTTTGTTTTCATATTAAATGTTGTTGTTTATCTGAGTTTGCTGGTTTTTAATTATGTTCCGATATTATCTTGAAAATGAAAAGCGCAATTGTTTCTTTTGTTTCTATTTACACGGGACTCTTTATTGAAAATTCTTCCCTTAAGCCCAACAATTGACAACTACTGTTGGATTTGTGTTAGTCAATCTGATATGGGATCTAGTTTATCCTGTTGTTTATACATACATATTGTAATTGTAATTATCAAAATAATGAATTAACTCAACTCTATTCTCTTCCCTTCTATTGATGAAAAGAACCCCTTCTTAAATGGAAAACGGAATTAATTGAAACATTTTACAATAGCTATTTAAGATGTTACGAATTATAACCTTTTTACTTTCCTTAAAATAAATACTGCTTTAAACTTTTCAGTCATAAATTCACAGCAATCAAGTCTTGAAAAATTTCCACCAGTTGCACAATTTCCTCAATACATACAAATTTTTTATATTCGTACATTGTGTACATATGTCTCTTCTTTTGATTGACAGTTATTTATATATGTAATAGAAGCTATGTATATAGCGCCAACATTATCCACATCATTTACAATTGACAGCTCTTATCAGGGTCCGAAACTAAACAAAGTGAGTCAATTAGTTGTAACATTATTTTCTATTTGTAAACCGAAAAATAATCCACGTTGACCAATGTTCGTTCTCTGGCAGAGAACAAATAAATAGTGAAATCGATGCCAGTAGGTAGCCTCACAACATAAAATGTCAATCAATTTGATTTTGGGGTTATTTTCTAATGCGAAGATGACAAGCATTTCGACTATCGAAAATTACCCAACATATTGTAGTTTATTACTAAGAAATAAATAATAACTTGATTGGCATTTTTTTGATTAGATAAAAAGGGGGGTTTTCTTATTGAGAATTAAAATCAGGTAATCAGATTGATAATTTACAGTATTCTATACTAAAGAGTAACTATAGTTCTAAAGCATTTACTTAGCTGGCCCATTACAGAACATTTGTTCCATAAGCCGAACTAAGAAAAGATCTCTGTTTGTTGCTTCGCTTTTTGGAATATCGCGTCTTTCCATCTCTTTTTCCACTTGTTTGCTCCATCGAAGCCTTGACCACCATGTGGCCCACATTTAAACGCCTTTTTAGCGGGTTCATCATGGCTCATTCTTATGATATGGCCTAGCCAACGCAATCGCTGCATTTAACTATATTGATGTCGTTGTATATCAGATACAGCTCGTGGTTTACACGACGTTGATATTCACCGTCAACGCAGATCCGTCCGTAGATCTTTCGAAGATTTTTTCTCTCAAAAACGCCAAGCACTGCCTTATCTGCTTGCGCAAGTACCCAGGCTTCAGAACCGTACATTATCACAGGTAGTATCAGTGTTTTGTAAAGCGTTGTTTTTGTTTGACGAGATGTGGCCTTGTTTTTAAACTGCTTACTTAAGCCAAAGTAGCATCTGTTGGCCAACACAATTCTTCTCTTTATTTCACAACTGATGTTGTGTTTATGGCGGAGCCGAGGTAGACCAAGTCTTTTCCTACCTCAAAATTATAGGAATCAATTTCTACTGCTGGTACTAGCTCTATGGACGCATTGCGCTTCAACTTTGTCTTTTCGCCGTTTACTGCCAGCCCTCTTTTGCTGATTCTCCTTCGACCTTCTTAAAGGTATCAGTTACTTCTTTTACTGATCGTCCCATGATGTCAATGTCATCAGCATAAGCAAGTAACATGTGGCTGTTGCTGTATATGGTGCCATTTCTTTTGACATTTTCATCTCGTATCTCGCAAGATCTTAAACAGGTCACACGCAAGTCTATCTCCTTGTCTGAAACCTCTTTTGGTACTGAATTGTTCGGAGAGGTTCTTTCCTATTTTAACTGAGGACCTAGTATCAGTTAAAGTCATCGTAAAAATATCTGGTTAATGGTGGACTTGCCAGGTCTAAAGCCGCATTGGTATGGTCCAATTATTTTATTGTCGTTCGCATAATATACCTGACACACTTATGCCTCTATAGTTAGAGCATGCAGTCTTGTCTCCTTTCTTGTGGACGGGACAGAGGATACTTAGGTTCCAATCGTTGGGTACGCTTTCTGCCTGCCAGATGGTGCTAACTAGCTGATGCATACACCTTATCAGCGTGTCGCCCTCGGTTTTGAACATTTTTCTCTTCGGTAGCAGCACGACAACCCCTGGTCATAAATTAATTCCTCGGTGGAGGTCTTTGGTATCCAAGTATGGATTTTGCGGATGTTTGCATGGAATGGGCAATACTTTGCATTGTGCTGATATGTTATCGGGACGAGGAGTGCTTGGATTAAGTAATTGGGCCAATAGGGTGGAATATGCTGTGGCTATCTGTTGTGATTGCAGCTTACCGATGTCTAACTTTCGTGTTCGTTCGTGCTCGTACTTTATTCGCTACGTTTAACCGGGTATGTACCGTTGCTGCAACAAGGTAGTGGTCCGAGTCTATGTTTGCTCCTCGTTTAACCGCGTACGTACCGTTGCTGCAACAAGGTAGTGGTCCGAGTATATGTTTGCTCCTCGGAACCAACGTCATCCAACACGCTCGATGAATGTATCCCGTCTATCATAGCGTGATCAATTTGATTTCTTATTTTCTGATCGGGGACAGCCAGGTGCCCTTATGAATGTCGAGATGCTTAAATCTGGTGCTGCTAGCCGTTGTCAGATGTTTCACAGTAAAGGCTGAATTTCCAGACTGTTATGCCAAAGATATTCTCCTGGGCTGCTTTTTTCGAGGGGAGGGTTACTAACCCGACGCACAAACCCAAGTTTATAACTTCTTATGAGTGAACGCGCGGCACATGTTAGCTCACTACCTTTAACGGGTGGTAAAGTTAGCTCCACAGGTGACACCACGGGAAGGTCAGTGTCCACTTGAGATGAAAGAGGGACTAATATAGATCCTGGGCTTTACCATGTTTAAGCCAGTCAGGACCGTTCCTTGGTATCTTTCATCCCCTACGTAGTCCAAGAAAAGATCATATATACAATTTTCTGGAAATAAAAAAACAATTAAAAAAGTATCAGTCGGCTTCGCCAACAGATATATACCATCAGCCTGTGTGAATTGAAACATCCATCTATGGACAATATAGAATCGAACACTGGATACACAACCAAAATCCTTTTCCCTAATAATTATGTATTTATGAAATTTTCAGAAACCAAATATGTATATGATTAAAGCTCAAAAGTGTTGCGGAGAAGGTGATTGAAGGAATGCATCGGTAGGAAGTGAATCTTATTTTTGGAAGTCATTTCTTTTCGGCAGATAGAGCACCCTCCAGTCACTTCAGTTGGTCAAGGTATAATTTAGAGTTCTTGGTCTCCTATGTCAGGAAGTGTGGACTTGCCCACGCAAAACATAATAAACCTGTAAACAGTATAACAAGGAGTAGCATCGTTAAAATTGTTCAATGCATCTTTGAACATACCCTAAACTGAACATAACCAAACATTTTGAACGTTTTTTGGGGAGCTACCCTAAGGTGAAGACCGATATGGACCATTTTCGGACATTTTGGACCAAATCGGTTCATCCGTTCGAGGGTTATCTTGACAGACAGAAAGACGCACGGACATTACTAAATCGACTCCAAATTTTCTGAAACGGATTTCGTTCAGACATACTTGGGGTCAAAAAGCATTATTTCGATGAGGCACATTTTGCCCGTACGAAAGTGTATATGGTAATATTCAAACAAGTTTTACAATCGTTGACGTTGAGGTATACCATTTAATATAAATTGAAGTGTTTTAGCCATGGTCTAGTAATATGGACCATACCAAATAATCTACGTGGAAGCTGTGTTGGTGGTAATATAAACAAGTAAAAAGTATCAGTCGGCTTTGCCGACAGAGATATACCCTCAGCCTATGTGATTTGAAACTTTTGCCTTTGGTACGAACAGATCGAATGCATTTAAGGTCTTTTCAAAATTTTGAACTTACAGACAAAAATGTGGATTAGGATTAAAGTTCAAAAGTGTTGCGGAGGAAGTACTTGAAGAAATGGACCGACAAAGTCCATTATAAAAGTGCATATTATTTTCGATAGATATCCCACCCACTAGTTATTTCAGTGGGTCATCGTATACATTTATACTAGTATGCCAGGAAGCATAAACTTGTCCACGGACACGCAAAATTCGCACCTGTGCTCAAAGAAATAATTAAAAAATACTCCTTGGTCAACATGGTTCTAAAGTATGACTTTTTGATATAGACACAGCATCACCCTATAATCGATGCTGAAATTTTGAAGCTTTGGTTGCGACGTTGTTTGAATATTTCTTTTAGATAATGATCTAAACTATAAATATGATTGTAGAACACGTGATTCCACATGGTTTGATAAATATCATGAGTGTATTCTGCACAGTTTCCTTGTAATAGGAGTCCAAAATCGTGCCTAATTATAGCCTACACCACTATGTGGAGAGGGTATTATAAGTTGGTTTTGGCTAAAAAGTTTGTAACGCATCGAAATAATGGTCGTAGGCACATACTTATATATACCAAAATGAATGTCTCGACGAGCTGAGTCGATCTGGCTATGTGTACGTCCGTCCGTCCGCCTGTCCATCTAAACTTTGCAATCACGCTACAGGTCGCAATTTTCACCAAATTTTGGGTGTTGATGAGGGTCCTGGAGGGCAAGAAGCCTATTGATTTTGGTGATGGTCGGATAATATTTAGGAGTCGGAATGGGCAAAAGAGTTATTTGGAGAAAAAAAAAACATTTTATTTCAAAGTATATGCAAAGTAGGTTGGCGTAGGTGGCCAAATAACGGAGATATCGCAATAGTCGGTAATACATCCCATTTTTTTGTAATCACGCTACAGGTCGCAATTTTGATCGGATCGTCACGAAATTTTGGGGGTTAATGGGGATCCTACAGAGGAAGAAGCATATAGATTTTGGTAATGGTCGCATAATATTCAGGGGTCTATTTAAATAATTTTTGCGATTTAAATAATAATGACGAATATCACAGCTTTAGTAGGGGACCTTCCAAAAGCAAAGTCTGACTATGAAAGTAATAAATCCCATTTTTACTATGATGTAAAGCAGGTTGGCGTAGGTGGCCAAATAACGGACATATCGCAATAGTCGGTAATACATCCTATTTTTTAATTTTTTTGTAATGACGCTACACGTCGCAATTTTGATTGGATCGTCACGAAATTTTGGGTATTAATGTGGGTCCCACAGAGGAAAAAAACTATTGATTTTGGTAATGGTCGGATATTATTCAGGGAGAAAAGGCCAACGTTTTATTGCAAGGCGGATATTTCTCTTCTGTAAGAGGTATATCGAAAGCAAAACCTGGCAAGGAAAGTAGAAAATATCATCTTAACAACGATGTGAAGTAGGTTGTCATAGGTGGTCAAACAACAGAGATATCGCAATAGTCGGCAATGCGTCCCTTTTTTCATTTTTGTGCAATCACACTATAGGTCGGAATTTTGATCGAATCCTCACGAAATTTTGAGGGCTGATGGGGGGTCTCACAGAGAAAGAAGCCTATTGATGGTTGACGTGCATCTCACTTTTCCATTTTTATACCCTCGACCATAGTATGGAGGGTATATTAAGTTTGTTTTTCTGTTTGTAACACATCGAACTAATTCTTGATCAGGACAACATTTTAAGACGATCTAGCCATGTCCGTCTGTCTGCCCGTCTGTTGTAATCACTCTAGCGTTCGCAATAATTGAGCTAGAGCGCTATATTTTTGCATCCGAGTGTCTTTTTTTCCATAGGCAAGTTCGAAGATGGGCTATATCGGATCACTTTTTGGTATATCCCCTATATAACGGTACCTCCCGATTTTCGGTATTTTGGGTATTTTAGCTAAATTTTTTGACCGAACTACCTGTAACTTCACGTTTGGGGTTCCCAGTGGTCACAAAATATCTCCACTAAAAACCGCCAACATAAGTCCATGTTTTGGTATAGCCCCCATATAACGGTACCTCTCGATTTTCGGTATTTTGAGGATTTAAGCTTAAATTTTTGACCGAACTACCTGTAATTCGACAGTTGAGGTTCCAAGTAATCACAAAACATCTCCATCAAAAACTGCCATCATAGGTCCATGTTTTGGTATACCCCCATATAACGGTACCTCCCGATTTTTGGTATTTTGTGGATTTTAACAACATTTGAGGTTCCCAGTGGTCACAAATTATCTCTTCCAAAAACAGTCAACATAGGTTCATGTTTTGGTATAGCCCCCATATAACGGTGCCTCCCGATTTTCCATATTTTGGGGATTTTAGCTACAATTTTTGGCCGAACTACCTGTAATTTGACATATGAAGTTACTAGTGATCACAAAACATCTCCACCAAAAGCTGTCAATATATGTCCGTGTTTTGGTATAGCCCCCATTTAACGGTACCTCTAGATTTTCGGTATTTTGAAGGTTTTAGCTAAAATTTTCGACAGAACTATTTGTAAGTCGACACCTGAGGTTCTCAGTGATCACACAACATCTCCACCAAAAACTGTCAACATGGGTCCATGCTTTTGTATAGCCCCCTTTTATAAATTGTAAACATAGGTCCATATTTTGTATTGGCCCGGTGCCTCTTCATTTTTCTGTATTTTGACCAAACTATCTGTAATTCGAAAAACTGTCAACATAGGGCCATCAGTACCTCCCGATTTGCGGGTTTTTGGATTTTAACTAGACTTTTTGACCCAGGTATCTGCAATTCGACATTTGAAGTTCACAGTGGTCACAAAACTTCTCCACCAAAACCATAGGTCCACACTTTCATAAAGCCCCATATAATGTTCTCGACCGATTGAATACATTTTTTATGCTTTGGTCACAAAATATATCTGCCTAAAATTGTGTACAGGAAAGAAAATAATTATTCAGCTTTAGTTCAGAATATTTATGGTGGAGGGTACGCCAAACTTAACGCTTTTTTACTTGTTTTATTTGAGTTGTACTGACGATGGACTTTAATGCGTTTCAACAAAATTGACCTGTATTAATGACGACATTCAGAGCTATCCCAATTTTAATATTTTGAATTTTACCAGTCAAAAGCTTATGCACACGGGGTAGTGGTGTAGGGTATCACATAGTCAGCCCAGTCCCGACTATAGACTTTGCTCAGTTGTTTTTCATTATTTTGACATAAAACAATATCCTGAGAGAACTACCAATATTAAAGATCTAAGATCTAAATCAAAAGGACAGAGATTTTAAACACAACAGAATATATAATAGAATAAACAATTATTTATAAAATCCTCTTGTTCTATTCCCATAACCCAAATATGTATCTTTGTGATATGATAGAAATGGAATTTCAAATATGTTCATAACTCATAGCCCTAACATAGTTTGCGTAACTTCAAACTCCGTGTAAGGAATGTTAAAAACAAGTGTCTACAGTCTGGGTGCTATAGACAGCAACGCTCAACGAAGTGTCATAAAACACACCCAGAAACCAAAGAATTACAAATATTTTTTACAGCAAAATGATACGTGATAGTATGATTTAAATATTCAATCTTGTGGTTAGAAAATTAATAAAAACAACAACAGCAACGAATATAGTCAAGGCAAAGAAAAAGACCTCGCAAGGTCGAAGTCATAAAAATCAGGAGACCGCAAAAGAAAACTAATTGCCATTCATAAGAAAGTTTCAACAAATAATTACACCTTAAAACGTAATATTTCTTCTGTGGAGTTACCCAGTCCCCGTGGAATAATTAAAAAGATATTTGTCTTAATTTGTAATATAATCTTCGATCATAAATGTATACGATTGCCAAGAGGTCGCCGTAACAGGTGTGTTGTGTGTTTACAAGACTCCGCCCAAAATCTTTTGTATCAATAACAACTCATCAATAATGGAACACCTCAAACCACCTTACACATTGATGACCCGACCAATCAACGGAACATAATTTCTTTTCTATTCACATCGTAACTTTTTTAATAACCGCTACGAACAACAATTCTAAATGGAATTTTTTCAAGTTATATGCTTTCGTAGCCATTTTCATTTGTAGTGATCATTTGGTTGAAAATTCCAAACACAACATAAATCCTCCACTGGCAAGTGTTGCTGCTGTTGCTCTAGCAACTAATTAAGCATTGCGTTTGCGCATCAGTTTTATGAGTTCTACGCATTGTCGTCGACAACGTCTTCGTTGTACTTTAAGGAATCTCGTTTAAACGCCAGGCATTATTTAGGTAACCACAAGTGGTGCCTTAATATGTGGTATCTAGTAATGGCCTGATATTTTTTATCATCATCATGATGAACTTGTGTCGTCTTCGTTTACACTTGTTGTAATCGATACGCGTAGGGAAAATAAATTTAAAATTTTCTTAACATAATATCGGTATACGAGTAAGTTACAGGTTTGGCTATTTAGAGAGCATCAACATTTGAAAATATTTTCTTTTTTTGTAAAGAACATCTACGTTGTATAAAAAAGATTTCTCCCCATATCAATTCGTCCAATTCCCGGCAAAAATTTTGAGGGTATAATTAAATTTGTCATTCCATGTGTAATACACCGAAATATTCATCCCATGAAGTATATATATTCTTGATCAGGGTAAAATTCTAAGTCGATATAACAATGTCCGTCTGTATGCAATTTTTAAGATAGAGCTTAGTAATTTGGTATAGAAGCTTCTAATACTCCTAGGATGTTTGGTATTGCAAATGTCCAGTCCACGTTTGGATATAGCCCTCATAGAATGGTACCACCCGATTTTCGGTATTTTGAAGATTGTGACCTTAATATTCCTCAGAAATGGCAAAAATTTGGTCTTTGTTCTTCGTTTGGGGTATTAAACCTTCCATATGAAAATTGTTGGTATAGGTCCACGCCTTGGTATAGCCCCCTTAGAACGGTACCTCCCAGTTTCAAGTATTTTGAAGATTGTGGCCACAATAATCCACCGAAATGACTCAAATTTGGTAGTTAGTCTTCGTTAGGGGTATAAAACTTTCCCTCAGAAATGTGTCGGTATAGGTCCAAGCCTTAATGTAGCCCCCATAGAACGGTACCTCTCCATTGTCATGATTTTGAGGGTTGTGGTCTCAATATTCCACAAAAATGGCTGAAATTTTGTACTTGGTCTTCGTTGGGGGTATAAAAAATTCCCACAAAAATGTGTCGGTACAGGTCCACGACTTAATATAGCCCCCATAGAACGGTACCTCCCGATTTTCGGTATTTTGAAGATTGTGACGTTAATATTCCTCAGAAATGGCACAAAATTTGGTATTTGTTCTTCGTTTGGGTTATTAAACCTTCCATATGAAATTTGTCGGTATAGGTCCACGCCTTGGTATAGCCACCTTTGAACGGTACCTCCCAATTTCCAGTATTTTGAAGGTTGTGACCTTAATATTCCTCAGAAATTGCTGAAATTTGGTATTTAGTCTTCATTTGGGGTATTAAACGTTCCATGTGAAATTTATCGGTGTAGGTCGTCGCCTCCATATAGCCCCCATAGAACGGTACCTCCCGATTTACGGTATTTTGAAGATTGTGACCTTAATATTCCTCAGAAATGGCAAAAATTTGGTCTTTGTTCTTCGTTTGGGGTATTAAACCTTCCATATGAAAATTGTTGGTATAGGTCCACGCCTTGGTATAGCCCCCTTAGAACGGTACCTCCCAGTTTCAAGTATTTTGAAGATTGTGACCTTAATTTGCATTTTTCGTGCCTTTTCTCAGAATCGAATAGGAATTTGGCCTTGCTGTATTTAGCAATATTGTATCCGCAAACTAGCAGAACTGTTCAACATAAGAAAAACTCCATCTATCAATGTTACCTAATTTCTGGAATTCTTGTCGGTATTAGCTAAGCTATTGGGAGTTGAAGCATGTCACCTTTTGTAAAAATCTTCCAAATAATGTTCTCATCAATTCTTTTAAACATTCTGAAACTTATTTCACGTTATTTAATGTATTAGCGGTATTTTGTATTGTATATTTTGTACAAATTCGCCTCAGAGGTCAGAAGAAGATTCGGCTTTGATTAAGCGTTTGGGCCGTTTGAGTGGAATATACTGTGGATATCTGTTGTGATTGCAGTTTAACGAAGGGTCGTTTTATTATTGAAGAGACATTTATGTCCTCTGTCCGAAAACGTTCTCGTTGGAGGAAGATGGACGACCGTCGATTTTGCGAGATTTTGGTTCTCTCTTAATCCTCGAAAATTTTAGAATAAGTGATCTCCGCCTCATTCCGATTATGCACTGTACAATGTGCAGCATACAAGGCTTTTCGAACGTCGGAGGACTTTTTGGGCATTCGTAGGATTTCCACATTTCGGGACGATCGGAGTCGTTACTTTTTCAAACCCTCAACATTTATGCTAACGAGGGTATATACACTTTCATACGAGTGCTTCATCGAAATAATGGCTTTAGACCCCAAGTATGTTTGAACGAAATCCGTTTCAGAAAATTTGGAGTTGATTTAGCCATGACTGTCCGTCTATCTGTCAGGCTGGAGAACACGATAACTCTCGAACGGTTCAACCGATTCACTTCAAAATTTGGCATTTTTAATATTTTGTCCGAACTTACTTTAAGTTCGAAGATGGGTTATATCGGTCCACTCCTTCCGGTGCCTCCCTCACAAAAGTTCGAAAATGTTTGTAACATTTGTGTGCACGATAAGGATTAAAGAGAGCAACCGATGTGTGTTGCACATCTTGAAATTTCTACCAGGCTTAGATAAGGTTCCAATATGGACTTGATCGGTCCACTCCTTCGGGTACTACCCACACTAAATTTCGGAAAATTTCAGTTTAGGATTTGCTCTCGAAGCGCGTTGATTTTTGTTGTAACAATTTGTAGTCACCGTCCAGCACACGACGGAACAAGTTTCATCCAGGGCAAGTTTATACTTCCTGAGAAAATAGCCTGAAAGTTGCAAAAAAAATACCCATGACACCGTGTGTAGTGGTTGGAGCGCAAGATAACTCTCGAACGGGTCTGCCGATTTGGTCCAAAATTTGGTCTTCGTAATATTTTGTCAAAACTTAGTTTAAGTTCGAAGATAAGCCATGTCGGTCCGTTCCTTCAGGTACCTCCCCCACAAAAGCTCAAAAATGTTCCGAAAATTTTGCCACGATAACTCTTAAAGGGAATGACCGATTTGATCCATACTTTGCACATCCTGATATATCTAGCAGATCTAGATTAGGTTCGAATATGGACTATATTTGTCCACTCCTTCGGGTACATCTCACACAAAATTTCACTTTAAGTTCAAGTTCACTTTAAGACCTGTAGTGGGATTCTCTAACTCATTTTTTGAGTTACCGACAAAAATCGATCAAATTAAAACGCAAAATTATGAATGAAAAATGCAAATAAAAGTTGACATCACTCTTGCTATCGGAAGAATTTTACGACTACTGTTTGTTCGTCGCTAACTTACCGACAAACATCATTAATTACCGAAATTATAAGCGTTTTAATTTTACCGACATTTGTCGGTAACTCAAAAAATGAGGAGAGAATCCCACTACTGAAGTTCAATTCTGTTTCTATGAGGGCGAAACCTATAGCTCTGCGTGTTGCGTGTGCGTTCAAAAATACAAAAACAAAATACATGTATTTCAAATTGAAAACAACAACAAATACATGTATTTTGTTCTTGTATTTTCGTCCTGAAAGTGTGAAACAAGGTGTAAGAAAGAAGGTGATAAAATAATAGCTACCTATGTCTTCATTTGCTGCCAAAACATATTTTTAATCAAAAATAAATAACAAATATTTCGCTTCTATAAAAAATATCTGTGTACAACATCTTTGTTTAAGCTTCGCGAATAATATTTTAACGTTTTCTTCTAACTTTCGTGGATATTTCGCACAAAAAAAAATTTGACAGCAAATGAAGACTACAACCTAACGTTAACTATTGGATCACCTTGTTAAATTCGCCTTGGTGTGAAATGAAAAATTGTTTAAAGGAAACATATGTATGTCAAATGAAAAAAATTATAAAGAAAATATTTTTCATTTAAAACTTTCACAGAACAAGAATCCAGCCCCTGTTCTCGAATTACTTTGATGTTTGTTGAAGCAACTTGCATTCACTGACCTTTACGATGGTACATTTTTTCAGGGGTAAGTAAATACTTCCTGAGAAAATAGCCTGAAAGCTGCAAAAAACCCTATGGCACCATGTGTAGGTGCTGGAGCGCACTATAGCACTCGATCTGGTCAACGCATTTGGTCCGAAATTTGGCCTCCGGTCCACAACTTCTAGTACTTCCCCCCAAAATGTAAAAAGTCACTAAAATGGTATGCACGATGCATTTTCTTGAATAGGGTTACCAATTTGGTTCAAACTTTGGATCTTCTAATATTTTGTCCAAATTTAGTTTAACTTCTAAAATGGCCCATATTGCTCCCACACCGCAAAACTTCAACATTTTTGTTTAAGTGCAGTTTAGGGTCTGTTCCTTTGGAAATGTATACCGATGATATTGGTCGTGGTTCTGTTTACGGCGATATAATGTTTTCCGTGGACAGGTCTATATACCAATAGATAACCAATATCAAACACGGTGCTCTTGAACCAAGTTTAAATGGAAAGTTCTTACACCTAAAAAGTTTTTGCGGAATCTGGAACTACAATGTTCATAGATGAGAAAAATCAAAAAACAAAAAAAATCGCCGGAGCACTTTTTAAATAAATCGCGATTTAATTTGACATTTTTAAGGGTTTTTTAAGTTTTCACGATTTTGCTTGGAAACCGCAAGTCCTATCGAAATGGGGCTGAAAAAAATGTTGTAGCTATGAAAATTCTCCACAAGATTGACTTTAATGACATCTTCGTAGTTTTTACCGTTATTGAGATATAAAAGTTCAAATTAGGAAGTGGATTGACTGTTTCGCCTCCTTATAAAACAATTTCATGACTGCAATTTCCCAATTTAAACTTATACATATATCTCAAAAATGGTACAACCTAGAATAAAATTGCGAAAGCCAATCTCGTAGAGAATTTTTACAGCAACAATATATTCTCTAGTCCCATTTCGAAAGGATTTGCAGTTTTCAAGCTAAATCCTGAAGACCTATGAAAATAATCTGAAATTGTGATATGAACCTCTATATCACAAAAATGGTAAAACCTAGGAAAATATCAATAAGCCAATCTTATACAGAATTTTCGCTGCTACAACATTTTCTTTAGTCCCATTTCAATAGGACTTGCGGTTTCCAAGCAAAATCATGAAAACCTTAAAAAAAAAACTAAAAATGTGAACTTCGATCGCGATTTATTAAAAAATTCATCCAGCGATTTTTTCTTGCTTTTGGATTTTTCTCATCTAGAAACATAGCTGTTTCAAAATCCGCAAAAACTTCCCTGGTGTGAGCGGTTCTCATTTAAAGTTAGTTAAGGTGCACTGTGTATAACATTGTTTTATAAGGGGGGCGATACAGTCAATCCATTGTCCTAATATCTCAATAACGGTAAAAACTACGAAGATATCAGAAAACCCAATATTGTAGAGAATTTTCATAGCTACAACATTTTTTTAGTCCTATTTCAATCGGACTTCTAGTTTCCAAGCAAACTAGTGAAAATCTAAAAAACCTTTAAAAGTGCCAACTTGAATCGCGATTTATTTAAAAAGCGCTCCGGCGATTTTTTTACTTTTTTAATTTTGTTCATCTATGAACACTGTAGCTTCAGAATCCGCAAAAACTTCCCAGGTGTAAGCACCTTCCATTTAAATTTGATTCAAGGGCACCGTGAAACATGGAACAGTGCTGAAAAATTTCTAAATTACAACCATTTCTATAGGATAATGCAGCTAAATCCTTCTGGCTGGCTCGACGCACAATAACTCTCGAATTCGTTCCAAAATTTGGCCTTCGTAATATTTTGTCCAAACTTATTTTAAGTTCGAAGATGAGTCATATTGGTCCACTCCTTCAGTAACCTCCCCACTAAATATTTAAAACTTTTCGCACGACAGCTCTGGTCCCGTAATATTTCTGCGAATCATGGATCGTTCAAACAAATGTACTTTAAAGAATTTCATCTATGTGTTTTTTAATAAAATTTAAATAAAATTTAAAACTGACACAACATATTTTGACATCACAAAAAATTAAGAGGTGGACCGATAGGGCCCTCTTCGAACTTAAAATAAGTTTGGACCGATATAATAAAAACTTCTACACCAAATTATAAAGCTCTATCTTAAAAATTTGAAGCTGTATCTTGATTTCCTGATCAAAAATATGTATGCTTTATAGGGTTCCAAATAAGTATTTCAATGCGTTACAAACGGAAAACCCAACTTAATATACCCTCCATACTATGGTGGAGGGTATAAAATTGCATATCTCATCGATTTTTTAACCGATTTCATTTTCGAAAGCTTACTTACTAATAATAAATTAAATACCAAAAAAAGCATGAAAAGATAATAAATTAAATATTATATAATAAGAAATAAATGTTTCTGGTTGGTATCTTCTAAACAGCCTAGAGCACGAGGAAACGCATTTTCCGCGCGTTTTTTACTCTTCAAGCACTACAACCTAAACATTTGTTAACGGCTTTTAAATAAATATAGCTTATTCGAAGGATATTAGTCGCCCATTTGCCGTTATAAAATGAAAAATAGTACATCCGAACATCTGCAAATGTTTTTTTTTCAACTTTTGTATAACGGTATAATTTTTCAACATTTGTGTGAAGGATTTAGTGGGGGGGGGGGGGTTGTTTCCGCTGCCCTTAACTCAGAAGTTTGGCCTACGGCATAACTGTCCTTACGGATTCGAAATATTATCTTCATCGACTTTCATCGGCAAAAGGAATGTTTCGCCCCCCAGCCTTTGATCGTCATATTTGCACGTAGCGATATTTATACCCTCAGCATTAGGGATAGGTAAGTCGACTTTCGATTAATCGATTAGTCGACTTTTTGCAGTTAAAAGTCTAAAAATTGTGGTCGACTTTTAGCTGGAGGGAATATTGCATAATCGATTATCTTGTGATCGATTTTCGAGTTTGCCCATTGATTGCTGACATGTCGGTTTTTCTTTTTCAAAAGAAAACTCAAAAATCGACGAATAATCGATCATAATCGATTTTCTGCGGTTATGAAAAAGTCGAAAGTTGAGTTTTATGACAAGTGTAATAATCGCCAGACCGGAATGTCGCATTTTTAGTTTTAGACCAAAATCAAAAGTCGAAAAATCGATTATTGCTTTCCACTACCTATCCCTACTCAGCATTTACGCTACCGAGGGTATAAACACTTTCATACGGGCAAAATGTGCCTCATCGAAATAATGGTTTTATACCCCAAGTATGTTTGGACGAAATGTGTTTCAGGCAATTTGGAGTCGATTTAGCCATATCCGTCTGTCTGTCTGTATTTCTGGCTGGCTGGTGCGCACGATAACTCTCGGACGGATGAACCGATTCGGGCCACAATTTGGCTTTCGTAATATTTGTCCAAACTTAGATTAAGTTCGAAGATGGGTTATAACGGTCCACTCCTTCCGGTACCTACCCCACAAAAGTTGGAAAATGTTCGGAAAATTTGTGCGCACGATGACTTTTGAAGGGAGCATGCCCGTCCGTCTGTGTTAATCACTCTACCATTCACAAAAATGGGAAGATGCGTCTTTTGTTTGCAGGCAGGTCAAGTTCGATGATGGCCTATATCGGTCCATGTTTGGTATAGCGCCCGATTTCAGGTTTTTTGCGCTTTAAGTCAGATTTTCAAACCGAATTAGCTATTATTTGACATTCAGCGTTCCTAGTAATCAACAAACTTATATTCCAAAAGATATGGGCATAGGTCCATGTTTTAGTATAGGCCCCATATAACGGTACCTTCCGATTTTCGGTATTTTGGGGAGATTAGCTACATTATTTGACCGAACTACCTGCAATTTTACATTTGAGGTTCCCAGTGGTCACAAAATTTCTCCACCAAAAACTGTCAATAAAGTTCCATGTTTTAGAACAGGCCCCATATAACGGTTACTCCCGATTTTCGGTATTTTGGGGATTTTAGCTACATTATTTGACCGAACTACTTGTAATTTTACATTTGAGGTTCCAAGTGGCCACAAAACATCTACACCAAAAACCGCCAACAGAGGTTCATGTTTTAGTATAGCCCTCCCGATTTTCGGTATTTGGAGATTTAGCTACATTATTTGACCAAACTACCTGTAATTTTACATTTGAGATTCCAAGTCGTCACAAAACATCTCCACCAAAAACCGTCAACATAGGTCCATGTTTTAGTACAGCCCAAATTTAACGGTACCTCCCGATTTTCGATATTTTGGGGATTTTAGCTACATTATTTGACCGAACTTCCTGATGTTCCCAATGGCCACAAAACATCTCCACCAAAAACTGTTAATTTAGGTTTTAGCTACATTTTTGGAGCGAATCACCTGTAATTTAACATTTGATATTCCCAATGACCACAAACCAACTCCACCAAACATTGTCACGTATGTACATATATCGCCCAAATAACGGTACTTCCCGATTTTCGGTATTTAGAATATTTTAGCTAATTTTTTTAAAGGAATTACCTGTAATTTAACGAAAAGGATATGAATGGAAATAAGTTAGAAGAATAAAATATTCTACAAAAAGATTCACCAATCGATGCTACAATAACGCAAAAGAGGAATATGAAGCTAATTTCCCAAATATTACAGGGGAATAATAAAAAAAAACATTCGCGATATCTCAGAAACTTGACCTATGGCGAAAATTTCCTTTTGGGTTCTTAATATTCTGACCAAGGGCTTTCATCTCCAAAAGGAATGTTCCGACTTTAAGTTTCATTTTGTGTCACAGTGCAATAAAACTGTTTTTCCTCATTGTTGTTCTACTCTATGGCAGTCGGTTCTGGAAGACATGTCAACGCAATAATTAAGTATTTGCAACGGTAGCTTAAGCTTTTCAAGATCATAGTGTGTCACCCCACGGCTTTGCTATTTTATCAGTCCTACATGTAGGTAAGAACACCAAGAACTATTGTAAATCTTTATGCTTTTAATATTACGTGTATGACATTTGCGATAAGCAATTCGGCGACATATCTACAGGCTACCCTCGGTGACTGTTGGTTGATTTTGAATGCGTACGAATGACTTGACAAAATTCATGTTGTTTGTTTGTTTGTGGTAACAATTGGGTGCTAAATACTTGGCACCTCTTCTTTCATTCAAAATGGTAATTCTTTGGGGCTGACGGGAGCGGTGGATTGTGCTGCCTGTTGTGTGCGTTTTTTGTTTTTCATTTTAATTAGAAACAATTTAAATGATGTTAATCTAACAGCCATAGAGTCAACCGCATACTAAACGCACGTTCTGCACCCAGAATTCTTGTTACGCATTTTAAAGTATGTTTTGCTATGTTTATGCTATGCTTGTTGGTGTTGCTGCTGTTGTTGTTGGTGGTGGTAGGTATTCCATTGTGGTCGAATTTTGTTTTTATTTTTGGGGGAAAACAATACAAAACCAATGAATTACAAAAACTTAAACGTAAAACTATGATCAGTCATGTGTTACGACGGCATGTGAACGCAATTAAATTTTTTTGGGTATTCTAAATTCCGCATTTTTACCAATTTACACGCCACACCATTGACAACAAACATGTGTACATATAAATTATCATTTTGTGGTATAAATTATTTGGCAGTATCTATAACACTCGTGTGCAAAGGTATGCAATTAGAAAAACGAATTGGGAACAACAGAAGCACGGATTGGAAAATAGTTTATATGAATAAAATGAGTAGCACGGTCTTTAAATCTCTATAAATAAATTCAAATATCGTTCTTTGGTAACTGCATCATTTGAGAACGGCTGAACCGATATGGATTTTTTGAAACGTTTTTATGGACAGAAAGTTTGACCACACCCACTTGTTCAATTTTAATATTTTCTACACAAATTACTGAACCGAGTTTCCTTAAATTGTCGGGGAATGTACATAGACTACGGTGCAAATAGGCTACAAAGTTAGTTGAATTTCTGGGAGGACGGGGAACTTCCCCTACAACCTATTTTTTTAAAAATGCTATATATCTTTATAAATAAAATGTCGTTTCCTTGTAATTACATCACTTGAGAACGGCTGAACCGAGTAGGATTTTTTCTTAAATGTTCGTCATAGCCTTACTTAGGTTTTTATGGAAAGAACAATTGACCACGCCCAGTTTTTAAAATATGTCATATCTACAAAACCACTGAACCGATTTTGAAATTTTCAAGGAATGTACAGGGATTGCCCCCGGTGAAAAAAGGCTGCATAATTTGTTGAATATTAAAAAAAACGCTACATTTGCAATGATAACGAATGCATCGTTTTGAACATTTTCGAATTAATCTAGAATCTAGGTACATCTTTGGGGCCTAAAGAACTGACCTACTTGTTTAGATCAATCCCACGGCAGCGGGTTCTCTGTACCGGATTGAACCGGGACCACACAACATCAGCGTTCTCGCCAGCGGCTGCCACCTCAGTGTTCGTGTGTTTGTATTTGTTTCGTTTTTCTGTGCTATGAGCAGCATATCCCGGAATGTCTGCTCCGGATTCTTTTGGTCCGTCCCGGAACGGAGGAAAACCCAGGACCAGATTTGTTACATCCGCATCTTCACCGATATCCAATCTTTGGTGAGATGCAATAGATGTCAGGAGTGGGTGCATTTAAGGGGTTGCTCTGGACTTGCCCACGCGAGTGACTACGATAGGGACTATGTTGCTGCATGCTGCGCGAACACAGCCCCCAGTGAGTCGTCGTCAGATTACCAAACTTCTTCGTCGTCAGATTACGAAACTCCCCCGCAGTCTCCCCAACAGCAGCCGCACGCGCAGCATTTAACACCAGCCGTTTTTGTTCCAATCCCAGAAAAGCATCCTTTTTGCAATTTAATTGCAATGGACTCCGAGGTAAGATCGATGAAATTGTGGAATTTATGAATCGGAAGAAGATCAAGGTCGCGGCGGTGCAGGAAACCATGCTGAACGATCACAGCTCAGTACGTAGTAATGGTTACAACGTAATAAGGAAGGATCGCACCAGATGTGGAGGTAGGGGACTAGCTTTCCTTTTGCTCCAGTCTGTTCAATACAGACCTATCTCCTTGACCCTGCCTGGGTAACGACCCGTACATGGAATGTATGGGGTAGCAGTCATGTGTGGAACTGCTGAACGTATACATCCCGCCGAGAAATATCTGTATCTCAGATTATAAGCCTGATATTAGCTCGCTTTTGGGAGGTCATAATCGTCTGATCCTGGGGGACTTTAATGTGCATCATGAGATGTGGCATTCGGCCCTCGGAAAGGACCAGAAGGGTATAGCGCTGGCTGAGCAGATTGATAGCTCTTCATTTTGCTCGGTCAATGGGGACGCCCCTACCAGAATTAGAGGAGCGTGTCACGGTTCGCCAGACATAATCATCGTGTCACTTAGTCTGACAAAAAACGTCACCTGGCAACCCGTCATTTTCCTTGGACCAGACCATCTCCCCATAATTGTCTCCATCAGCAGACCACCCGATTTCATCACCTCTGAACGCCGGTAAAGCTGATTGGCCGGGTTTCAGAGAGTTCACCAATCACCGCTTCAGAGAATTACCCAATCCTTCTGATGTTCGGGTAGCGGAAAGGACGTTCCGAGACATCATCAATGATGGTCGAATACCCGATGTAAGACCAAATTTCCCAGCAGAGGCGACGGCATTAGCAAATGAGCGTGATGAGCTTCGTCGAGCCAACCTCGACGACCCCAGAGTCAGGGAGCTGACACTGGAAGATAACAGGCTGGTCGGCGAACATAAGCGGAACAAGTGGTTAAATCATCTGAAGAATTGCAACATTGGAGCCGGTATAAGTAAATTGTGGGCAACGTTTAAGTCACTCTCGAACCCCGAAAGGAGGGATGACAGGACCTCAGTCACGTTTGGCGACGTTATTTTGACTGACCCAAAGAGGTGTGCAAGTTACTTCAATCGACATCTTGTCGAGCACCCCGAGAGTGACAGGGCGAATAGAAGAGTGTTACGTCGCATTAGATCTCTTCCTGCCGAGGATGAACCACCACAGCTTACAATGGATGATGTTGCGAATGCCATCAGGAACGCTAAATCATCCAAAGCTTTGGGCCCTGACGGAATTTCCATGGTAACGTTGAAACAGCTGGACGAGCCGGGAGTGGAGTATCTCACTAATGTTATGAATGTGTCGCTAGTCACCCTTATTGTTCCTGAAGTCTGGAAAATGGGCAGGGTGGTCCCGCTACTGAAGCCAGGCAAGGATGCCAGCAAAAGTGAATCGTACAGGCCGATTTCGCTTTTGTCGCCCGTAGCAAAGACTCTTGAGGCCTTAGTCCTCCCCAGCATTACAAATAGCTATCAAGTTGCCGATCATCAGCATGGATTCCGTAAGCAGCACAGCATGACAACAGCGCTGCACGCCATCTCCACACATATACATATGTCGAGGACTCAACCGGGATTGGCCGTGTGATAGAACAGGCGCTTGACTTATCAAAAGCCTTTGATACTGTCAAGCACTCCACGCTGTTCGAGGACATCGAGCAGACAACACTCTGGCCATGTCTGAAACGTTGGATAATCAACTATATGTGTGGTCGCCAGTCGTATATGGAATTCAGGAACAAGAAATCCAAGCCCCGTAAAGTGAAACAGGGAGTTTCCAAAGAAGGGTTGATATCACCGGAACTGGTTAACCTCTACCTTTCCTGTATTCCGCCCCCTCTAGACGGCATTGAGATTGTGACCAATGCGGATGATTGTACGATCCTGGCGTCAGGTACCTACCCTGATGACATCTGTGAGAGACTGAACTCCTATTTAACCGATCTTACCACCTTTTTCCACGCGAGGTATTTACAGATATCCGCCACTAAATTGTCGGCCACTCTGTTCATAGACGGCGCAGTATAGAAGAGAGTTAAATATCAGAGTCGATGGTAGCAGAATTCCGAGCACAAACTGCCCCAAAATTCTAGGGGTCACATTCAACACAACTTTCACGTCGTCCTCGCATGCCACAACTATCTGCAATAAACTGAAATGTAGAAACAGGGTCCTCAAGTCCCTAGCCGGCAGCACTTGGGGTGCAGATAAAAAAACCATGGTGACCACGTATAAAGCGATAGGTCGGTATGTGGTAAGCTATGTGGCGCCAGTTTGGTCCCCGAATTTTTGTGACACGCAGTGGGAAAAGATTCAAATTTGTCAGAACGCGGCCCTGAGAACAGCAACAGGGTGCCTCCTCAAATATACAGTGGACCATCTACATGAGGAGACAAAGATTCTTCCAGTACGGCAACATAATGAGATGCTATCGTTACAATACTTGCTCGGGTGTTACCGTGAGAGCCATCCCAATCACCATCTGCGGGCCACAAATACACCCAGGCATATCAAGAAGGATATTCATGTTCTAGAGACGGAGGTCCAACAATATAGGAGATAACCTCTAGATCAACAGGAATATCAGGCAGGTTTGAACAGCATTCACAAGGACAAAGGTGCTAAGGCCATAAGCAATTACCGCAGCTGAAGAGCGTCAGCTGCCACGAAAAACCAGAGCAGTTTTGGCTCAATTACGCTCGGGATATTGCAGTCGCCTAAATTCCTATTGGGCGGGAATCGATCGCACCGTGCAAGACATCTGCCCAGTATGCGGCATGGGCCCACACGATACTAAGCACCTATTCAACTGCCCCGCCAAACCTACTCATCTAACTCCAGCCACTTTCCTGGAACTGGAGATAGACCCAGAGCCAGATTGAACAGGAGGACTAACATACAAACATAATAATAAAACACTGTTACAACAACAACAACTTGTGTAGATATGCTATATCTCCAAAACTACAACCCCGATTTCCATGAAATGTGCAGCAAATGCTCAAGGGTTGCCGTGGTAATGTATATTTAAGGAATTTTGGAGGAGGTGGTGTACCTTCCCAACGCCTTTCTTTTAAACACTATGTGACAATGTATATGCCAAACTTATGATTATATTGGTTTAAGCATTAATTTTGGGAGACAATGGGGTTGTGTCTCCGACCCAAGGAGCCAAAATTCCGGACGACGCCCACAATATATGTTATATCTTAAAAATTGATGAACACGTCCATTTTTTCAATACATTTTTTTTCCAAAACTTCTGAACATAATTTCATGAAATTTTCAGAAAATGTTCAGGAATGTCCCGTGGTCCAAAATGCTTATATTTGCTGACGAATTTCGGGGGCCTATTGTTTTATAATCGCAATATTTGCTAAACTTATGAGTGCATCGACTTGCAAATTAATTTTCGAGACAATGGTGGTTGCGCCTCCGATCAAATGTCCTTTCATGGTGCCCGAAGTTCCGACCACGTTTTGAGTACGTTATATTTCGAAAACTAACGAACTGATTTTCATGAAATTTTGTGGAATGTGCCGTGGTGCATGTCGGCATGCATTTTGGAGATAGCACGTCAACTCCCCTATGGGCGAAGAAAATCAGACAAAGTCCGTAAGAGAAAAGAAAGGTTGCATAGAAAAGATTTGATAAATTTAAAATCCTCAATTAATAACTCGATTTGACAATGGACCCAAAGAAATGAAGTAGAAAATACTAAAATAAGTACATAGTTACGACTTTTAATAGCAAAAGATTAAGTACTTATTGGTTTGTAAGCACATTTGTAATAAGTTTTTTTTCGCTGCTAATTGACTCCTACGATTTTCAGTGAAATTTACATAAAATGTACGTGAAATCATCAAATCATCGAAGACGCCAATTTATACATATGTTCACACTTTTTCACATAACTGTATACTGTGTAAAAAAAATCAATCCATTTAGGTGCTTTCATTTGGGCGCTGATATGCAGCATTTGTATGTTTGATATCGTTTTCTAAATGGATTTTCTATGCAAAAATAATTTATTACCCACCGGCATACCGGCAAGGTACCACTGTCGCAGAATACCATAAAGACCACTTGTCAATAACCTTTTACGGAAATAAATAACGGGGGTAAGAAGTGTGTGTGAATTGCTAATAAGTTTTGTAAGCTGCCATTAAATTTACCACATGAAGAAAAAATGGCCTCTGGATTTGTATTAGCTACGCACTACAGCAACCACTCTGGTGAGTGGAAAATTCCCAGATAAGGCGATGGTGTTAGGTTAGTAGAGCAAAACTTCAAAAGGGTTCTATCTATCGTCATTTTGACGATTTTTAGACCATAAAAACAGAAATGACAATTTGACGATTTTTACCCCTAAAATGCTGATTTTTATCTATAGCAACTTTATTTGTGTGAATATTGTGGTTGGTAGCACTGATCTCTGAAAGACAACTTAAAGCCACTGGGATTTAAATGTCAGTTCCATTGTGTATATGTCAAATAAATCATCATAAAGAAGATTAACCCTAACCTATTTGAACCTCTTACATTTGTATAAGTTTTTTTTCAAGTGTCACACCATGTCGTGCACCCCAAAAAACATTATTTTCTATGTTTTTTCCCAAGAGAAGCATCAGTCTTTCTTAACAGATATTTGTTCATGTGGAGAGGCACATTTTGATCTGTTCTCGGCAATTTTTTGTTGAAAATATTGCATAGCAAATGGCCATCTACGAGACACTGTTTTAAAAAAGCGTTTTGCGGAGTCCGCTCTATCTCGAAAACGGCGGGACGGATCATAACATATTTATATTCGGTTATTAAGTACCTAATAATCTGACTTTAGACGAGGGAATTTAAAAAATATGAATTAAAAAAAATGGTGGACTGTCAAGGTCAAGCTTCGTTAAAAAATTGGGTAGTTTTTTACACAAAAAAACTTCAAAATTTAAAAAAAATCGCTTCTTCAAAACAATATTTTTACGTACTTAATAATGTAGTATAATTGTTCCACAAATATCAAAACAACAACAATGGGATTAAGCCAGACTATTTTGAAAAATCTGAATTATAACAGGTATCTCAATAAAATACGAACTTTTTGTAATTTTCTTTAAACGTTCTAAAATTTGTCTAATAAAATCGAATCGAAATCACCACATTAAAATTGCATTTGCATTCCACAACCTTCCTCAATCATAGTAAAAGTTACATGTGACACACTTTGTTTACATTTTACAACGAATGTCATTGAACTGATATTCAACCACTGCACTACTTCATTAATAAAAGCAACCTTGAATCACAACAACACTGTAGTATTTTTACGTTCGTTTATTTCTTCTTATGATCGAAGAAAACGAAAACGATGTGGAATTAGAAATCCAAACAATTCACAATAGAATAGGAAAAACAAGGTTGAAGGTGGGAGGCAAAGTATTTGCATAATGTCTCCTATAGACAGATTCGTAACTTCCATCTTTATTTTCTTCCTTTGGTGGTCTCATTGAATAAAATTAATGCTAACTTCTTTCACGATTCGTAAGCACCCTATCTTTCAGAAATGGTCTATGGAAGTACCCTTTCTCTCAGAAAGGGTCTATGGAAGCACCCTTTCTCTCAGAAAGGGTCTATGAAAGCACCCTTTCTCTCAGAAAGAGTCTATGGAAGCACCCGTTTTTTCAGAAAGGGTCTACGGAAGCAAATTTTCTTTCAGAAATGGTCTATGGAAGCACGCTTTCTCTCAGAAAGGGTCTATAGAAGCACCAAGGATCTACGGAAGCACCCTTTTTTCAGAAAGTGTCTACGGAAGCACCCTTTCTTTCAGAGATGATCCATGGAAGTACACTTTCTTTCAGAAAGGGTGTATGGAAGCACCCTCTCCTTCAGAAAGGGTCCCTTTCATTCAGAAAGGGGGTATGGAAGTAGCCTTTATTTCAGAAACGGTCTATGGAAGCACCCTTTAATTCAAAAAAAGTCTTTTGAAGCATCCTTTCATTCAGAAAGGGTTTATGGAAGCACCCTTCTTTCAGAAAGGGGGTATGGAAGCAGCCTTCTTTCAGAAAGGGGGTATGGATGCAGCCTTTATTTCAGAAAGGGTCTATGGAAGTACCCTTTCTCTCAGAAAGGGTCTATGGAAGCATCCTTTCCATCAGAAAGGGTCTATGGAAGCATCCTTCTTTCAGAAAGGGGGTATGGAAGCAGCCTTTATTTCAGAAAGGGTCTATGGAAGCGCCCTATATTTAAGAGAGGGTCTATGGCAGCACCCTTTTCCTCAGAAAGGGTCTATGGAAGCACCTTTCCGTCAGAAAGGGTCTATGGCAGCAACCTTTCATTCAGAAAGGGTCTATGGAAGCACCCTTTCCTTCAGAAAGGGTCTATGGAAGCACCCTTTCCTTCAGAAAGGGTCTATAGAAGCACCCTTTCCTTCAGAAAGGGTCTATGGAAGCACCCTTTCCTTCAGAAAGGGTCTATGGAAGCACCCTTTCCTTCAGAAAGGGTCTATGGAAGCACCCTTTCCTTCAGAAAGGGTCCATGGAAGCACCCTTTCCATCAGAAAGGGTCTATGGCAGCAACCTTTCATTCAGAAAGGGTCTATGGCAGCAACCTTTCATTCAGAAAGGGTCTATGGGAGCACCCTTTGCTTCAGAAAGGGTCTATGCAAGCACCCTTTCCTTCAGAAAGGGTCTATGGAAGCACCCTTTCCATCAGAAAGGGTCTATTTAAGCACCCTTTCCATCAGAAAGGGTTTAAAGAAGCACCCTTTCCTTCAGAAAGGGTTTAAAGAAGCACCCTTTCCTTCAGAAAGGGTTTAAAGAAGCACCCTTCTTTCAGAAAGGGGGTATGAAAGCAGCCTTTATTCCAGAAAGGGTCTATGGAAGCACCATTTCTTTCAGAAAGGGTCTATGGAAACACCCTTTCTTTCAGAAAGGGTCTATGGAAGCAGTCTTTCCGTCAGAAAGGGTCTATGGAAGCATCTTTCCGTCAGAAAGGGTCTATGGAAGCACCCTTTCCTTCAGAAAGGATCTATGGAAGCACCTTTCCGTCAGAAAGGGTCTATGGAAGCACCCTTTCCTTCAGAAAGGGTCTATGGAAGCACCCTTTCCTTCAGAAAGGGTCAGTGAAAGCACCCTTTCCGTCAAAAAGTGTCTATGGAAGCAGTCTTTCCGTCAGAAAGGGTCTATGGAAGCATCTTTCCGTCAGAAAGGGTCTATGGAAGCACCCTTTCCTTCAGAAAGGATCTATGGAAGCACCTTTCCGTCAGAAAGGGTCTATGGAAGCACCCTTTCCTTCAGAAAGGGTCTATGGAAGCACCCTTTCCTTCAGAAAGGGTCAGTGGAAGCACCCTTTCCTTCAGAAAGGGTCTATGGAAGCACCCTTTCCTTCAGAAAGGGTCAGTGGAAGCACCCTTCTTTCAGAAAGGAGGTATGAAAGCAGCCTTTGTTCCAGGAAGGGTCTATGGAAGCACCACTTCTTTCTTAAAGGGTCTATGGAAACACCCTTTCTTTCAGAAAGAGTCTATGGAAGCACCCTTTCCTTCAGAAAGGTCTATGGAAGCACCCTTTCCTTCACAAAGGGTCTATGGCAGCAACCTTTCATCCAGAAAGGGTCTATGGAAGCACCCTTTCCTTCAGAAAGGGTCTATGGAAGCACCCTTTCCTTCAGAAAGGGTCTATGGAAGCACCCTATATTTCAGAAAGGGTCTATCGAAGTACCATTTATTTCAGAAAAGGTCTATTTAAGTACCCTTTCTCTCAGAAAGGGTCTATGGAAGCATCCTTTCCATCAGAAAGGGTCTATGGAAGCATCCTTCTTTCTGAAAGGGGGTATGGAAGCAGCCTTTATTTCAGAAAGGGTCTATGGAAGCGCCCTATATTTAAGAGAGGGTGTATGGCAGCACCCTTTTCCTCAGAAAGGGTCTATGGAACACCCTTTCTCTCAGAAAGGGGCTATGGAAGCACCCTTTCCGTCAAAAAGGGTCTATGGAAGCACCCTTTCCATCAGAAAGGGTCTATGGAAGCACCTTTCCGTCAGAAAGGGTCTATGGCAGCAACCTTTCATTCAGAAAGGGTCTATGGAAGCACACTTTTCTTCAGAAAGGGTCTATGGAAGCACCTTTTCCTTCAGAAAGGGTCTATGGAAGCACCCTTTCCATCAGAAAGGGTTTAAAGAAGCATCCTTTCCTTCAGAAAGGGTTTAAAGAAGCACCCTTTCCTTCAGAAAGGGTTTAAAGAAGCAGCCTTTGCTTCAGAAAAGGTTTAAAGAAGCACCCTTCTTTCAGAAAGGGGGTATGAAAGCAGCCTTTATTCCAGGAAGGGTCTATGGAAGCACCATTTCTTTCAGAAAGGGTCTATGGAAACACCCTTTCTTTCAGAAAGGGTCTATGGAAGCACCCTTTCCGCCAAAAAGGGTCTATGGAAGCACCCTTTCCGCCAAAAAGGGTCTATGGAAGCACCCTTTCTGTCAGAAAGGGTCTATGGAAGCACCTTTCCGTCAGAGAGGGTCTATGGAAGCACCCTTTTCTTCAGAAAGGGTCTATGGGAGCACCCTTTCCTTCAGAAAGGGTCTATGGAAGCACGCTTTCCTTCAGAAAGGGTCTATGGAAGCACCCTTTCCTTCAGAAAGGGTGTATGGAAGCACCCTTTCCCTCAGAAAGGGTCTATGGAAGCACCCTTTCCTTCAGAAAGGGTCTATGGAAGCACCCTTTTCTTCAGAAAGGGTCTATGGAAGCACCCTTTCCTTCAGAAAGGGTCTATGGGAGCACCCTTTCCTTCAGAAAGGGTCTATGGAAGCACCCTTTCCTTCAGAAAGGGTCTATGGAAGCACCCTTTCCTTCAGAAAGGGTCTATGGAAGCACCCTTTCCTTCAGAAAGGGTCTATGGAAGCACCCTTTCCATCAGAAAGGGTTTAAAGAAGCATCCTTTCCTTCAGAAAGGGTTTAAAGAAGCACCCTTTCCTTCAGAAAGGGTTTAAAGAGGCACCCTTTCCTTCAGAAAGGGTTTAAAGAGGCACCCTTTCCTTCAGAAAGGGTTTAAAGAAGCAGCCTTCTTTCAGAAAGGGGGTATGAAAGCAGCCTTTATTCCAGGAAGGGTCAATGGAAGCACCATTGCTTTCAGAAAGGGTCTATGGAAACACCCTTTCCTTCAGATAGGGTCTATGGAAGCACCCTTCTTTCAGAAAATGGTGTATGGAAGCAGCCTTTATTTCGGAAAGGGTCTATGGAAGCACCCTATATTTCAGAAAGGGTCTTTGTTTCAGAATGGATCTATGGAGTACCCTTCCTCTCAGAAAGGGTCTATGGAAGCATCCTTTTCTTTAGAAAGGGGGTGTGGAAGCAGCCTTTATTCCAGAAAGGGTCTATGGAAGCACCCTTTTCTTCAGAAAGGGTCTACGGAATCTCCCTTTCTTTCAGAGAGGGTCCATGGGAGTACATTTTCTTTCAGAAATGTTCTATGGAAGCACCCTTTCTTTCAGAGAGAGTCTATGGAAGTACACTTTCATTCAGAAAGGGTCTATGGAAGCTCGGTTTCTTTAAGAAAGTGTAATGGAAGCAACCATTCTTTCAGAAAGGGTCCATGGAAGCACCGTTTCTTTCAGAAAGTGTCTATGGAAGTACACTCTCTTTCAGAAATGGTCTATGGAAGCACCCTTTCTTTCAGAAAGGGTCTATAAAAGCACATTTTCTTTCAGAATGGGTCTAAGGAAGCACCCTTTCTTTCAGAAGGGGTCTATGGAAGCTCGCTTTCTTAAAGAAAGGGTGTTGGAAGCAACCTTTCTTTTAGAAAGGGTCCATGGAAGCACCTTTTCATTTAGAGGGGGTCCTTGGAAACATCCTATCTTCCCCAAAGGGTCTATGGAAGCACCCTTTCTTTTAGAAGGGACCTATAAAAGCATCCTTTCTTTCAGAATGAGTATAATGAGGCACCTTTTCTTTCAGAAAGGGTCTATGGAAACATCCTATCTTCCAGAACATCCTATCTTCTATAAAAGCACATTTTCTATCAGAATGGGTCTAAGGAAGCACCCTTTCTTTCAGAAGGGGTCTATGGTAGCTCGATTTCTTAAAGAAAGGGTGTTGGAAGCAACCTTTCTTTTAGAAAGGGTCAATGGAATCACCTTTTCTTTCAGAAAGTGTCTATGGACGCACTCTCTCCTTCAGAAAGGTCGATGGAAGCACCTTTTCATTCAGAAAGGGTCCATGGAAGCACCCTTTCATTTAGAAAGGGTCCATGGAAGCACCCTTTCATTTGGAAAGGGTCCATGGAAGCACCCCTTCTTTCAGAAAGGGTCTATGGAAGCACCCTTTCTTTTAGAATGGGTCTAAGGAAGCACCCTTTCTTTTAGAATGGGTCTAAGGAAGCACCCTTTCTTTTAGAATGGGTGTAAGGAAGCACCCTTGCTTTTAGAATGGACTAAAGGAAGCACCCTTTCTTTAAGAATGGGTCTAATTAAGCACCCCTTATTTCAGAAAGGGTCTATGGAGGCACCCTTTCTTTTAGAATGGGTCTAAGGAAGCACCCTTTCTTTTAGAATGGGTCTAAGGAAGCACCCTTTCTTTTAGAATGGGTCTAAGGAAGCACCCTTGCTTTTAGAATGGGTCTAAGGAAGCACCCTTTCTTTAAGAATGGGTCTAAGGAAGCACCCTTTCTTTTAGAATGGGTCTAAGGAAGCACCCTTTCTTTTAGAATGGGTCTAAGGAAGCACCCTTTCTTTTAGAATGGGTCTAAGGAAGCACCCTTGCATTTAGAATGGGTCTAAGGAAGCACCCTTGCTTTTAGAATGGGTCTAAGGAACCACCCTTTCTTTTAGAATGGGTCTAAGGAAGAACCTTTCTTTTAGAAAGGGTCTACGGAAGCACCCTTTCTTTCAGAAAGGATCTATGGAAGCACCCTTTCATTCGTGAAAACAAACAACAAAAATTTTCAAATGGATCGTTTACAACATTTTGAATTGATATGGCCCATCTTCGAACTTAAACTGAGTTTGGGCAAAATATTACGAAGTGCAAAATATGGTTCGAATCGCCTGATCCGTTCGAAAGTTATCGTGCGCACCAGCCAGACAGACGTACATACATGGCTGAACTGAATTTCGTCAAAAAGTACTTGGGGTCTAAATCCATACTTTCGATGAGGCACATTTTAGGTCGTATTAAATTGTACATATGTACCCTTTTTATCATAAAGGCTGAGGATGTAACAAACATACACATTTTTATTGCGTACACTAAAAGCTCATTTAGACTAGCCATAAATCCCCAACTGGATTTAATAAATCCAGTACAAATCTCATTGCATTTAGATATACTTTTGGAGGTTTTCCATGGCAGTCAGCTGATTTTTGTTCATAGCACAATTACCAAGGTAGATGCATCAGTCCATGTTATCGAATTTGAAACGTCAGAAGAAGTTGTTGTAAATTGAATTCTTCTCAAAAAACATATGGCATACTACAAATTTATGCTGACTTCCAAAACGTCAGTTGCTTTGTATTCGTGCATGAAACTAGGGGGTTCTTAGATCGAGTTCAATACTAGAGCAATTTTATGAAATTGCAGTAGTGGTGAACTCGATCTAAGAACCCGTAGTTTCATGCACCAATACAAAGTAACTGACGTTTCGGAAGTCAGCCTTATTGTTTAATATTAAAAATATAAGCACATTATGTTCCTAATGCTAACTACTGAGCAAATAAAAAATTATTTTATCGTTCAGACATCGTAAATATTAGTGTTGGTTGATTGACATTTTAAATTATTTTTGTTGTAACAATTTACTGATGATTGTACCTTGTTTCTTGTGCCTTTTGTATTTTCTAGGAACATGTTGCAAAAACAGAGTTGTGTACGAGGATTTATGCCGGATTTAAAACAAATCCAATCAATACGAGGATATATTTTTTTATGGTAAATATGGTAGATTTTGGCCGGATTTAGCAAATAAAACCTGATAATGCGCTAAATCTTGCTAATGAGGTCATATCTAAATGACCTATAAGATGGGTCATTGCTTGGTTTAACGTATTGTGTTTATTTAACTAGTTGTATAAATAAATGTTCTAAAGTTTGTCTAATCAAATCTTTCTACTAATAATAAGCATCCAACTCACCGCCATAAAACTGCATTTGCAATCCATTACCTTCCTCAATTATAGTCAAAGTTGGATGTGACACACTTTGTTTACATTTTCCAGCGAATGTCATTGAACTTAAACTACGAGATTGATTATTTTGTTAATTTTGTACGTACCGTTCAACCGTCGCACTATTTCATTAATAAAAACAAACTTGATTCACAACAACACTGTAGTATTTTTTTGTTCTAATAACCGACCAAAATGAAACCGATATGGAATTATAAACTCAAACAATTCACAATAGAAAACGACAAAATAGGGCTGATGATGGTTGGAGGTTAAGTTTGTACATACATATGTACATAAATGTTTCATATAGACAGATTCGCACATTCCATCGTTACCTTCGGTTGTCTCATTGAGTAACATAAATGATTATTAAATGATTTATAAATTAAGCGATTAATTTTTAACACTCCACATTACACTAACACCGGATTTTTGGTCAAATAATATTCAGCCCAATTATGAACGGCCTCTCACCGTGAGTTTTCTCTTTCTCGCCTCCTCCCCTATTATAAACATCATATCGCCGTGAGTGATGTTATGTTCTCACTGTTCCCTTATTATAAACAACAAGAGGGTGAGCAAAACTCACGTTCGTGAAAAAATTAGCTATTACAAATGTAAAAAAAGTGAGAAAAAGAGGCAAATTTCTGCTGAAATTTCTCACTACCGAAATCAAAGTGAGTTGAACAAAAAAATTTAAGTGTGAACATTTATTTTAAAAAATACGAATATTTTGTATCTGTAATGATAATTAATTGTATTTTAGGTTGAAAGTAACAAAAAATAATAAGAGATTTTTTATGTTGTGAGGTTATTGTTGACCTTTGGACGCTATTTTCTTTGGTTTTAATTTGGCTTGAGGTCAACTTAAAAATAAATGGGCGTTTTTGTTTTTATTCTTATAAAAAGAAAGAAATATCATTATTATAAATTTCTACCATAATGTTTATAGTTGCATAAAACGAATGTTCTTGTTTTTTAAAGCTTAGGACATTGACCGCTAACATTTTTTCAGAGTTCTTTACGAATTCGGTCTGAATCTCTGAATTCTTTCAGAATTTGGTACAAAATTGGGTCTACCTTCAGTTCCAAGAATGGCATGTAACTATCCACTGGAGTTATATGACTAGGTTTGGCATCGCACCATTAAAAGACGCAGAGTGCTGTGCATGGTGCTATCAATATTTGCCTAAGAATTTAGACGACTGCAATATCCCAAGTATAGTTGAGCAAAAACTACTCTGGTTTGTTGTGGACTTTATTCACACTATATTTGTTTACATTAGAACCTGCGACTATGTGAAAGCTATTCAAAACTACTTGAAATGCTTGTTGAGCAAGGGATTCTATCCAGTATGGTTGGGCTTCCCTCTCTAGAACGTGAAGATCATTCTTGATGGACCTAGTGTGTCGGGCCAACCCACCCAACGTTTTAGTTACAGTACTTGCTCGGGCATTACCGTGAGAGCCATCCCTATCTCACGGTAATGCCCGAGCAAGTAATGTACACGATTTGGATCTTTTGGGGTCGCAGTCTTGGAAAGAATGGGAGATGGTGCTAAACACAACTTCCACTTCATTTCCTTGGTATTCCTCAGAATTTGCCATTTCTGTTATCACCCAAAATGCAACATTAAACATTTACTTATTGTAGCCATTTAATGACGTTTTTAAACGACATTTGTTCACTTTTTTACGATTTTCCAATAAATTTCACGAATTCTTCAGTGTAAATAAACAATTTTCACATATCTGCCAAAACAAAAGAACAGCTGTTACAGATGTTGCCATGTTGTTTTAATGTTGTATTTTCTTTTACCAATATCCATGTTCTTTTACAGTGGATTGTTAATAACTGACATTTTTCTTGCTAGAAATGTTTATTAATTTGAAAATTTATTTATTTTTTATACAAAAAATAAGAATTAATTAATCTCAAAGTTATTTGTGCAAAAAATGACGGTATGGCAACACAAATTATTATTTCAAGGGTTCACAAGTCGCGCCATTATTTTCCATTCTCCGACTTGTCAACCCTTGTTCACTTTTTGTGCTCCTCCCTGCTCAATCATAATAGCTCGAGCAGGTGAAAGTGAACTGCAACTCACTTGTGAGTAGCTCCCTACGTGAAGATTCATAATCGCTATGATTATTTTTACCGAATATGATATCCGAACATGGTTTATAATATTAATTAATTCAATTGCAGAAATGCAGGAGACAACCGAACGCCACAAAAACACCCGAAACTAATTGGAAGGAAATAAACGACAACAATAGTTAATGGGGAGAGGAACTGGAAGACTGAGCGATGACTGAGATCAGGGAATGCAAAATCCTTTCTCAGAGCCCATATTATTTTCAGTTGTCTCTCTTAACAACTCAGTTATTAACTGAGTTATATACTATAGGGTGTTTTTTTAAGCCCGATAGAACTTGAAATTGTAAAAAATAACACAACAAATTAAATTGTTGCTGGTTTATCAGCATAAACCAGTGACTTCACGTAGCCCCACAGGAAATAATCGAGACGTGTCAAATCGCACGACCTTGGAGGCCAATTGACAGGTCCACTTCTCGAAATCAACTTATCGCCAAATTTTGATTTCAATAAGTCGATGGTTGCGTTCGCCGTATGGCATGTAGCGCCATCCTGTTGAAACCACATCTCCTCCGGATCAAAGTCATCCATATTTTCAAACAAAAAATCATTGATCATGGTGCGGTAACGATCTCCATTGACCGTAACGCGAGCTCCGGCCTCATTTTTGAAGAAATAAGGTCCGATGACGCCACCAGCGTGAAAACCGCACCATACGGTGCATTTTTCTGGATGTAATGGAGGCTGTAGGGTCTCTTGTGGATTGGTCTCACTCCATATGCGGCAATTTTGCTTATTAACAAACACGTTAAGCCAAAAATGCGCCTCATCACTGAACACAATTTTGCGATAAAACAACGGGTCATTTGACGACTGATTTTCAAAGTAAATTTGGATAATTTCGTAGCGTTGTTCAAGCGTGAGTCTATTCATGATGATTTGTCAGAGTATACTGAAACAAATAAAAAAAGTTTCATCAAAATTTAATTTTTTGTGCTACTTTTTACAATTTAAAGTTCTATCTAGCTTAAAAAAACACCCGATATTTACCATAGAGTCTATTTCTATGGCATAGACTAATGAAGATACAGACGACGGAATACTCAAATTTTCCGCGGTCAAGTAACTTTAACTCGAAAACTCAAAAAAGTTCGAAGACGATTTTTGGGGAATATGGCAATATTTTCTTGGATATTTTAACCCCATGTAGTTTTTTGTCAGAACAAAATATTTATTAACTTGTATTTTTTTTGGCATTTTATATTGAGTTTCTTAGTTACCACACTCAATTCGAACATACTCGGTGAAAGCATTCCGTCGTCTACAAATTCATTAGTCTATGTTATTGCATTGTTGTGGTTCCTAATTGTTGATATTATTGATATTTCTTCCGTCGTGTCTAAGCAAAACAAAACAAACGTTTAAAGTGTTTCCGAGTTGGTTATTAATGAATAATAGTGCAGTTGTTGCAGAACACCGAGAATAGAACAGAATTCATCAATCTTGCAATTTAAGTTCAATGACATCCCTTTGAAAATGTAAACAAAGAAAGTGTGTCACATCTTTATTCAAGGCATTTATTTGTGTGTTTTGTTTTGGTTATTTTGATTGAGGAAGGTAATGGAAGCGCAAACGCAAATTTAAAGGGAAAATGGAGGTAAGTTAGAATATCATTATCGTTTTAAGTAGTATTTTTTAGTGAATTTGTATTAAACCAAAAATTGGAATAAATTAGAACAAGGCAATGACTTTGAAAATTAGGAATGGCGTATTATGTATAACTGATTAAATTATTAATAAATAAAAATGAAAAATATATGAACCTCCAGGCGATCCGTTCGAGAGTAATCTTGCTCTCCAACCACCACACACGGTGTCATAGGGGCTTTTTGCATCTTTCAGGCAATTTTCTTAGGAAGTATGGACTTGCCCCTGATGAAAATTGTACCGTCGTATGGGGGGGCAGTGAATACAAATTATTGCAACAAAAATCAAAGCTATTCGGGAGAAGGTCCTAATCTGAACTTATCCGAAATTTTGTGTTGGAGGTACCCAAAAGAGTGGACCGATTGAGTCCATATTGGAACCTCATCTATGTCTGGTAGAAATATCACGAGGTGGGAAGTATGGATCAAATCGGTTTCTTCCTTCAAGAGTTATCGTGCGCACACATTTTCCTAATATTTTCGAACTTTTGTGGGGGAGGTAGCGGAAGGAGTGGATTGATATAGCCCATCTTCGAACATAAACTAAGTTTGGTCAAAATCTGACGAAACCCCAATTTTGGACCGAATCGGTTGATCCATTCGAGACTTATCGTGCGCTCCAGCCAGACAGATAGGCGGACTGACATTGATAAATCAACTCCAAATTGTCTGGAACGGATTTCGTCCAAACATACTTGGGGACTAAAACCATTATGTCGATGAGGCACATTTTGCCCTATGAAAGTGTATTCTAGCCTAAAGGCTGAGGGTATAATTATTTTTTATAACAGTTAAGATGTAGAATTTTTTTCAATTTCAACACACTTCATATTTTTATTTTATTTCATTACGTTGATTTCATTCACAGGAGCCAGAATGAAGTCCAAAAGTTCTACCAAAGAGTGAAACATTAAACCGATGGCTTAGGTAGAGCCACATCTTCCTGTAGAGTGTAGTAGTGTGCTCAGGATATGGAAAGAACATTTTTCCAAACTGTTGGAATCTGATAGCAGCGAAGACGGCGAAGATACCACCCAGCTAAGATGAGGTAAAGACAGCAATAAACCGACTGAAGAATAATAACGTAGCAGGAGCTTACCAGCCGAGCTGTAGCACAACCTGGCAGGAAAAACGAGTACTCGACGTTTGGAATATGAGCACCATGTGCACTGTCCAAAAGAAAGTAGATAAGACTGTATGCTCTAACTATAGGGGCATAAGTCTTCTCCCTAGTGTCAGGGATATTGTGCGAACGACTAAAGCCTATAGTCAACGAAATAATTGCGCCATACCAATGCGGCTTTAGACTTGGCAGATCCAAAATTTACCAGATATTTGCCCGGCGGAAAATTCTGGAGAAGACCCAAGAGTTTCAGATCGACACCTACCACCTTTTTGTCGATTATAAAGCAGCCTTCGACAGCGTTCTACGTTCAAAGGTATTTAAAGCCATGTCTGAATGTGGTATCCCTGCAAAACTCATTTGGCTTTGTAGTATGACATATAACTGATACTCGGTCCTTAGTTAAAATAGGAAAGACCCTCTCCGAAGAGTTTTTTTACCAAAAGTGGTTTCAGACGAAGAGACGGCCTGCCGTGTGATCTCTTCAACATCCTGTTGGAAAAGGTTATACGAGATGCGAAGGTCAAAATAAGTGGCACAACATATACAAACATCCATATGTTACTTGCTTATGTCGATGACATTGACATTATGGGTCGATCGGTAAAGGAAGTAACTGATACCTTTCACAAGTCGAAAGGGAGTCTGCTAAAGTGGGTCGGGGAGAACACCAAGTTGATGGTGTCGACGCGCAGTGCGTCCATTGAGATCGGACCAACTGTTGAAGTTGGTTCCTATATTTTTGAGGTAGTAAAAGACTTCGTCTACCTCGGCACCGCAGTAAACACAACAAACAACATCAGTTGTGAAATAAAAAGAAGAATTATATTGGCCAACATATGCTACTTTGGCTTAAGTAAGACTGTGTGTAGTTTTTGGTGTCATGGAAAATTAACCATATTCTGACACCGCAGCGTAATGGAAGACGAAAATTATTTTATTCAATTTTGATCGGTTTGATATCTGTAGGCCAAAATCTGAGAAAAAATTATAACGGAAACTTGACCTTAACGATTTTGACCTTGAAGATAAGGTTGAATGGATTTTATGTCTTCACAATTATTACTCTTGAAGATGAGAGCTACAACTTTACCTCCACGAGTAAACCAATATTCTTAGCGGTTTAGAAGATATGAGCCTGACAAAATGGTCCTTTTTGACATCGAGGCCTCAGGTCTTTGGGGGCCCATAACCGCGAAATTCGAAGTAACAGGGAAAAACGACGAGACACGTGTCTTCTTATTTTTCGTCTTCTATCACGCTGCGGTGTCGGAATGTGGTTAATTTTTTTCGTGTCGCACAGTGTAATAATAATAATAATTGTTCCACAACCATCCCTGAAGGGACAAGGGAGACTTCTCTCATATCAATGAGTGCACCCCGATTCATAGTAGCTCAATGATATGGGACCTACTGTTTATCGCCGAGTCCGAACGGCGTGTCTTCAGACACCACTTTGTAGAGAAGTTTTACATGGCTGAAATACTCAGGAAATATCGCCTACATTATTGAGAGATATTTTCCCACCACTGAACATTTCTTGATGTTGCCTGGCCGGGGAATCGAACCCACGTCCTTCAGCGTGCAAGGCGGGCGTGCATACCATTGCACCACGGTGGTACCCACTCTCGTCAAACAAAAATAACGCTTTACAAAACACTGATAATACTCGTGGGGACGTATGGTTCCGAAGCCTGGGTACTTGCGCAAGCAGACAAGGCAGTGTTTGGTGTGTTTGAGAGAAAAATCCTTCGAAAGATTATAACGAGTGGTTTTACCAAAGGCTGAGGTTAGCTCAGCCGCTGACAGGGTCGACTCAAGGACCCACAAACCTTAAGATGGAACTGTGCTTCAGAGTTTTATTTATATAATTTCGTAAACATAAGTTTCAGATAGTATGGAGATTAGTTGATGTTGTAGTATATGTTGGTAAAGTTGGGGAACAGCCTCGGGTGCAATCGCTTCGAATTGGTCGGTATAAAGTAGGTGATAATCGGCAGATACAAAATGGGGTTAGTCGTTGACTTTTGGTCGATAACATTCGGTTTGGCAATAGTGAAATCGGCAATCTTCTGATCGTCAGCCCTCGCTCGGCAATACTCGGATTGGCAATTGGTCGATAGTTCCCGTTGTTGGGGTATCGCACGGTTCGGCGTTATTCGGATTGCTGTCGGATCGGTAGACTTCGGGTGTTAGATTCGGCTCGGTAATCTTCAGGTGTTGAGTTTGGCTCGGCTCTGTAGTCTTCGGGTGTTGAGTTCGGCTCGGTAGTCCTTGGGTGTTGAGTTCGGTTCGTTCCTATTCGGATTGCTGTTCTGTAAAGAAAAGAGTCGGATATAGTTAGACAACGGAGCGAACGGATCGGCAGGAGCGAACGAATCGACAGAAGCGAACGAATCGGCAGGAGGGAAAGGATCGGCAGGAGAGAATGAATCGACAGGAGCGAAAGAATCGACAGGAGCGAACGAATCGACAGGAGCGAAAACGAATCGACAGAAGCGAAGGAATCGACAGGAGCGAAAGAATCGACAGGAGCGAACGAATCGACAGGAGCGAACAAATCGACAGAAGCGAACGAATCGGAGGGAGCGAACGAATCGACAGGAGCGAACAAATCGACAGGAGCGAACTAATCGCTAAAAGCGAACGGATCGGCAGGAGCGAACGAATCGGCAGGAGCGACCGGATCGCAAGGCCGACGGCTGTTGCTAGATTCGGTTCAAGTGACTGTGTTCATTGCCAAACGTATTATCTTGTACTTCGTTTAACGCCAGCACGAAGTTGGGATTATGCATGCACTAATAAGGCAGTTTTGTATTGATACTGGATGTAATATCAGAGAGGCGGTTTTGCAATGTAGGGGTCACGTTACAAGATATTTGGACCAATATGCGTTGACAGTGAATATCAACGTCATATGAGCCACGAGCTGTATCTGCTATACAATGACATCAGTATAGATAAACGTAACGAGATGCAACGATTACGTTGGCTAGGCCATATCATAAGAATGAGCGATGATAAACCCGCTAAAAGGGGTATAAATACGTGCCACATGGCGGTGCACGCAGAATTGGCAGGCCTAAGTTTAGATGGAGCAAACAAGTGGATGAAGATATGAAAAGGCGCGGTATTGCAGAATGCGAAGGAACAAACAGAGATAATTGGAGATCTTTTCTTAGTTCGGCTTATGGAACAAATGTTCTTTAATGGGCCATCTAAGTAAGTAAGTAACAGGTAGGCAACGGAAAAAACACATATCAATAAAAAAAATGACTTTCTGTATTCCACCTCAAATCGATTGTAAACGAAGTAGCCTCCATAAGAGAACCCGAAGAGCAATTCCACATTCAAATTTAGGAGAGTTCAGTAGTTTGCTACTACAGTGATAAAGTCATCACCATAGTCAACACAAGCTACATTCGTTATATTAAGCATTTATACCAAAGTTATTTGGAAAATGTATATGAGAATTATACACAACCAAATCAAACATTTCAGTAATTCTTTGACATGTTATCAACATTGTTGGTCATGTTTGTGAAGACAAGTGATTTTTTAACATATGTATTTCTCAATTTCTATATTTTTTGTGCTTTTAAGTGTCATTCCTACTTTTATACCTAAATATCTCTGTATACACTTTTCAATAGAAGTTCATTCTTGTTGTTTTCATTCAACAAAAAATATTTCTAAATCCAATACCTTTGGACCACTAAAATTAGATTAACCCTAAAGATCTGTTATGTTGAAAGCTAATACTGTGTTTCTTTCAACAAATACTTATTATAAAACATGGCGTTTACATTGTTCATTGGTGGTATTTGATGATGTTTGTTCCCATCATAAATTTATAGCACTTAACAAAATTCATTCAAACCTTTCCCATAACATTATGAATTAACTTGTTTCTTTAAGGCAAAAATCCAAGAACAATAATCTTGCCATTATTTTTATTTGAATAAAATAATTTAACCTCCAAGGCGAAGTGAAAGTCATAACTAAAGCAAAATGTTCGACAGCTCGTTCATCATTGTGAAGTTTTCAGAGCTTCCATTACCATTTAACAAATGTAACGTTATAATTTTGATTTTGAATCCATCATATACTTCCACATATCTTACATTGTAACAGTAGATTGTATTCAGGTTTTTGTAAGCTTTGTTTCCTTACAATGAAACAAAAAGAAAAATAATTACAACTGGATTAGCATAAATTTGCGGCTTCTTTTTTTTATTCAAATCATGAATTCCTAATTTTCATAGATTCAAAATAACAATAACAAAACACACACACACAAAGCAACAGGTAGGGCACAACAACAAACACGTTTACATTAACAATGGAACTGATTTGAATAATGACTTTGTTAAGAAATACCACCGATTAAAAACAAATCAGATCACATTCCGAAATGTCTATAGATTTCCAGTATTGATAAAAATGACGTGATCGTAAAGCAATCACCCCTGGTCGTCATACATGAATATTACATGAATTGTATTACGAACAAAAAGTGGTTTTAGTTTGAAACATTTTAATTTAAAACCTAGACACTTGCCTAATGTGAATCTATCACAGAATCGATGAACATCATTCGTTTTTAATTAAAATTCCAATTATCTCATTTTGAATCGAATGGTACCACTTTGGAAAAAGGGTTGACGATTTTTTATGATTATCACAATTGAAGAACATTAGTGAAAAAAGGATATGTTATTCTCATGATTGTGGTTGCAAAATAATAAACTCTCCTTAATTTACATACATTTTATGGTGTCTCCCCAATTTACATTTCATTTGAGAGGGAAAGGAAAGTTTATTTCTTCCGTTGCACAGTGCGAAATATGGGAAGTTTAGTGGAACTTTAAGGAAATTTGAAAGTACATAAAATTCATTATATTTGTATTGCAATCGTTAGCTAAGTATGCCACCGTAAATAGTCCATAGTGAGTTTGGCAATTTACAGTGGCTCCAAGCGAAAGTCGTACACCTAATGAAATTTTTTTAATTGACTTATATCTCCGGCACAAAATGGGATATGAAGAAAGTATTTACGCAGCCTTTTAGTGCATTTAGTCGACAATTTAGAAACATGATATAATAAAATTCCTCCTCAACAATGTAAACGGGTTGATTATTTTATTATATCGTGTTTCTAAATTGTCGACTAAATACACTATAAAGCTGCGTAAATACTTTTTTCATATCCCTTTTCGTATCGGAGATATAAGTCAATTAAAAAAATTTCATTAGGTGTACGACTTTCGCTTGTAGCCACTGTACTTCGCGAAACGGCTTAGAAATGCACTTAAAAGTTGCACTTTTGTTTCATATTTTTCTAATAAATAGATTTTTGATTCATTACGAGTAAAGATAATAGAGTATGTCAGTATACCTCGATTTTTTTCTTAACATTTTAGAAAAAAATTGTGAGAATTTACTCTTTAAGAAATGCATAAAAACTCTTATTGTTTTTGCAAAGTTTTGACTTGAAAGAAGTGTTTTTGAAGTTTTCTAAACATTTTACAAAATTGGAAGCTAAACGCGGCAATGAACGCCATTGTTGACTGTGTTTTGAAGAAATGGACTCGCTAATTCTAATAAATGATAATTTATGTGAAATTAAGAATCCTCTCGCATTTTTTCATAGTTTTGACCTGAAAATGTTTGTGATTTATATATAGTGCAACATTTTTAGATGCTGTTGAGCAACTACAAACACATATACGTTAAAAATTGTAATGCAGTGCCAACCTGAACTCAATCTGAGACATTATTAATACAATTTAGGGTACAGACCTGCTGAATAGCAGAGTTCGAAAATAAACAGTACACTAACATAGTGTACCGCTTCGAGTACAGGGCATTAATAAAATATTTTTAGCGTAAGTGTTCCGGAACACATACACTAAAAATATTTTAGTGATACTGTTCCGGAGCACAACATGTCGGAACACTAAAAAATAACGTAGTTATAATGTACCACACATGAGTTTATTACGATTTATAAAAAAAATCAATATTGGGAACCATAGTAGAAAACACGAAAAACATTGATTTGGTTGTTGTACAATGGAGCTCTAAAAATTGTAGAGTTCTGACTGCGGATCCATTAAAATTATGGGGTACCATGTGTCGAAACACTAAGTTGAGTTTATTATGATTTGTGAGGAAAACTAAATATTTTATGTTTTCTTATAAATTCAAATTAAGAAACAAAAATTGATAGAAAATGTGTATGAAAATTGGTCGAACCTTCCAAATTTTCGTATGTACTTCTGAACGATTTTGGAATAATTTCGTATGAAAATCGAATGTACGTTCCGAATCTTCGTAAAGATTTCTTAACGATTTTGGAATAATGTCGTATGAATATCGAAGAAAACAAGTTAAAAAGTATCAGTCGGCTTTGCCGACAGAGATATACCCTCAGCCTGTGTGAATTTAAAGTTCATCTATTGACAATATCAAATGTAATACCGGCTATTTATTTCCAAAGGATATTCGAACAGATCCTTAACTGTACTAAAAATGTTGAACTTTTGTGGATGAAGACCGATATGGACCATTTTTGAAGTAAAACTACATTAAGACAAAATATTAGGAGATCCAAAGTTTGGACGGTTTCTCCGTTCAACAGATATTGCGCACCGATAGCGCCCATCTTCGAAATTAAACAAAGCTTGGACAAATATTACGATCGCCAAATTTTGGGTCGAATCGGCTGACCGTTCGAGAGTTATCGTGCGCTTCATTCAGCCACTTTATATGGTTCCATAGGCTTTTGTATAGCTTTGGGGCTGTTTTCTCAGGAAGTATGGATTTGCGCCCTAAAATACTTCTATCGTCGTAATGGCGGCAGCGAATGCAAGTTATTGCAACCAAAATCAAAGTGATTCGAAAGATGGCCTTAAACTGAATTTTTTTTCGAAATTTTGTGTGGGAGGTACCCGAAGAAGTGGCATATGTAGTCCATATTCGAACCTGATCTATCTCTCGTAAAAATATTACGATTTTCAAAGAACGGACCAAATCGGATATTCCCTCCAAGAGTTATCGTGCGCACAATTTTTCAGAACATTTTTCAACTTTTGTGGGCGAGGTACCTGAAGAAGTGGACCGATATGTCTTATCTTCGAACTTAAACTAAGTTTGCACAAAATATTACGAAGGCCACATTTTGGACCGAAACGGCAGATCCGTTCGAGAGTTATCTTGCGCTCCAACCATTATTTTTTTTTTTTGACCACTGAGAACAAAATTATAGTCAATTTAGGCCGAAAATTTAGATAAAAATTTTAAAATGCCTGAAATCGTGTAGTACCGTTATATAAAGGCTATACCAAAACCTGGACTTATGTACATAATTTTTGGTGGGGAAGTTTCTGTACCATTGGGGACTCCAAATGCCAAGTTACAGACAATTGTGGCTAAAAATGAAGATAAAATCCTTAAAACACTTGAAATCGGGTGGTACCACTATATGGGGGCTTCATCAAAACATGGACCTATGTCAACAAATTTTTGGTGGAGAAGTTTCTGTACCATTGGGGACTCCAAATGCCAAGTTACAGCCAATTCGACCTCAAAATGAAGATAAAATCCTCATAATACTTGAAATCGGGTGGTACCGCTGTAAAGGGGCTATACCAAAACCTGGACCTATGTTCACAATTTTTGGTGGGGAAATGTCTGTATCATTCGAAATGCCAAATTACGGCTAATTCGGGCAAAAATGAAGATAAAATCCTCAAAATACCTAAAATCGGGTGTTACCGCTATAGGCGTATTGTATTGTCATCCAAATCTGAAAAGTGTGCAAAGTTTTAGTCCGATTGGTCAAGTGCAACTGTGTTAAAAATGGGTTACCAGATTTGAACTAAACGGACCAAAGCAAGTTAAATAAAACACTGTAAAAAGCATCAGCATAAATCATAATAAACTCATGGGTGGTACATCAACTTAGTGTATTGTACGTGGTACGCAACGATTTTAAGTGATGCGGCAGTCGGAACACTACGATTTTTAGTACTCCGTAGTCGAACAGTACAGTTTTTAGTGCTCCATTGTCCAAAAACGAATCAGATTTTTTTTCACAGTTTCTAATAATTTTAAGTAATCAAATTGTATTTATTCAAAAAAAAAAAAAAACGTACCCCCATTATTATAAGTATTCTTAGTTTGGATTTACCGAACGATTTATAGCGTTCCGTTTAACTTAAAGTTAAAAGTGATGATTGAATTTCAAGGAGGAGCTTCTTGCATTAACTTTCAATGTAAAAATTATATTTTTAATGCCTCCAAATTAGTCTATTTTGCGTTTTCAAATCCATCAGATAGTACAAGAACACATGTAATAACGGCCCATAGAATATTAAGTTTTCCTCACACTTTATAACAAACGCATGTGTGGTACATTACCTTAGTGTATTGCACGTGGTACACTAAGATTTTTACTCGTAGTGCTCCATTTTCAAAATATCAAATCAGGTGTTTTAACATTTTCTTCTAATTTTTATTTATTAATATGTATTTATTTTTTCCATAATAAAGAGATGATTACTTAAACGTTATTTTTAGCATTTCAGCTCGTGGTACGCTACGATTTTTAGTGGTCCGCAGTCGGAGCAATACGATTTTTAGTGTTCCGGCATGCGGTACACTACGATTATTGTTGTGTTCCGGTACATTATCACTAAAATATTTTGTAGTGTTTGTGTTCCGGATCGGTACGTTATCGTAGTGTATCTATCCATCAGTGGTACGTTACTAACACTGCTGAATAGACCAATAAACATCATAGATACAAATGAAAATAAAAAATTGTTGAAATTTTACTCCTTAATGGATTTGTAGAGTGTTGTGGTGCTTCACCCAAAAGTGGACCTTTGTTGACAGTTATTGTGCGAAGAGGTTTTATATTGGCTAACATCTAAAAATTTACATTTGCATCAAAATCGGTTGAAATTTTGTCTTTAACCTTTAAAATACCTAAAATGAGGGAACCCATCATATGGGGGCTATACCGAAGCGCGAATCTACGTTGTTAGTATTTCGACAAAGGTTCTTTATCTACGAAGAACATAAAATGCCAAAATACAACCAAATACTTTGGAAAATGTGTCTGTAACATTTAAAATATATGCTATCGGCCGGTACCATTCAAAACGCGAACATGTATTGAAAATATTTTGTACATCAGTTTTCTATCCGTTGAAAACTCAATATACAAGTTTACAGCAAAATCAATTGAAAAATGAATGTAAAACGTGAAAAACGGCAAAAAACACATTTTTGCAAAATTTTAGGAATCTACGTAATGTTCTTTAAAAGATATTGGTAAAGTTCCGTTAAAGTGCTTATATCTCGCACTGTGCGCTGGCCACCGGGTTGGGATGACTTTTTTGCATAACCACATTTATGAGCGCTCATAATTTAAAGACCTATTTTAAGCTTTAAGCCCTGTGAAGCAATATACTGAACTTGCCTCATTAGTCCAGTCAAAACAGATACTGAAGTAGCGAAAATCCCCACAAAGCTGAATTTTGGTGGAAAACTAGGGTTCACAATTAGAACTATAATAATAATTGTTCCACAAACATCCCAGGCGGGACAGGGGAGACTTCTCTCATATCAATGAGTGCACCCCGATTCATATTAGCTCAATGATATGGGACCTACTCATTATCGCCGAGTCCGAACGGCGTGTCTAAGACACCACTTGTAGAGAAGTTGTACAAGGCTGAAATACTTAGAAAATGTCGCCAACATTACTGAGGGGTATTTTGCCACCGTTGAAAAGTGATTGATGTTGACTGGCCGGGGAATCGAATCACAATTAGAACTAATGTCCTAAAAATCCCCATCGACCCCATGTGCGCAAAAGAAATTATTCAGGGTCAAAGGTCAAATTTTGAACGTTTTTTTTAGGTTTTCGGAATTTTTCTTGAAAACGGCGAGTCAAATTAAATAGTGACTAGTGTAAATAATGTAGACGGAAAAATTTGGTCTTTATAATTTTTTTCCTAGAAGGAACCATTCTTGAAACAAAATCGGAGAGTGCTCTGTGTAGTTGTTCCATGTTAGAGTTATTTTATGCAAAATTAGTCCATTTAAGGTACATGTGTAATCGAAAGCTCAACGGGAACCACTCCAACGAAACCGAGAGTTTTTTTGAATTTATGTCCAAAGGTACGGATTACGGAAGTGTAAAATAAAAATGTCATAGCAATGATCGAATTGTAACTTCTAACTAAATTATCGAATTAATAAAGAAGTATAATTGCATAACACTGTGTAACATTGAAAATGCAAACAACTTCTAGTGGGCATTTTCTGAAAGAACATATTATGACTACAAAATCCCTAGTTGGGGTTTGTATATCTAGATCGGGTTTGGATTTTATGGCCTCATCTATACCGGGCTAAAACTACCCTTTTTTAATTGATTGATTACATTATCTCAGAAACTAATAAGAATTTTGTTTGCGGTTTTCAGTAATATTGTAGTTCTAAAGTAGTAGAACTTATATGTCGCATCAAAATTTATAAAATATAGGAAAGATTAAATAATTTTTGGAATTGTGGTCATTAACTGCCAAATTATTGAGAGTTGAGCCAAGTAGCCTTTCGCAAAAACTTTTCAAATAATGTTCTTATCAATTCTTCAAAACATTCTGAAACTGTAAAACACTTATTTCATGTTGTTTAGGCGGTATTTAATATCATACTTTCTACAAAACATATTTCAAACAACGTTCACACAGGCTGTTTATTCTCATATTTGAAATTTCAAAGTATTGTTGATATATTTATCAAATTGTGCTTGAATAATATGCTAGAAACAACGCGATAGATGCATTTTACAACAGTGCTATGTTCTGAAGAGTTGTGTATTACATTCCAGCAAATATTTTTCCCAAAGATAGTATTGAGAAAAATTTTACTGTTGTAGGAGATACGCTGCGAAATATATACAAATCACGGGAATTTTAGATATATTATAAAATTTGAGGCAATAAATGAGGTTATTTGTGTTCATTATGTTTCCAAATACATTCTTCTTGTTCTTATCTACAAGTTTGCTGCGGATGTCATGGAAAGGTTCGTATTGGTTTCAAAGATATAGGCCCGATTTTCTTTAAAAAGTCAATATTTAGCCATATTTAGGTAGGGTCATAAAATCCGAACCCGATCTAACAAAAGAGAATCCTAAGAGGGTTTTTGTCGATTGCGTCTGGACTTTCATAAAAACCGCATTGGTTTGCACAAAATTACCTTGAAAATTTTGCCCAGTGTAATTGAAGAAATTTCATTGGAATAAAGAAGAAACTCATTATTGTTATTTAATGAAACTTTTCGTTTATTCAATGAAACTCTACGTTATTTCAAAATCAATGAAACAGTCTTCTTTCAGTGTACCATCCGCCTTACTTACTTACTTAGCTGGCCCATTACAGAACATTTGTTCCCTAGACCGAACTAAGAAAAGATCTCCAAGTCTCTCTGTTTAGTGCTTCGCTTTTTGGAATACCGCGCCTTGTCATCTCTTCATCCACTTGTTTGTGCCATATATTCTTTGGCCTGCCAATTCTGAGTGCACCGCCATGTGGCTCGAATTTATACGCCTTTTTAACGGGTTCATCATCGCTCATTCTTATTAAATAGCCTAGCCAACGCAATCGCTGCATCTCGATACGTTTAACTATATTGATGTCGTTGTATAGCAGATACAGCTCGGGGGTCCTACGACGTCGAAATTCACCGTCAACGCAGATTGGTCCGTAGATCTTTCGACGAATTTTTCTCTCAAACACGCCAAGCACTGCCTTATCTGTTTGCGCAAGTACCCAGGCTTCGGAGCCATACATCAGCACGGGTAGTATCAGTGTTTTGTAAAGCGTTATTTTTTGTTGACGAGTTGTGGCTTTGTTTTTGAAGTGCTTACTTAAGCCAAAGTAGCATCTGTTGGCCAATACAATTCTTCTTTTTATTTCACAACTGATGTCGATTGTTGTCTTTACTGTGGTGCCGAGTCTTTTACTACTTCTTCTACTGATCATCACATCATGTCTATATCATCAGCATAAGCAAGTAACATGTGGCTATTGGTGTAGATGGTGCCACTTCTCTTGACGTTTGCCTCTCGTATAACCTTTTCTAGCTTGATGTTAAAAAAACCACACGAAAGGCTGTCTCCTTGCCTGAAACCTCTTTTGGTACAAAACTCTTCGGAGAGGTTCTTTCCTATTTTAAGTGACGATCTTGTGTCAATTAGAGTCATTTTAAAAAGCGGTTATACCAAATTCAGACTTGGCTTGGAATACCTGAGAACGTAGCGGGTTGTCGAAGGCTGCTTTATAATCGACAAAAAGTTGGTAGGTGTCTCATGGGTCTTCTCTAGCATTTGCCGCAGGGTAAATATCTGGTCAATGGTGGACTTGCCATTGGTATGGTCCAATTACTTCGTATTCCCCTATAGTTGGAGTATAAAGTCTTATCTCCTTTCTTATGGACGGGGCACAGTATGCTCAGGATCCAATCATCGGGTACGCGTTCTTCCTGCCTGATGGAGCTAACTAGCTGATGCATACACCTTATCAGCGTGTCGCCTCCGGTTTTAAACAGCTCGGCTGGTAGGCCTTCAGCTCCTGCTGCCTTATTATTGTTTACCTCATCTTGGCCGGGTGGTATACATTCAATACCATCTTCTGGGATTGAATCTGTGGTATCTTCGTCGACTTCGCTATTGTTGGATACCAATAGTTTGGAAAAATGATCTTTCCATATCATTAGCACACTATCTGTATCAGTTATCAGATTACCATGCTGGTCTCTACAGGAGGATGTGCCAGTTCCAAAGCCATCAGTTTTTGGTCATACCATGGATTCCTTGGTGGAGGTCTCTGGTATCCAAGTACTGATTTTTCGGCTGTTTGCATGGAGTGCGCAATGTTTTGTCATTGTCCTGATATGTTATCGGGACGAGGAGTGCTTTGATTAAGCAGTTGGGCCAGTTGAGTAGAATATGCTGGGCTATCTGTTGTGATTGCAGCTTACCGATGTCCAACTTCCGTGTTGTATCTGTTCGCACTTTTGTTTGCTACTTTTAATCTGGTACGTACCTTTGCTACAACAAGGTAGTGGTCCGAGTCTATCTGGCGAGAGCCAGGTGCGCTTATGAATATGAAATCTGGTACTCCTAACTACCATGTTTCGTGCAGCTGCAAAGTCTATCAGCCTCATACCATTGTCAGATGTTTCAATGTGGAGACTGAATTTCTCGACTGTTGGGCCAAAGATATTCTCCTTTCCAATTTTGGCATTAAATCGCCTAGAATGATTTTAATGTCATGGGCAGGGCAACGGTCATAAGTTTCTTCTAGGCGCTTGTAAAATATATCTTTGTAACATCCGCCATCCTAGCAAAAAAGGGCATTGGAAACGACTGTGTTAACGCTCAGCCATAGTTGATGGTTCATCCTTGGGATGATGATAATGTAGCATCAATGAGCTAATGTAAGCATAACCCAAAACGTATTGCAAGACGCTTTGTAGTCCCATAAAGCAGCAACGGTATGTCACCATCATTCCACTGGAATGGCTGAAATTTGGTATTTAGTCTTTGTTGGTGGTATATAACTTTCCCCACCAAAAATTTGTTCGTACAGGTCCACGCGTTCATATAGCCCCCATGGAATGGTACCTCCCAGTTTTCGGTACTTTGAAAGTTAGCCACATTGTTTTAACGAAACGAAAGGAAACTTTAACATAACTCGTGGTTGAGGGTATTACAAGTTCAGCCGGGCCGAACTTAACGCCGTTCTTACTTGTTTTAGATATGCCACTCTTTGAGTAAATGAGCGATATTGGTAGAGAGCAAACAAACCTTTTAAAAGCAAACCACGATTGTTGTAACCCGTTGCATTTAAATTGTTCATGAGTTTAATCTTAATTCTTACATTTCTGCTCCGTAGAGGGGGTAAAAATTTCAGGCCTGTCAAATTTAACACCTTCTTAGGCTCAGATAATTTGTGTTGTTAGCAAAGACGAACAATTTGTTTATATGTTTTTCTTTTGACTTAATAGCATTGTAGTCACCTGTCGTCATAATTTGTTCATATCCACCAATAAATTGGAATTCCGTCAAAAAGTGTTTTGGCTACCAAATGTCTAAACAAAAAATTCCTTTAGCATCCGTCTCCAGGTGTTGTTGTATTTTCTTTTTTTAATATAACATCAAATAGGCATGGCTATGTATAACAAAAGTCATCTTAATTAGCCATCAATTTATTAACATTTAACGCCAAACACCATTGTGATAACAAACAGACTGGTTTTTATGGATTTTGATTTTCATTCAAACAGTGTCAAACATCGGATTTCTTTAGAGGTTTAGAGGTGTATACGATTATGGTTAAATGAAATCGAAGATTTTTATAGCGTTTTGCTGAACAAATTAATTAGTTTCATTAAATGACCGCTGTTGAAAAAGACGCAAAAATAGCACCAAATGGAAAGGTTTCAACAAATTATCATAATTTGATTGGAATTTTGAGATCAGACTTTTATCAGATGATCAAGATAGGGGACAACGATTTCAAAAGAAAGCTAGATATTCACACCGTTACCTTTCTGATAGCAATCTTTTTGTTTTGATTTGCGTGTATAAAATAAAATATTTCAAGACATTTGGACCTACTCGAACGTATAAAATAAATTGCCACCATTAGAAACCTGTCGCAATTTAGATTTCATTAATTAATTTTTATCACTTTTCTGTGGCATCCATCTGTTGTTGTTGTTGGAGTTGTTTCATTGTCTTGTGCTATGTTAAATTTCGATACGCGTGCATTTCGGGTTTTTTGATAAAAATTTGATCTAATTATTTAACACGGCGGAGAATTTAAATATGACTTTATTTGTTAGGATCCTCTGGGTTGTTTGTAATGAGTTTGAAGGTTTCGTTTTACGATTATTTGAAGTTTTTTTAAGATTATCGCAATTAAACTGATTGTGATGATTTTTCAACTAATTATGAACTACTCATTTTGAATTGAAAATAATAACCGAAATTATTCTACTTTTGTTATCACCATCGGGTGACGTAGGGGATGAAAGATACGGTCCTGACCGGCTTTAACATGGCAAAGTCCAGGATTTATCTTGGTCCCTTTTTCATCTCAAGTGCACACTGACCTCCCCGTGGTTTCACCTGGGGTAGCTGCCTTTAACACCCGTTAAAGGTAGTGAGCTAAAATGTGCCGCGCGTTCACCCATAAGAACGTTAAAAGCTTGGTTTGGGTTAGTAACCCTCCCCTAGAAAAAGCAGCCTACTATGAAAAACAAAAGAAAAGAAAAACAAATCCCTCAAAAGTTGACGACCCCCGCAAACGTTTTAAGGACCATGATCTGGAATCTGCACCTAGAATGTTCGCACTCTTTATAGAGAAGGTGCAGTTAACGCATTGGCAGACGTACTTCAAAAGTACAAGGCCGACATTACTGCCATACAGGAAATACGATGGAATGGGAAATGCGTCACAACAACACCTAAAGGTGACGCACTGTATTATAGCTGCCATAACATAAAGCATGAGTTTGGTTGCGGATTTGTAGTTGGTCGGAGGTTAAAACACCTGGTCTCCAGCTTCGCACCAGTGAATGAAAGACCTGCTACAATTCGAATAAAAGCTAAATTCTTCAACATCAGCTTTATTTGCGCTCATGCTCCCACTGAAGACAAGGACGAACTGACCAAAGATATATTTTATGAGCGCTTAGAAGAAACATATGACCGTTGTCCTGCCCATGACATTAAAATTATTCTAGGCGATTTAAATGCCAATAATTGGAAAGGAAAACATCTTTGGCCCAACAGTCGGAAAATTCAGTCTCCACAGTGAAACATCTGACAAGGGTATGAGGCTGGTAGAATTCGCAGCTGCAAAAAACATGATAGTTAGCAGCACCAGATTTTAACATCTCGACATCCGTAAGGGCACCTGGCTGCCTCCAGATCAGAAAACAAGAAATCAAATTGATCACGTTGTGATAGATGGAAAACATTCATCGAGCTTGTTGGATGTACGATCGTTCCGAGGCGCAACCATTGATTCGGACCACTACCGCTTAAACGTAGCAAACAAAGTACGAACAGACACAACACGAAAGTTAGACATCGGTAAGCTGCAATCACAACAGATTGCCACAGCATATTCTACTCAACTAGCCCAATTGCTTAATCAAAGCAGTCCTCATCCCGATAACATATCAGCGCAATGGCAAAGTATTGCCAACTCCATGCAAACAGCCGCAAAATCCATACTTGGGTACCAGAGACCTCCACTAAGGAATCCATGGTATGATCAAGAGTATCGTACTGCTACCGAAGAGAAAAATGCGGCATATAGGGCTACTTTATAATCTGTAGCAACGCGTAGCGCAAGAGAGATATCGGGAGAAAAGGAGAGAGTAGAAACGTCTTTCCACAGGAAAAAGATGGAAGATGGAAAAGCGGTAGTGTGAAAAAATCGAGATGTACAGGAACCAGAATGAAGTCCGAAAATTCTACCAAAGAGTGAAACATCAAACTGATGGCTTTGGTGCAGGCACGTCCTCCTGTAGAGACCAGCAAGGTTATTTGGTAACTGATACAGATAGTGTGCTCAGGATATGGAAAGAACATTTTTCAAAACTGTTGGTATCCAATATCAGCGAAGACGACGAAGATACCACAGACCCAATCCCAGAAGATGATATTGAATGTATACCACCCGGCCAAGATGAGGTAAGGACAGCAATAAACCGGCTGAAGAATAATAAGGCGGCAGGAGCAGATGGTCTACCAGCCGAGCTGTTCAAAACCGGAAGCGACACGCTGATAAGGTGTATTCATCAGCTAGTTAGCATCATCTGGCAGGAAGAACGAGTACCTGACGATTGGAACCTGAGTATCCTGTGCCCCGTCCACTCCCTATTACCTACAAGATCGTGTCAGGGATATTATGCGAACGACTAAAGCCAATGGTCAACGAGATAATTGGACCATACCAATGCGGCTTTAGACCTGGCAAGTCCACCATTGACCAGATATTTACCCTGCGGCAAATCCTGGAGAAGACCCAAGAGATGCAGATCGACATTTACCACCATTTTTATACCCTCCACCATAGGATGGGGGTATATTAAGTTTGTCACTACGTTTGTAACTACTCGAAATAATCATTGTAGAACCCACAAAGTATATATATTCTTGATCAGCGTGCAATTCTACATCGATATAGCCATGTCCGTCCGTCTGTCCGTCTGTCCGTCTGTCTGTCTGTCCGTCTGTCCGTCTGTGGAAATCACTCTAGCGTCCGAACGGATTGACGTAGGTTGATGAAATTTTGGGAAAATATGTTATATTTACGTAGGACTTTTGGTATTGAAAGCGGGCTATGTAAGTCCACGCTATCGTATAGCCCCCATACAAAATGACGCGTGACGCGTCGTCGTTTTAAGGAATTTTTAAGATATTTGTACCATTTTACCACCGAATTAGTTGAAATTTAGTACTTTGTGTCTCCAGAGGCCAAAAAATATTCCTACCAAAGTTGGGTTATATAGGTCCACGTTTTGGTATAGCCCCCATATAAGGCCCCATATATAGTACGCGTCATTTTAATATATTTTGAATGTATTAGACCCATTTGACCACAGAATTGGTTGTAATTTGGTATTTTGTGTCTTCAGAGGCCAGAAAACATTCCTACCAAAGTTGGGTTATATAGGTCCACGTTTTGGTATAGTCCCCACATAAGACCCCTTATAAAGTACGCGTCATTTTAATATATTTTGAATGTATTAGACCCATTTGACCAAAGAATCGGTTGTAACTTTGTATTTTGTGTTTCCAGAGGCTAAGAAACATTTCTACCATAAAATGTTTATATAGGTCCACGTGTTGATATAGCCCCCATAATACAATATCTCCCGATTTTCGATATTTTGAACGTTTTAGCCTCATTATCACACCGATATGGCTGAAATTTGGTATTTAGTCTTCTTAAGGCGTATAAAACTTTCCCCCAGAAATTTGTAGGTATAGGTCCACGCCATCATATAGCCCCCATAGAACGGTACCTTCCGAATTTCGGTATTTTGAAGGTTGTGGCCACATTAATCCACCGAAATGGCTGAAATTTGTGGTGGAGGGTATAAAAAGTTCGGCCCGACCGAACTTAACGCTTTTCTTACTTGTTGTCGATTATAAAACAGCCTTCGACAGCCCGCAGGGTTCAAAGGTATTCCAAGCCATGTCTGAATTTGGTATCCCCGCAAAGCTCATCCGGCTTTGTAAAATGACTTTAACTGATACGAGATCCTCAGTTAAAATAGGAAAGAACCTCTCCGAAGAGTTTTGTACCAAAGAGGTTTCAGACAAGGAGACAGCATTTCGTGTGATCTGTTCAACATCCTCCTGGAAAAGGTTATACGAGAGGCAAACGTCAAAAGAAGTGGCACAATCTACAAGAATAGGTACATGTTACTTACTTATGCTGATGATAGAGACATCATGGGAAGATCAGTAAAAGAAGTAACTGATACCTTTATAAAGGTCGAAGGAGAATCTGATAAATTGGGTCTGGCGGTAAACGGCGGGAAGACTAAGCTGATGGTGTCGACGGGCAATGCGTCCATTGAGATCGGACCAACTGTTGAAGTTGGTTCCTATAATTTACTTACAAAACACTGATACTACCCGTGGTGATGTATGGTTCAGAAGCCTGGGTACTTGAGCAAGCAGATAAGGCAGTGCTTAGCGTGTTTGAGAGAAAAATTCTTCGAAAGATCTATCCAATCTGCGTTGACGGTGAATATCGACGTCGCATAAACCACGAGCTGTATCTGCTATACAACGACATCAATATTGTTAAACGTATCGAGATGCAACGATTGCGTTGGCTAGGCCATATCATAAGAATGAGCGATGATGAACCCGCTAAAAAGGCGTATAAATACGAACCGCTTGGCGGTGTACACAGAATTGGCAGGCCAAGGAATAGATGGCGCAAGCAAGTGGATGAAGAGATGAAAAGGCGCGGTATTCCAGAGTGCGAAGCAACAAATAGAGAGAATTGGAGATCTCTTCTTAGTTCGGCCTATAGAACAAATGTTCTGTAATGGACCAGCTAAGTAAGTAAATTGTTATCACCCCTAAAATATTTAAAATTTCATTCTTTAAAGAGAAATTACATATTACTAACTTTCAACATCATATTTCATTTCCATCCCCCCATACTTCATCATTCACTCCAAAGTCATTCTTTTTGGCTTTACTAACCACAAATTCAATTATAAGCCATAAAATTATGCTAACAAAAAATAATTATGCAAATTTTCTTCATAATTCAATGGTGCAGGCAAGAAAAAGCAGAAGAAGAAGAAGAAGAAGAAGAAGAAGAAGAAAAAAACTAGAACTCAACAGCAATAACCACATTTGCAACATGTTCTCACATGCTTAACATAGACCACACCATGACTAGACTATTATCCATGTCAAGACTTATTATATCCTTGGCCAAAGTTATATACCAAAGAACCAAACAGCCATCCACCAGGCAGGCAAGCCAACAAGTACACGACAGCCACCGTTATTACCATGCACTTCTCCGCTACTAGTCTTAGATGAGGACAAAGTAAATATTAAATATTTTGATGGAATATTAAAAGTCTTTTAAATGCCACTTCAAAAATCAAGATTAAGTTGCAAGGAAAAATGAATAAGTTCGTGTTTTTTCTGCTTGTATATAAAATGTTGCCAATTTGAGGGTAAGATTTTAAATGTGATGGTAATTTAAGAACAGGGTATGAATTAACAAGTAAAAAAGCATTAAGTTCGGCCGGGCCGAACTTTTCATACCCTCCACCATAAAATATTCATTCCTGTCCCCAACTTTAAGTGAGTACGTTAAAATATCAGATAATGTACATAAAATGCTTCATTCGGGAGGCCTTTTTATGGTGCCTATATCTAACTGTTGACAATTTTTGGTGGGCTAGAAATTGGGAGGTACTGTTATATAGGGGTTATAATAAAACATGGGTCTATGTTGACAGTTTTTGATGGGAGCCTTTAATGTCAAATAACTCCTCATTCGGTTAAAAAATTTAGCTAGAATCCTCAAAATATCGAAAATCGGTACATAACGTGGGAACTTCAAATGTCATTAACAGCTAGTTCGGAGGTATCTGGGCTATACGAAAATATGAACTTAAATGAACAATTTTTGTTGCAGAATTTTTGTTGACTTTTAAATTTTAAATTACAGAAAGTTCGTCAAAAAAATAAAGCTAAGGTACGGAAAATCGGGAGGTTTGTTTTGGGGCTATACAAAAACATGGACCTACGTTCGGTTAAACATTTTAAGTAAAATCCTCAAAGTACCGAAAATTGGGAAGTTATATTGGGGCTATGTTGAAAATTGTTGATGCAGATGTGTGCTGACCACTACAACCTTCAAATGTCAAATTACGGTTAGTTCTGTTAAAAATTGTAGCTAAAATTGCCAAATTACTGAAAATTGGGAGGTACCGTTACATGGGAGCTATATCCGAACATGGACCTATGTTGATGGAGAGGTGTTGTGACCACTAAGAACTTCAAATGTCAAATTACTGCTAGTTCGGTTTAATATTGTAGCTAAAATCATCAAATTACTGAAAATCGGGAGGTACCGTTGTATGGGGGCTTTCTTGACAATTTGTGGTGGAGAGGTGTGGTGACCACTAAGAATTTCAAATGTCAAATGTTCAAATTACAGATAATTCGGTTAAAACTTGTTGGTAAAATTCTCAAAATACCTGAAAACGGGCGGTAACGTTATATGGGGGCTATTCCAAAACATGGACCTATGTCCACTAGTTATATAAGTTTATTGACATTTAAGAACCCTAAATGTCAATTTATAGCTAAATCGGTCTGAAAATGTAGATAAAAACGTCAAAATGCCGTAAATCTGGGGTACCGTTATATGGGGGCTATACCAAACCGTGGACCTAGGTCCACAACTTTTGTCACATAAGTTTATTGACATTTAAGAACTTCAAATGTCAAATTATAGCTTCATCGGTCTGAAAATGTAGCTAAAAACGTCAAAATACCGTAAATCGCGGGTACCGTTATATGGGGGCTATACCAAAACGTGGACCTATGTCCATAACTTTTGTTATATAAGTTTATTGATACTTAAGAACCCTAAATGTCAAATTATAGCTAAATCGGTCTGAAAATGTAGCTAAACCCGTCAAAATACCGTAAATCGGGGGGTACCGTTATATGGGGGCTATACCAATACGTGGACCTATGTCCACAACTTTTGTTATATAAGTTTATTGACTTTTAAGAACGCTAAATGTCAAATTATAGCTACATCGGTCTGAAAATGTAGCTAAAAACGTCAAAATACCGCAAATCGGGGGGTACCGTTATATGGGGGCTATACCAAAACGTGGACCTATGTCCACAACTTTTGTTATATATGTTTGTTGACACTAAAGAACTTCAAATGTCAAATTATAGCTTCATCGGTCTGAAAATGTAGCTAAAAACGTCAAAATACCGTAAATCGCGGGTACCGTTATATGGGGGCTATACCAAAACGTGGACCTATGTCCACAACTTTTGTTATATAAGTTTATTGATACTTAAGAACCCTAAATGTCAAATTATAGCTAAATCGGTCTGAAAATGTAGCTAAACCCGCCAAAATACCGTAAATCGGGGGGTACCGTTATATGGGGGCTATACCAAAACGTGGACCTATGTCCACAACTTTTGTTATATAAGTTTATTGATACTTAAGAACCCTAAATGTCAAATTATAGCTAAATCGGTCTAAAAATGTAGTTAAAAACGTCAAAATACCGCAAATCGGGGGGTACCGTTATATGGGGGCTATACCAAAACGTGGACCTATGTCCACAACTTTTGTTATATATGTTTGTTGACACTTAAGAACCCTAAATGTCAAATTATAGCCAAATCGGTCTGAAAATGTAGCTAAAAACGTCAAAATACCGTAAATCGGGGGGTACCGTTATATGGGGGCTATACCAAAACGTGGACCGATATAGCCCATCATCGAACTTGACCTGCCTGCAAACAAAAGACGCATTTTCCCAAAATTTCAGCGTCCTATCTCCATTTCTGTGGATGCTAGAGTGATTACCACAGACGGACGGACGGACGGACGGACGGACGGACGGACGTGCTCAGATCGACTTAGAATTTTACCCTGATCAAGAATATATATACTTTATAGGGTCGCAAATGAGTATTTCAATGCGTTACAAACGGAAAAACAAACTTAATATACCCTCCATACTATGGTGGAGGGTATAAAAAGAACCTTGAGGAAATCGGTCTTTTTACAATATTTATTATGCTTGGATTATATTCAATTAATTCTCTTTTGATTTGAGCTGTTATGACCTATGAGATGTATTGAAAAATTAGGGGTCTACCGCAGTCCCCCACATCCAACAATTATGCTAGATTTCACAGGCGGTTTAGACCGATCATCAGGCATATAAGGATGTTGTTTCTGTGATAGACGAAGGCTAAGCCAACATTACTGAGGGGTATTTTGCCACCGTTGAAAATTTGATGTTGCCTAGTCGGGGAATCGAACCCACGACCTTCTGCGTGCAAGGCGGGTGTGCATACCATTGCACCACGGTGGCACCCATACCTAACATGTTCCGATAATTGGATTTGGAGTACATGGGAATCGTGATAGTAACTGGAGGCACCATCTCCAATATTTATATCTCACTCTTCAGCAGTATTGGATAAATTCATTATCCATGTATAGAGGACATTCCACAAGGTAGTACTACGTGATTTCAATGCTCACAATAAATTCATAGATATCGTCCAACCATCGCGGAATATAAATAGCACCTCTGATTGATACTTCCGAATTCTCTGCCATTGATGAAGATCTTCCCACTGTGAACTCTATAAGTGTCATTGGTATATCAATAGTCAGCTCGCCACTTCTTGCCTTTGCCATCTGGCAGACGCACGTACCTGTAACACTTGATATCGACCACATGTCCATCATGGTATCCGCAGAAAAGACAAGCAACTATGTGAAACAGGATAACCACACGTTCGTAAACTACAAGAAATCCAACTGTCCTGACTTTACGGATGCGGTAATAAGTCAATCATCGCCAAACTAATGTGCCAGAAGGGGAGAGAAATTCATTAGAGAGATAATGCTCAAGGCGGCATTGTGGTTAAACCCAGCAGACCAAGGTCCTAAACAAACTTTAGAGACCAGCTCATCATTGGGGGATGAGATCAATTCTCCGATGAACCAACATCGTCGTGGCTAATGGATTAGTCACCTTAATATTTGTGATATAGAGTCACAAAAATTATGTGCCACTATTCGGAGTTTGTCGGGAACAGGTAGAAACCAGGGTCACATTCCTAGTTTGCAGTTTTCAGATACTAAAATTATGATACAAAATTCTGACAACAATTTATCGCACACACGAAGCATCGCACATCCACACCAGAATAGAGCCAAGCGAAAGACAGTTTGCAGAACTAAGGAACTTCGTCGAGACCCCGATTTCCTCTCATTCACAATTAATGAACTCGTAGCAACAATCTCAAAAGTAAGGTCTTGCCCATCGCTTTGCCCAGATGGCATATCAATGCTAATGTTGATCTTCAGGCTCTCTTTTTTATCAATTGATTGTACCGAAGATGTGGTAGATACCAAACGAACCAGCCAATAATGGGAAAAGGATTTTGTGTAGACAGTGGAAAACTGTCCGGGATTTGTTGATTCTGTCAACAATATCGGCATTTGAACCTCCGTCTTTGTAGAATGTACATCCTAGGTAGGCGAAGCCGTCAACATCCTCGATAAATGTAGTTAAAAGGGCAGGCTTTCTTCGCCTTTAAAACGTAATCTGGATTTCACATCTGTATATAATTCGTAAATGAGTTTTATAATTTTATCTGGGATTCCCTTGTAGATCAGTGCATCCCACGGTGCTGATGTCGGAAGCACGCCCAAACTCCACAAAAATAAGGTATAAGCTGTTGTTAAATTCGGTAGAGTGTTCGATGATAATGCGTACTGTGTTGGTGTGGTCAGTACAAGATCTCCCTGGTCTGAAGCCTGCTTGGTCTTTCCTTATATGTTATCCAAGGCACGGGGAAATGCGGTGATGTCTCTCCAAATACTGCATAGTCTCAGATCTCCCTCCTGTGGCATTGTTACGACTACTCGCTCCTTCCAGCAACTTGGATTGTCTCATGTTCCCAGATACTTTTAGTAATCGGCGTGAGAGCTTCTTCGATGGGTTCGTCATTTCAATAATTCTGCAGGTAATCCATCTGGGCCCGGCGCTTTAGAGTTCTTCAGTTTATACAGTGTTTGAAGTACTTCTGAAAAATTAGGTGTGGCAGTGGAGATTTCTCTTCTTCTGCGCATCAGTGGAGACTGCGAGGAGCTCGGCGCATCTAGGTATTGTACTACAGCATTTTTGAATTGCGCAGCTATTTGTAGATTTTGTAGTTTCTTTATGTTGTATCTGGTTTTTTTTCTTGGTGGTGTAGACGGCGGAGGGACGTAGTTTAAAACTGCATATAAGAAGATGGTGATCGTTCACAATATCAGCAACACGACGTGTTTTTATGTCCAGCAAACAACCACCCTGGCAGCATTTGGAAGTGATTTTTTCACTCCAAGATCGCCAAGGAAGATCGTTAGTGCATTACACAAACAATTTCTATAGCATTATTGCGTATGTCGACACTTCGGAATGACTCGGAGCGACTTCCAAATGTTTACATTTATTTAATAATTCAAAACATTAAACAAATATGACGATTATATGACACGGTGCAGTGGTAAGCATACTCGCTTTTCACTCTGAAGGTCCGGGTTCGCTTCCCAGGTCAGGCAGCAAAACATCATCACATTTTTAAAATGAAATTGATTCATTGATTAATTAATTAATGAAATTAATTAATGTAGGCGGAAATTCCTAATTAGAAACTCTCTAAAAGAGTACTTTGAAAAAAAAAAAAAAATAAATAATAATAATAAAAATAATAAAAAATTAAAATAAAAAATAAAATAAAAAAATATATATTTTTATTTCTAAGAACCATCGCGGAAATTATTTCCAAGAAGTGTTGATGGAGTGACTTCCAAGATGAAACGGGGGCATATTTCAATTCTTCCCAACGGAGGTCGCTTCAGGGTGACTTCCACGATTATCGTTGCGACTGTTTTCATCGCCCTGGGCGACATGCCTAATTCACTCCCGCTACAGTTTTTGGACAAGGAAAAGTTTGCTCACAATTATGTAGTCGATTTGTTTGCATGTGCGGTAGTTTGGGGACTCCCATGTGTATTTGTGTATATCTTTATGTGGGTACTTGGTTCCTCCGATGAATTGGTGATGTCTGGCACATAGGTCTATTAGCCTTTCTCCTCGTTTCTGGTTTGTCGTAGACCGTGGTTCCCATTACAGTTTTGAGGTTGCAGTTGTTATTACCAACATTCGCGTTGAAGTCGCCAATAAGAATTTTTACGTGTGTTCTCAAGTTCGTCGTAGAATTTTTTTTATTTTCATCGTTATCAGGGTGATGTTTCGGAATTTGGTTCGAAACCGGGTGGAAATTAGGCAGTCAGCGATCGCCTTATGTTCAATGAGAGTTTTTTGGCATTTGGAGATATAAGGGGGGTTCTGATGCATATATTCAGTTTTGTGGGAGTCCATGGAAGACGAAAATACCTTTGGTTTCTTTGGGTCACTTCGTATTTTGATTTTATAACGGTAAATGTTGTGAAAAACGGGGTTTCTTGGATTTTCAACTTAAACGGAGCTTATTTTTCCTTTAAAATGTGCAAATCATATCTTTCGAACAAGCCATAATTTTTAAAAATCGATTAAGAAATGGTTATGTTATATTGATTTAATGCTTTTCCTCCTGCTCTAGGCTGCGTGGAAGATACCAAACTGTGTAATTATTTGCTTCTATAATTTCTAGTTAGTTAGCTTTAAAAAATGGGTAAAACCAATGAAATCGGTTGAAAAATAAATGAGTTATAGCATTTTGCGTGTTAACCTTTTGGTTTTTTTTTATAAAAGTTGGTACCTTAGTGCGTATGATTGTAACTTGAATTTGTCTACTTAATAATTACGCACAAGATACCAATCTTTTAAAAAGGAAAAACCAAAAGGTTAAAACACAAAAAAGCTAACTAAATTTCCTGCTTGTTAGAAATGAAATTACGCTATTTGGTGTCTTCTACGCAGCCTAGAGCACGAGGAAAAGCATTTTCCTGTTTTTTAATGCGTTTTTGTCACACTTAAATCACTATAACTTAACCATTTGTTACCCGATTTTTAAAGATTATGGCTTGTTCGAAAGACATTTCACCTTTTAAGTAAAAAATAAGCTGTAAAAGTCCGTTGTGGAAAAAAGAATTTATGTCTGTTTTAATTTGAAAATCCAAGAAACCCCGTTTTTCCTTACATTTGCCGTTATAAAATCAAAAAACGAAGTGACCCAAAGAAACCAAAGCTATTTTCGTCTTCCATGGACTGCCACAATACCGAATTCATGCATCAGGACCCCTGCAAATTTTCACTGTAGCACAGTGTTATTATGTCCCGATAGCATCCCACTTTGCTCAGGCCTAGGATGTTAATGTTGTAATTCGTCATCTCATTTCGTACTTTGTTTAGTCCAGATGTTTCGGAAAGAGCGCGCACGTTCCAATCATTATCCGTTGTTAAAGCCAAAAATTGTTGTATGGGGAGTTGTTCTAGTTTCATTTGTTGACGTTTCATTGATATAACCTACTTGGGGTGATGGCGGCGTTACGAAATAAGTCCCCAATGAAATAAGTCCCAAATGAAATAAGTCCCCAAACTGAAAATGAAATAAGTCCCCAAATTTGGGGCGTTATGTCATAATGAAATAAGTCCCAAAAAATTTAAACAAGTAAGCCAAGGCAGGGACGTACGCAGGATTTCATTTCGGGGGGGGCCCAACTTGACCAAAAATCATGAAAAATTCAAATGTTGGGTAGCGTTACGTAAAGTTATTTTAAGGGGTTATGGCCACTTATAAGTATCAGAAAAGCCATTTTCATGCATTTTTTATAAGAAATCTATTTTTTTCTTTTGAATAATCTTTCTGACAAATGCCCGACTATAAAGCACTGTTTTACTGCACTGTTGTTTAAAAAAGAATAAACCGATCAGCATATATTTTTGTGGGATCATTACGAACCTAATAATCTTTTCCATTATAGAAACGGAATTAAAAAATAAAATTTTAAAAATTTTGAACAGTTAAAATCAAAATTTCGATTTAAAAAAACACACTGTAAAAAATTGATATTTTTCGGACTCCGTGAGCAGTTTTTTAAAGACTCTCTCGGTAAGCACATGATTTATGTGTATAATAGTCCCACAAAAACATATAAAGACCGGAGCATCCGTTTTCGAGCTACAGTTGGCACCGCTTTCAAAAGTGTCATTTCGAGGAAAAGACGTTTTTAGATTCTATGCTACATACAGAACATTTATTGTGTTCTGTATGTAGCATAGTTTATCTTCGATAGCTAATATTTCGGTAAATTTTTGTCCGATGGCACATATTCTATTCTACATGTACTTTAAAATGAGCCAAAAAAATTTAGATTTTTCGAATTTTATATGAAATATTGGTACAAAGTATATAAATTCAATAGAAAGCCCCGTTTTCAGTATATTGAAGTTTTTAATCATACGGGCTCACGTTATAGTTTATCGCAGAATTTTACAACCACAAAGAATTGCCGTTGTCTTTGCTATAGCAAGATTTTTACTATTTCGATGATCTTAGCCTAATTTTTAAGAATATCGGCTGCCGTTGTCGTTGATATGTTTCCAAATGAAAACATTAAGAAAAATTTAACAGTTTTGGAGATATGGTGCGAAATCTATACAAATTATGGAATTTTTAGATATATTATAAAATTTGAGGTAATAAATGTAGTTTTTCCAGTTCAATATTTGTCCAAATATTTTATTCTGACCCTTATCTACAAATTTGCTTCAGAGGTCAGAAGAAGATTTGCATTGGTTTCAGAGATATAGCCCCGAGTTGCTGTAAAAAGTCGATAATTAGCAATGTTTAGAGGGGGCCATAAAATCCAAGCTGGACACGGTGTGCCTTAACTAAATTTAAATAGAAGGTGCTTACACCTGGGAAGTTTTTGCAGATTCTGAAACTAGAATGTTCTTAGATGAGACATATCAAGAAACAAAAAAATCGCCGGAGGGATTTTCAAATAAATCGCGATTTAAGTTCACAATTTTAGGGGTTCTTTAGGTTTTCACGATTTTGCTTGGAAACCGCGAGTCCTATGTAAATTAGCCTAAAACCTATTTTGTAGCTGTGAAAATTCTCCATAAGATTGACCTTTATAATATTTTCGTAGTTTTTACCGTTTTTGAGAAATAGAAGTTCAAATTGAGACAATGCACTGGCTGTAATGTCATTACTGCAATTTCCCAAATTAAACTTATATATCTTGAAAATGGTAAAACCTAGGAAAAAAAATCATCCAATCTTGTAGAGAATTTTCAGAGCTTCAATAATTTATTTAGTCCCATTTTGATATGAATTGCGGTTTCCAAGCAAAATCTTGAAGACTTAAGATAAAACCGTAAAAATTCGAACTGATCCTCTATATCTCAAAAATGGTAAAACCTACGAAAAAACCTAAAGGTCAGTCTTGTAGAGAATTTTCATAGCCACATTTTTTTTAGACTCATTTCGATACGACAAGCAATATCGTGAAAATCTAAAAACCCCCTTAAATTGTGAATTTTGATCGCGATTTATTTAAAAATCCCTCCGGCGATTTTTTCTGATTTTTTATTTTTCTTATCTATGAACATTGCTGTTTCAGAATCAGCGAAATCTTCCCATGTGTAAGCACCTTCCATTTAAAATTGGTTAAGGCACACCGTGTGGATCTGACTCAACAAAACGCAACTAGGGCTTTTGTACTTTGGGTCTGTACTTTCAAAAATCCTCACTTCAAATTTTTTGCACAAGAATACCTTAAAAATGCTGCGCAGTGTTATTTACCGGAAGAGATAGATTCTGATTCAGGATTATTTTTTACTTTTATTATAATGTTAAAGAAGAAGCATTATATTTTTTTTTAATTGGACTCGACACTTTGACAAACACTTTGATGGACTTTGGACAAACACTTTGATGGACTTAGTTCTATATAGTTTTGACAAATAACAATCGATTCTTATTGAACCCCACTTAATTATTCGGATATAATAAACTCAATAATTTTAGAAATGGATCTTATTTTGAGAGACGCTCCTCTCGATAGTTACCGCGCCCATAAGCTATTTTAGTTGGTCACCGTAGCATTTAGAGCTTTGTCAGGAAGCATGAACTTGTCCACGAAAAATAGGATATCGCTGTAAACAAGACTACAAAATGTCTAAAGGATCCTCAAACAGTCTTTAAACTGCGGTTATGTTACACTTGTATGAGTGACCTGAAGATGTTGTCCAAACATATTCTCTTGGAACTTGATGTACTTTTGGAAGAAATTTTGCGAGTGGACCAAGATAGTCCATATTAGGTTCGATTTTGGACCGAATCGGTTAGTCCCTTCGACCATTTTAGTGAAAATTGTGAACTTTTATGGCGGAGGTACCGATATGACTTAAATTTAATTTGGACAAAACATTACGAGATCCATAACTTGGACCAAATCGGTTGATCCGTTCGAGAGTTATCATGAGTTCCAACCTGCCAGACAAACAGAGATACAGACGGATGGACGGTGGTAAGTACATCCATCATGTCTGAAAAGGATTTTGTCCAAACATATTTATGTGGAGTCTAAAATCATTATTTTGATGAGAACTACATATTTGTATCGTATCCTAGTGTATATAATCTCGTGACCTTAAAGTCTGAGGCTACAATTATACTTCGGTGATGATAAGGAAAAAAATCAAGTAACGCACAAAAATTCATTTGTCTTCATTATTTTCTCATACAGTTTAGCAGCAAATTTGTCTAAAATAGAATAACAAAATTTTGGCGATGGCAGTAAAACAAATTTCTAATTGGTTTTCAAGATGTAGTCCACGAAGGACCGGCCCCTAATTCATTGTATCCAATAGACATTTTTTCATATACTTCCATTCACACAATACTGAACTCGTTATTTTTGTTGTTACAGGATGAGTTTTAAGCCTCGAGAGCTCTGTATAGTTCGAATATGACATAAACTTGGAGTACATTCATTAAGGATTCGCATTTGATAGTGGAATGATATGACATGAAGAAGTAATTCAGATTTCATTGGAAGTTTCTCTCAACCACAGCATACTAACAACAATTTTTAAAATATTTTCTTACAAAACTTGTTAATGATGTACATTTACTGTTCTGAAACTTAAGAAAATATAAGCTTTAATTTGAAATCTGCAAACATACAAACATTTTTATGAGAAAAAAATATAATAACTAGTTACAGCATCTTAACAAATTTTGTTCGACCAAACCATTTCGGGGGGGGCCCGGGCCCCCTGTGCCCCCCCCCTGCGTACGTCCCTGAGCCAAGGCTATAGTCGGACGGGCCCGACCATGTGATACCCTACACCTTTACAACTGGGAATTAGCTTTTCAAAAATCAAAATTTATTTATGGAACACATAATCTTATTGTAAGAAATAACTTTGTGGATTCTGGTACCGTATCACACCAAGCTTAAATAATAATATAATAAATGTTTCACAAACATCTCAGAAGGGACAAGGGAGACTTCTCTCATATCAATGACTGAGTGTACCCCGATTCATGAGGGTTTTATATGTCTGAAATACTCAGAAAATGTCGCAAATCTTACTGAAGGATAGTTTGCCACAGTTGAAATTTTGATTTTGTCTGGCTGGGGAATCGTTTTGCAAAAAGGTAGCAAAGCGAGCCATGCTGCAATGTATGCATAAAAATCCAATTTTACAATTATAACGTTAGGGCACCATGTAATTTGCAATAATGCAAAAACTGGGAATAGGAAAATGTGGTTCTCTACACAAAACACATCCCAGCAAAATGTTCGATGCCAAAGATGTCATTCAATCATGGGTGCAAGTGATCTGGCATGTCATCTTTTTAGCATCTTCATCGATGAATTTTATATGAGCGTGGACCCCAAAATATGCTATTCATTTTTGGATCCAAAGCATGTCATTTACACCAATGCTTTGACATGTCATGTTCACCAATGCTTTGGCATGTCATTTTCACCAACCCTTTGCAATGACATTAACATTACGACGAGAGTTTTAACAACGTTGGTTGTGATTTCGAGTCTCCGACAACATCAAGCCTATTGTAAATAATTAATCTTATATATTTAGAAAAATGTGTATAAACAGAAACACAAATTTCATTTCTATTGGATCGGAATGGGTTCAAATGCTGATGAAAAGATCGGATCTTTCACGACTTCCTTTGCATCGGTTCAAATGCTAATGAAAAGATCGGATCTTTCACGACTTCCTTTGCATCGGTTCAAATGCTAATGAAAAGATCGGATCTTTCACGACTCCGTTTGAACCAATGCAAAAGATGCCATGAAATCTAGGATGCCTTTCCCAATCCATAGAATTCTACGGTGCACTTGAAGCAACTTTAAATGGAAAGTGCTTACACCTTGGAAGTTTTTGCGGATTCTGAAACTACAATGCTCATAGATGAGAAGAATCAAAAAACAAAAACTAAAATCGCCGGAGAGCTTTTTAATAAATTGCGATTCAAGTCGGCATTTTTAAGGGTTTTTTAGGTTTTCACGATTTTGGTTGGAAGCCGCAAGTCCTATCGAAATAGGACGGAAGAAAATGTTGTAGCTATAAAACTGCTCTACAAGATTGACCTTTATGGTACTTTCGTAGGTTTTACCGTTTTACAGATACAGAAGTTCAAATTGCGACAATGCACTGGCCGTATCGTCTCCTTGAAAAACAGTGTCATGACTGCAATTTCCCAACTTAATCTTATATATCTCAAAAATGGTACAATATAGGAAAAAGATACGTATGCCACTCTTCTAGAGAATTTTCACAGTTACAACATTTTCTTTAGTCCCATTCCGGTAGGACTTGCGGTTTTCAAGCAAGAAGACCTGAGAAAAAAAAATGAATGATTGGTCTGAACTTCTATATCTCAAAAACGGTAAAACCTACGAAATATTATGCAACCCAATCTTGTACAGAACTTTCACTGCTACAACATTTTCTTTAGTCCCATTTCGATAGGACTTGCGGTTTGCAAGCAAAATCGTGAAAACCCAAAAAAAAACTAAAAATGCGAATTTTGATGGCGATTCATTTAAAAATCCATCCAGCGATTTTTTGTTTTTTGATTTTTCTCATCTATGAAGATTGTAGTTTCAGAATCCGCAAAAACTTCCCAGGTGTAAGCACCTTCCATTTAAAGTTGCTTCAAGAGCACCGTGATTCCTGTTGACAGCGATATCGGTCTTGTACTTTAAAATGTTTCCCTTGTAACGTTCATATCGCAGGCAAAGTTGTTCCAATCTGCGATTTTTTAAAATTTGTAAGTTGGGGTAAGACCTTAAGCAAGAATAAATTATTAAGGCATCTCTAGTATTTCAAAAATTATTGAATCTTTTCCAGTAAAAAACTGTTTTCTTAAAGAATGCTTTTTTAAGTTTATACTGCAAAACAGCTGTTCATTTTAAAATATTTTCGTCTATAGATAATATGTTCTGGCTAATGTTTCCATAAACATAAAACTTCCCAAGCTCAAATTGTTTAAAAAAAAAAACATATCTTCAGCAGAAGAATAATATTACTCACACGCAGATTTCGCAGTGTTATTTTTCTTATATTGTAAACAATGTTACAACAATACATTTGTTGTGTAAACCAGGACAAGGCAAAAACAATCCTCTAAAGCCTCAAAACAAATCCTTTCAAATTTCTCCGCCTCCTTAAGTAAACACTACGGTAATATTAACTTCCGTTTCCTGAGGTTTTTTGCTCCGTACAACACGCTCTTGAGAGGATACAGGTTAGTGCATGTGGGAGTAATTTATACACACGTTCTTGTGAATATGTGTCAAACACTTAACATATGATTCGTGAGGTATTCTAATGCAAACGTGTGTTCGGAGGCGTGTGTGCGTTGGAGTGTGTTTGCCAGGCAATATAAAGTTACGACTTTTATAATTTAAATTGCTGCCAAATTAAATACCAACACCGCGGTTATGTTTTCGTTGTTGTTTTTTCTCTCGTCTTATCCTCTACATGTTGTAAATCTGCCTTGAACTGGTGGATGTTATTCCCTTTCATGTATTTTCCCTCACTTCTAAGATAAAGTGAAGAGGATGATTATTAAATGAACAACAGTTAAAACACGAAGAACAGGTAGGACAGACGAACACACATACATATCTACATATGTACGTAGCACATCCAGTCAGCAGCCAACAAGTTAGACGGACTGTTCAAAAGCGAACAATTTCTCACATAAGGTAGCTGTGAAATGAGTTATATCTAAGGGACCTGTGAGGTGGGTCGGAGGGAGTTTGTAGCTGTTTTAAAGGCAAATTGTATTCATAAATTTAGCTACAAAGTCACGATTCCATTTCTACGCTCTGATGCCAAGAAGACGTTACTTTCGTTCATTCTTTAGCTCATTTATGTAAAATGACGTGTTGTAATGAGGAGTAGGACAAAAGTGGAAAAGCGAAAAAAAAAGCTGGCAGACACAGAACGGATAATACTAACGACTAGATAAATAACATTTATACTTATCCAGTTGTGTGTATGTACATATTAATGTACATACTTACCCAGAAAACCAATCCCAGCAAAAATTTGGATCCGTTAGTCATTATGTAACCCATTACAAAGTAATGTATACAAAAATAACCACTAATATTACTCATTACAAAGTAATGAGTACGGTGGCACAGAGCTTGTTTGTCCGACTACAAATCCGAAGGTTGTGTGTTCAACGCTCACCATCAGGCGGTTACTTTTTTTTAAACAAAGAACAATTGCTGGTGCACATGTACGCGCTTAAACAACCCTTACTGTAGGCCATGAAATAACTAGTTATTCTAGTGGTTATATTGGTCATAAAATAACTAGTTATTCAGTGCGACATGCCTTTGTTAAAATAATGGGTTAGTAGGGGGTTTTGTAAGTAGTTACGACTACCAAAAAGTACTATAAAAACCCATTATTTTGGGAAGACTTTTTTGCTGGGTACCGACATCGCAACGAAATAGGTAGAAAGTTGTTGGATCCGAAATCGTAACTATATCTTAACGAAAGTTGTATGAAGTGGTTGACATAATATTGGTATGAAATCGGAACGATTTTGGAATAATGTTGTATGAAAATCGGTTGTACCTTCCAAATGTTCATATAGACTTCTGAACTATTTTCGAATAATGTCGTATGAAAATCGGATGTACGTTCCGAATCTTCGTAAAGATTTCTGAACTATTTTGGAATAGTGTCGTATGAATATCGAAGTAAAAAAAAAAAAAAAACATGTAAAAAAGTATCAGTCGGCTTTCCCGACAGAGATATACCTTCAGCGTGTGTGGATTGAAAAACTTTTTTTTCCAAAAAAAAACTTATGGATTTAGGGGGGTTTTCAAAATTTTGGGCGTATGAAGCGACAAAAGTATGAATAGGCTTAAAGCTCAAAAATTTGCGGGGATATCGATAGATAGGGCTTTTTTATCACACTAGCCTACGAAGAACATAATATCGCAGTAAACAGGGCCACAAGGATAACCTTCGGCAAAAATGTCCAAAGGATCCTCGAACAGACCCTTAACCACACAAAAATGTTCAACATTTGTGTGGGTGACACCACAAGAATTGGACAGATAGGGCTTAAATTTAAACTAACTTTCGACAATATTTAAAGATCCAAAGTTTGAACCAAATCGGTTGCTACGTCTATGAGAAATCGCGCGTACCATTTTAGCGAATATTTTCGAACTTTTGTGGGGAAAGTACCGGAAGGAGTGGACCTATAAGCACCACCATCGAATTTCATCTTAGATTCGAAGAAATATTACAATATCCAAAGTGTGGACGAACGCAGTATTCAGTTCGAGCTCTCCAGCCACTACATATGGTGGATGCCATAGGGGTATTTACAACTTTCGGGCTCTTTTCTCAGGAAGTATGGATTTGCGCCCCAAAACACTTGTACTGTCGTAATGGCGGCAGCGAATGCAAGTTATTGCAACAAAGATCAAAGTGATTCGAAAGAAGGCCTTAAACTGCATTTTTTTCGAAATTTTGTATGGGAGGTTCCCGAAGAAGTTGACATATGTAGTCCATATTCGAACCTGTTCAAAGTACGGTCCCAATGGTATACTCCCTCCAAGAGTTATCGTGCGGACAATTTTTCCGAACATTTTTGAACTTTTGTGGGGGAGGTACCTGAAGGAGTGGGCCGATATGGCTTATCTTAGAACCTCAACTAAGTTTGGACAAAATATTATGAAGGCCAAATTTTGGACCGAATCGACAGTTCCGTTCGAGAGTTATCTTGCGCTCCAACCATTACACACGGTGTCAAAGGGATTTTTTGAAACTTTCAGGATATTTTTTTTAAGGAAGTATGGACTTTCCCCTGGTGAAACATGTACCGTCGTAAGCGCGGTAGTAAATACAAGATCTTGCAACAAAAATCAAAGCGATTCGAGAGCGTTAATAAATGAGTTTTACTTATCCTTATTATCGTAAACTTCAATAAATAAAAAATAATTAAAAAAATTAAGTTTCAGTGTTTTATTTAGAAATGCACCTGAAACTAAAAAATAATTTGTCGCTTAGCCACAATCAAAATATTCTTTCTCATGATGGAATCTCTCAAATAAAACGCTTGCCGTTTAATTTTGCCATCATTTATAATTTAAATGCAAGCGTTTTATTTGGGACATTCCACCAAAAGAAAGAATATATTTATTGATGCTAAGCGACAAATTATTTTCTAGTTCTAAATTCTAAATAAAACACTGAAACTTAATTTTTTTAAATTATTTTTTATTTTTAACTTTTTAGTAAATACATTTTTTTTTGACCACTGAGAACAAAATTATAGTCAATTTAGGCCGAAAATAAAATAGATAAAAACTTTATAAGGCCTGAAATCGTGTAGTAGTTATATAAAGACTATAACAAAACCTGGACTTATGTCCTTAAATTTTTGGTGGGGAAGTTTTTGTACCATTGGGAACTCCAAATGCCAAGTTACAGCCAATTCTGGCAAAAAATGAAGATAAAATCCTTAAAACACTTTAAATTGGGTGGAACCACTGTATGGGGGCTATACCAAAACCTGGACCTATGTCCACAATTTTTGGTGGTGAAGTTTCAGTACCATTGGGAACCCCAAATACCACATTACAGCCTATTCGGGTTAAAAATGAAGATAAAATCCTTAAAACACTTGAAATCAGGTAATACCGCTATATGGGGGCTATACCAAAACCTGGAAATATGTACTTAAATTTTGGTGGGGAAGTTTCTGTACCATTGGGAACTCCAAATGCCAAGTTACAGCCAATTCTGGCTAAAAATGAAGATAAAATCCTTAAAACACTTTAAATCTGGTGGTACCACTGTATGGGGCTATACCAAAACCTGGACCTATGTCCACAATTTTTGGTGGTCAAGTTTCAGTACCATTGGGAACCCCAAATGCCAAATTACAGCCTATTCGGGTTAAAAATGAAGATAAAATCCTTAAAACACTTGAAATCAGGTGATACCGCTATATGGGGGCTATACCAAAACCTGGAAATATGTCCGTCATTTTTAGTGAGGAAGTGTCTGTACCAATGGGGGTCCTATTGCCAAGTTACAGCCAATTCGGCCTAAAAATGAAGATAAAATCCTCATAATACTTGAAATCGGTTGGTACTATAAGGGGGCTATACCAAAACCTGAACCTATGTTCACAATTTTTGGTGGGGAAATGTCTGTATCATTGGAAATCCCAAATGCCAAATTACAGCTAATTTGAGTAAAAATGAAGATAAAATCCTCAAAATACCTGAAATCGGGTGGTACCGCTATATCGGGGCTGTAAGAAAAAATGGGCCCATATTCATGTATTGTCATCCAAATCTGAAAAGTGTGCAAAGTTTCAGTTCGATTGGTCAACTGCAACTGCGTTAAAAATGAGTTACTAGATTTGAACTAAATCGGGTGGTACCACTATATGGGGGCTATAGGAAAAATGGAACCATATTCATGTATGGTCATCCAAATCTGAAAAGTGTGCAAAGTTTTAGTTTGATTCAACTGTGTGGAAAATGAGTTACCAGATTTGAAAAGCAAGCCAAATAAAGCCCCATAAAAACTTCCGAAATTCTCTAAGAATTCGGAACGAAATCTAAACGAATTCCCCTACGAAAAATCGTATAGAAATCGTAACGACATCTGAACGATTTTGCTTCTGAAATTGTTCAGATATGTCGGACATCCGACATTTGGTTTGCTGGGTATGTACAATGGGAAAAAAGACCCAACCAACACTGTTGCATGAAGCACAAAGCAACATTGTTGCATGCTAAATATGAATATTAAATACTCTGTTAAATACTGAGAGTGGCAGAGATGTCTTAATACACCGCACAAGGTCTGTGTAACACTTTTTTTGTGCCGTACGAAAGTGGAATACAAAAGGAAGAGAGATCATAATAATCTGATATGTAAATGCGGTTCGTAATATTTTTCTAATTTTATTAATTTGACTATACATAATTACAAAAGCACCGTTTAATATTACGATACTTTTTTCGTAGATAAGAGCATATTAATGGGAAAATATTAAATCTATAGATTATTGCAGTACACATGAACTTTAAATGCTGAAGTAGGAGTTACAAAACTGATAAATCAGACACAGGCGGAGTAGGATGAAAGGAGAACAACGTGAAAAATCAAATTTAAAACATACATAAAAGTAAAAATGTCTGAGAATATCCCTTTCAAATTTTTAGGTGAATCGAACACCAATTTGACTTATTTATGAACGTTGAGAGAGACGAACCATTGGTTATAGCCGAACAGAGCCAACGATATGAGGATACCTCAGAATACTAACCTGAAGATTTTCTCTAATTTAAAATTTCATATTATGGAAAAGTAAAAAATCCTAACCTCATAGAGCAGACAATTCTGAGATGGCCTGTCATATGGCATACATACTTATACGAAGTATAATACATACGTTCAAAACGTCCTATCCGTTTCAAAAATCAACCTTTTTGACAAAATAAAGTTCATCCAAAACGAGGTGGTTTCAGGTAAAGCGACTGGTTGAAAGGGAGGAATTTTTCATTAGTCTAATCTAGGACAGGGTTTTTGAGATTATGCAAACCTATGATGAATGCTATAGAACGGCCCTGATCGGCGTTAACATGACCAGAAAAACAACTGTTTTCTTTTAAGTTTATACTGCTAAACAGTTGTTCATTTAGAAATATTTTCGTCTATAGAATATATGTTCTGGCCCATGATGTGCGAATCTGCACCTGGAATATCCTCACTCTTTATAGAGAAGGTGCCACTGAAGACATGGACGAGCAGGCCAAAAATAAGATATATTTTACGAACGATCAGAAGAAACATATAACCACCATCTTGTCCATGACATTAATATCATTCTAGGCAATTCAATGCCAAAATCGGTGAGGAGAACGTTCTTGGCCAAACAGTCGTAAAATTCAGTCTTTCCAGTAAAACTTCTGACAATGAAATGAGACTGATAGACTTCGCAGCGGAAAAAAACATGGTAGTTAGTAGTACCAGATTTAAGCATCTCGACATTCATAAGGGCGCCTTGCTGTCTCCAGACCAAAAAACAAGAATGTAAACTGATCCCTTTTGATGGAAGACTTTATCGAGCGTGTTGGATTTATAATAGTTCCGAGGAGAAATAATCGACTTTTATTACCACGTTGTTGCAGCAAAGGTACGTACCCGATTAAACGTAGCAAATAAAGTATGAACAGGCACATCAAGGATTTTGGGATATCGGTAAGCTACAATCACAACAGATAGGATATTCATATTCTAAATTGCTTAATCAAAGCACAGTTTGAAATCGGAGAGGTCAGACTCTGCAATTCCATCTGGTTGGAAGAACGCGTACCTGACGATTGGAACCTGAACACAATGTGACCCGTCCACAATTAAGGAGAAAAGACTGTGTACTCTTACTACAGGTGCACAAGTCTGTTCCTATTGTTTATAAGATAGTGTCAGGTATGTTGTGCGAACGACGAATGTCTATGGTCAACGAAATAATTGGACCATATCAATGCGGCTTCAGACCTGGCAAATCCACCATTAACCACATATTTACCCTGCGGAAAATACTGAAATCTTTTGGTTGATTGACGTTCAATCCATGTCTGGATTTAGTTTCCCCGCAAAGCTTATTTGGCTTTGTGAGATGACTTTAACTGATACCTTACCGGTCCTCAGTTAAAATAGAAGAGGACCTCTCTGAACACATCATCAGGGTTCGGTCACAGAGAAAGACTGTCGTGTGATCTCTTCAACATCCTGATGGAAAAGGTTATACTAGATACATACTCTAAAAGAAATGAACCAATTTTCACGATTGGCCGAGTAGCAGAGGAAGTAACTGACCAGCTAAATTTTTTTTCCAAATTCGTTTCGAATTCAGACAGAATTTCTGAAAAAATCCCGATTTTGACGTGATGGTGGATCTGGGCACCGAATTCAGAAAGAATTTTCTAAAGAAAATCTAAGAAAATATTAGAGTTTCGCGACGAATTTGGAAGTAAATTCTTGGAAAAATCGGTGAAAACAAGTAAAAAAGTATCAGTCGGCTTTTCCGACAGAGTTATACCCTCAGTCTGTGTATATTGAAACAATTTTTTCCCCAAAAAATGTATGTGTTTTGGGGGGTTTTAAAAATTTTGGGCGTTTGAACCGACAAAAATTTTGATTATGATTAAAGATCAAAAGTTTTGCGGAGGAGATACTAAAAGGAATGGATCGACATTGACCATTATGGAAGTGGATCTCCAGTCACTACATATGGTGCCTATGGGGTTTTTACACCATTCGGGCTGTTTGCTCAAGAAGTATGGACTTGCCCCTAAAAAACTTTTACCGTCGTAATTGAGACAGCGAATACAAGTTGCTTCCACAAAAATCAAAATAATTCGATATCAGGTCTTAAAGTGAACTTATCCGAAATTTTGTGTGGGAGGTACCGGATGTAGTGGACAAATATAGTCCATATTTGGACCTGATCAATATCTTGTAAATATAGTAGGATGTTTAAAGTATAGACGAATTCCGCCACTCCCTTCAAGAGTTACCGTACGAACAATTTTTCCGAACATTTTTGAACTTTTGTGGGGGGGGAGGTACCTGAAGGAGTGGACCGATATGGCTTATCTTCAAACTTAACCTATGTTTGGACAAAATATTACTAAGGCCAAATTTTGGACCGAATATGCAGATCCGTTCGAGAGTTATCTTGCGCTCCAACCACCTCACATGGTGTCATAAGGGTTTTTGTAACTTTCAGGCTATTTTCTCAGGAAGTGTGGACTAGCCCCTGATGAAACTTGTACCGTCGTATGGAGGGCAGTGAATACAAGTTGCTTCCACAAAAATCAAAGTGATTCGATATCAGGTCTTAAACTGAACTTTTCCGAAATTTTGTGTGGGAGGTACCCGAAGGAGTGGATCGATTAAGTCCATATTGAAATCTTATCTAAGTCTGGTACACATTTCACGATGGGCAAAGTATGGACCAAATCGGTTACTCCCTTCAAGAGTTATCGTGCGCACAAATTTTCCGAACATTTTCGAACTTTTGTTGGGGAGGTACCGGAACTAAGTTTGGGTAAAATATTACCAAAGCCAAAATTGGAACCGAATCGGTTTATCCGTTCGAGAGTTATCGTGCGCTCCAGCCAGCCAGACAGACAGGCGGACGGACATAGCTCAATCGACTCCAAATTGTCTGAAACACATTTCGTCCAAACATACTTGGGGTCTAAAACCGTTATTTAGATGAGGCACATTTTGTCCGTATGAAAGTGTATATACCCTCGTTAGCATAAATGCTGAGGGTATAAAAAATTAGATTTACTGACAGAGTTCGTCCGAATTATGAAAAAAAATTCTGGGAAATTCGGTGGAAAATTTAGATTTTGTGAAGATAATAAGTCCGAATTCGGAAAGAAATTCGGGAAAAAATCGAAGTTTAGATTTTCTAAAAAAATAAACCGAAAAAATTCTTCGGCGCTGACGCATTGATATTGACACAACACGTGTTGCTCTGTACAAAACAAACCCCACTCACAGAAAAATTTCTTTTAATGCGCTATTTAAGGAAGATTCTAATTTCAAAAGTTCTAATGATTTTGCCTGTTGTTATCATTTTCTGATTAATAGTAGAAGAATGTGCACCAGTATGTAGAAGCTAACAACACTAGCTTGAATTATCATATGCGTTTGTATGAAAAAAATTTTAAAATTGTATATGCGAATTTTATAACCAATCATTTTGTTTTTTCGACAACAACCGAACAAAAAATCCCTTAGAAAATCTATTAGAAATCGGAACAAAGATTCTTCAGAAAATGTGCAGAGATTCTTAGAAAAAAAAATTACAGAAAATCGGTCTAATTTCTAGGAAAATAATAGAGAAATCGGCAATTTAAAAAAAATATTCAGAGGTAAAGACATCGTCTATCTTGGCACCGCCAGAAAAAATATTCGAAAGATCTACAGGCCAATATGCGTTGACGGTGAATATCGACGTGGCATGAACCTCCGCCGGTATCCACTATACAACGACATCAGTATAGTTAAACGTATCGGGGTAAAATGATTGCGTTGGCTAGACCATGTCATAAGAATAAGCTATGATGAACCCGATAAAAAGGCGTATAAATGCGGGCCGCATGGCTGTACACGCTAAACTAAATACAAATTTCAGCCATTTCGGTGATATATTGAGGCCGCAACCTGCAAAATACCGAAACTCGGGAGGTACTGTTCTGTGGGGGCTATGTAGAGACGTGGACCTAAACCGACAGATTTCAGGAGGAAAATTTTATACCACCAACGTTGACTAAATACTAAATGTTAGCAATTTCGGTGAGATATTAAGGTCACAACCTTCAAAATACCGAAAATCGGGAGATATATGGGAGCTATATGAAGACCTGGGTCAATATAGCCCATTTTCAATGTCAACCTTCCTATTAGTAATATAAACTTATGTTCCAAATTATAAAGATCTATCTTACTAATTACGATGTGTCTTGATTTCAACAGACGGACGGACACGGTTATATCGACTGAAACAAATATAATTATAGCCTCAATATTATGATGGAGGGTATAATTAGAAAAAACAATGT